>NC_071538.1:2732543-3036159 GCF_026979565.1 Vidua chalybeata
GGAGTGCTTTTAACAGTGTGAACAATAAAAAAAGAAAATGGGGGGGGGGGGGGAAGGGGGAAGAATCCCAACAAAACCAACCCTGCCAATGCACAGTGTGACCGATTTCCAACTGCGGGGAAAGGCATGTGCCGAGCGCTCCCTGGGATCTTCTCCACCCTTGTACAGAACGAACTGAGCCAAGCAATTCCTGGGTCTCAAATCCCGCCTGCCCCTGATGTTCTCATCTTCCAGCTTCCCCCCAGGCTGCTGCTGAAGGCGAACACGTGCTGGGAGAAGGCTCTGGGCCCCCGGGCAAGCTCTGTGGAGCACAGCAGGTAGGGGCTGCCTGCCGGGAATGCCCCTGGATCTGGGCAAGGGGCTGCTGGGGCATGGAGCAGCGCCACGGGTTCCTGGGAGGGGTGCCAAGCTGAGCGGTGGGACAGGCGGCTCAGAAAGGGGTGGGGAGGGAGGTGGCAGCACCTGGGCTGTCCTGGGGGCCGTGCCCCAAGGTCCCTCTTCCCTCTGTGCGTGGCCCAGGGAGCTGAATGGGGAGGGAGGGTTTTTGGTTTTTTCACTCTGCGTGTGCCTCTGCAAGTTTGCACTGACTCGTTTGCTTTCCTAAACTGCCCTTTAGCGCAGCCCAGGTGATCTGCTCTGGAAAGGCTGAAAGCCCTCTGGCCACCAGCCCGCGGCCACCCTTGACCCTGGCAGCATCTTCAAAGGGAGCATGGGCCTGCTGCGGAGCGTGCAATGTTTGCTCACAGCCAGGGCCAGCAGCTGCTGCCTGCCTGCCTTGGGGGGTTTCGTCAGCCTCCTGCAGCGCTCCGGGGGAGACCGCTCGGCCACTGCTGCTTGCACAAGGTCAGTCCCCCCAGGGCCCTCATCCCCACTCCCCGCGGCGAGCTCCCCGTGCTCGGTCACTTCTGAGCTAATAGCTTGCTCGGGTGTTAGGTTGGTTTTTCCAGCCCTGCTGTTGCTAGTCTAGGTGAATCTAGTGCTGCATCTCCAGGTGTCCCAGCCTGGGAGTGCCTTGGGAGGCCACCAGGAGTCATGGGTCCAAGCAGAGGCAGCTGTGCCCAGGGGTGGGCAGGGATGGAGGTGATGCCAGGACAGGCAGCCCATGGCTGAGGTCACTTGGGTGCAGTTCAGTTCCTCGTGCAGGACCTCCCAGCCCAAAGCACTTCTCCAGATGCATCTGAAAGTCACAGAATTCACAGAATCACTGGGTTGGAAGGGACCTTAATGATCATTGAGTCCAACCCAGCCCCAACACTTCAACTGAACCCTGGCACCCAGTGCCACATCCAGGCTTTGTTAAACACACCCAGGGATGGTGACTGCACCACCTCCCCGGGCAGCCATTCCAGAACTTTATCACCCTTTCTGTGAAAAACTTCTTCCTAATATCCAACCTGTATTTCCCTTGGTGCAGCTTGAGGCTGTGTGCTCTGGTTTGTCAGTGCTGCCTGGAGACAGAGCCCAACCCCACCTGAGCACAGCCACCTTATTTAGCTCAGTTTAGGAGTGTCTTGACTGTTGAGCATGGGGAGAGGAGAGATGCTGAAGATGTTCCTGCTCATTGCAGGGGGTTGGACTTGATGACCTTCAGGTCCCTTCCAAACCAAACCAAAGCATTCTGTGATTCCATGTTGTTATGCACACCCCTCTTCCCTCCCAGCTGTGCCATGCTGGAGGCTGGGGCATTTTGGGTGTGTCCAGCCTCCTCCTGGGACCTAACCATCACAACAGAATGGGCAATTCCTCCTCCCTGCGTAACATCTATGTTGGGAAAAAACCTCCAAAATAACAGCATTCCTTTCTACTTCAGAATTTTTCTTTAGTGCTGGTGAAAAACCAATGGGTACCTGGGCTTAGCATTTGGGGTCTGCCATCTGTTGTGCTTGAGATCCCAGGATCTGTGGTAAGGATCATGGTTCTGGGAAAGTCCCCAAAAGCCATCAGCCACCTGCCCCAAGGCCTGAGCCACAGGGAAATTTCATATCCTGTCTATTTAACCTTCAAGTTGCTTCCCACCCACCCTCCTACCCCCCAATGGTGTGACATTTCTGCACTTTAAGGTGTTCCCAAATGGAAGACAGGGATGGAGGGGGACACATGGACAAGAGATGGGTCACAGCAGCCTCAGCAAGGCACAGTGCAGAGGGAAGCCTTGATCCTTTACTACCTGGCTGCTGGCTGGAGCTGGAAAAGGGGAGGCATGTCTCATGCTACCTGAGATAAACTCATCCTGGTCCCCACACCTTCCCTGGAGAGCGCAGGGACACGGCTGTGCCCTGTCCCTGAGGGTTTGCCCGGCTGCCTTGGAGGCTGGAGGCTGCAAAGTCCAGCCTGCCCAACCCTCATAACTCAGCAGCCACTTCCCAACCTTGGCACTTCTGTCAGGATATCAAACTGTGCCGGCGGGAAGCGCCGGGCCAGGCCAATAAAAGCCAATAAAGGTGTTCCCACGAATGAACAGGAGGAAGAAGGAAAAACCTGTGCCAGTTGGGACTCGCCCCTGGAAGGGAACATTGTCTCGACCTCTGGCTGCGCGTGTGGCCCTTTGAAGGCGGATTTCAATCCACCCCTGGGTGTCACCTGTTGGCACCGAGCCCTCCCCAGCTCCCGCCGAGGAGGGTTTTGTCGGCGACACCGCGGGTCACTGGAGCACGCAGCTGGGCCAAAGCACAGCCCGAGCAGACTTTCGCAAAAAAAAAAAAAAAAAAAAGAAAAGAAAAAAAAAAGGCCAGGCTGGAAGGGGGAGGAGGGGAAGGGAAGCAGGCGGTAAACAAGCTGGATGAGCCCAGCGAGGAGGCCCCGGAACGCTTCCCGGGAGAGGGCGCTGGGTCCGCGGCTGCCGCTTCTCCGCGGGCTCGTCAACTCATTCAGGGCGAGCACAGGGACTTGGGCATGAACCAGCCAGCAAACCCTCCCGGGGCTGGCAGCTCCATCCTCCCACCCTGCCATCACAGCCCTGCCCACCTTGCGGGTCTCTCCCAGGCTGGGCTTTGCTGCCCGGCGTGGATTTTTGGGATGGAGAGATGATGTGTATGTACATTGTCAAGCTGCCTTTGCTCCCTGCTTGCCTTCAGGGTTGGTTGGAGCTGCCCAGCCCCAAGGCTTGCAGGGCACAGGGGTCACCCCACTGCTCAGAGGCCTCCTCTTGTAAACATCTGGGTGTGTTCGAAGCCAAAGGTGGACAAAGTCACTGGGAAATTAGCAGGTAGCAACCCTAATTCCAAGAATTTGGAGCTATCAGAGCTCTCCGATTAAAGAAACCCTCAACAAACCTAGGGAAGAGGGCTGGACACTGCTTTACGTTGCCTGTGGCTTGACAGCTCCCCTTCATGGGAGCTATTTTGGGCACTAGCTCCTGCTCTGCTTCCTTTTGCTCCAGCTGAGCTGTTAGATTTGGGTGACCACAGCTGAACTTGGGCTGAACGTGAGTTCCTGAGCTCATTTCCGTGGGTGAAACACCACGTTTGTTTGTGTGTTGGAGCCATTTCGCTGTGCACAGGGGGCAGGAGCTGGGCTGCTGGCAGGCGGCACTTTCTGGAGTGCTGAGGGGAGGCTGTTGCAATACTCGGTGGCTCTGCCTTGCCCAAGCAATTCCAGGAGAAAAGCCCCTGAATTTCACCTTGTTCTGGACAGCCTCGGGGGATTGCCACACACTGATGGCTGCTCCAAGGTGCTGGTGAGGATTGAGCCAAATTGTCCCCGCAGGGAGGGTGGGGATCTGGCTCTTGAGATGGGCGATAAATCAAAGCCTGGTTTTGGCCAGCACTTCCCCACCTCCTCCCGCCCGAGGATCCAGCTCTCCCTGGCCACTTTCCCTCTGGACTATGGCTGTACAGTGGCCATGTCTGCGGCAGGGTGGCTGTGTTGGCCAGTGATGGGCAAGAGGCTCCAGCTTCTCGAGGAATGGCAGTTTTGGTGCCTCGAGGCTGGCACGGGGCAGAGCAGGATCCTGTGGCTCCGTGGCAGGCATGTGGGTGGCGTGTGCTCGCCCTGGGACCTGCGTGTGCCCTTGCCGTGTGCACACAGGGGTGGCAGCTCTGTCTGCTCCTCCTGCCGTGGCTCTCCTGCCCCTTGGATCCGGGCTGGGACTTGTGCTGAGCTGCAGGAGTTGGAACAAGCGACCCGGTGGGGTGGAGACCCGGACATTGTGGAAAAATACTGGGCACTGCCTGCGGTTTGCTGGGTGCTTTCGTGCTGGGGCTGGGGGATTTCTCCCCCCCTCGAGTGACGGTGAGCGATCCTTGCAGCGAGGCTCTGCAAATCCAGGTGCTGGAGGCTGTGACCTGCTCCAAGGAAAAGGGGGGCACCGAGGCTTTTGTCCCCCTCCCAAGAGTGGGCACCAAGCCAAAGCCTGTGCCCGGGGCTCGGTGTAGCTCCGGTGCCTTCCTCTCTCCCCCCGTTTTCCCGGGGCGGCCGGTTTCCATCCCAGCGAGCCATGCCAAGGCAGGCTAATGTAAACGCTGCCGAGAGCACCGGATCCGCTCCCGCCTGCCCAAGAGACGAGAGGTTGTTTTTCCGGTCGGGAGCGTTGTTAAAAAGACCCCAAACCCACCCAACCTCTCCCTCCCAACCTTCTGCCCGCTCTTCCCTGAGTTTTCCGCACGCACCCGCCCCTTCTACCCGAGCGCCCCTTTGCCGGGGGCGGCCGGGCCGCGATGCCGCCGGAGCGGGCGGAGGAGGAGGAGGAGGAGGAGGAAGGAGGCGGGGTGGTGGCCCTGTCCCCCCTCCCGTGTCCCTCCCGTCCCGCCCCGCTGCCCAATCCGTGCGGCGGGGCCGGCGCTGCTCCGCCATAAAGGGGCGGCGGGCGCGGCCCCGGGAGCCGAGCGTGGGAGCTCCGCGCCCGCCCGCAGCCGCCGCCGAGCCCAGGTACCGGCCCGGGGGGACGCAGGGACACGGGGGTGCCGCTGCCCGCAGCCCCCCGGGGACGGCAGGGCCGGGGAGGCAGCCCCGGGGTGCCCGGCGGGCAGATCTTCCAAGGGAAAATTCCTCCTCTGGGGGAAGGGGAGGATGGGGCGAGGGGGGAGAGGAAGTGGCAGCTTGAGTTTTCTGTTGAAAACATTCCCTTTGCAGTTTTTGTGGGGGCTTTTTTGTTTGTTTTTTTTGTTTGGTTTTTTTTTTTTTTTGTTTGTTTGTTTTTTTTTTTACCCCCACGAAGCTCCTCAGCTGCTCCCTGGAGGTGCACGCGCGGGAGATGCTTCTGGCAGGGCAGCGGGGCGGTGGGAGCCGCGGCGGGGTGGGCTGGGGACGGCTCATCCCGAGCCCTCCCGCAGGACAACGGGATGTTGGAGCGACTTCCCAAGTCAGTCCGCGTTTCCAAACTGTTGGCATTTCCAAGCCTCCTGGAAAACACCCGGTGCTGTGGGTCGGACACGAGTGGGATGGCTGGCGTTAGGAGCCCGGCTCGCAGGACTCTGGGGATGCTGCAGCTCCCACCCTCTAGTTCCAGGCCACTCCGCCTCCCCATTGCTGCCTGGGGTGCTCAGGGCTGCGTGTGCCGCCTGTTGCTTTTCCTGCTGCCCTGGGACCGGGCTTGGATAACGTCAGCCGGGCTGAGAATGCAGCTGGGGCAGAAAAGCCCTCCTCGATGATGCAGATTTATTAAGAAAGCCCCAGCTAAGCTTTCCTTGCATTAGCCTTGCTCTTGAGCGGAGTGTAGAGGTGAAAAGTTCATGTGGGGCTAAAGAGCCCTTTGGAAGTCTGTTGCTCTGGTTTATTAGCAGGAGTTTGGGTATTAATGAAGGGTTTCTGAGCTGCTGTGTTCTCCCTGAGGAATGACAGGGAACCACTGGAGATGGCAGCCAGCCCTGCGGCCGAGCTGTCCCGTGCTCCTCCCTGGCCTTGGGTGGAGAAGGGGGGCTGAAAAATGTGGGCACGCAGGAAAGGGCTCACAGCTGGGGCTGTTTGTGATTCCCCCCTGCAGGAACCCCCTCATCAGGACTGCAGCCATGGCCACCTCAGCGAGCTCCCACCTGAGCAAAGCCATCAAGCACATGTACATGAAGCTGCCACAGGGGGAGAAGGTCCAGGCCATGTACATCTGGATCGATGGCACAGGGGAGCACCTCCGCTGCAAAACCCGCACGCTGGACCATGAGCCCAAGAGCCTGGAAGGTGAGAGGGCAGGTGCAGCACTCGTAGCCCCTCACTGGGTGGAGGAAGGATGCCATTTCTCTCTTCCTGTGGCAGAAGGATGGTTTTTAGGGAAGACATTCCTCCTCGCACCCTTCCAGTTACCTCGTTCCCCAGATGCCGCAGGGGAACGTTCCCAGCTCTCCAGATGTGGAGTTTCGGGGAGATGCCTGGGGCTGGGAGCCTGTCCTTGGTGCTGTCCCCACCGTGGAGGGGCTGTTGGCAGGGGCTGGGGGCTGTTGGCAGGGGCTCAGCTGCCCATTGACTCTTGAGTACTCGTTTTGGCCGGAAGTAGTTTGGCAGAAGAAAGTGCAGGGGAAAGAATGGAGCTATCCGGTGTAATTAAGAGCTTGTGTCCCTCAGAACAAACAGTCCCAGCTTACACAATAATAGCATTAGGATTTTCCCCAGGTTGCCATGGAGCTGGCTGGAGGCAGTTATGAAATGAAAATACTGTGTGTGACTGAGCAGAATTATCTTTTTTCTTTCTTTTTTTTTTTTTTTTTTTTTTTCCCCTCTCTCCTTTCCCCTTTTCCCTCTGAGGGAGTGGTTGGCAGAGCTCCTTTGAAATCTTTGTGCTTCCCCTCCTCCCTCTTTCCCCCTGGGATATGGAGGAGATAACATTGCCCGGGTGGAGTTCTGGGCTTTGACCTGGAGGGCAGTGCTCAGGATGGAGGGGTGGGCAAGGGGCCACACTCCCCTTCCATATGAGATTTCACCTCTCTATGATTTGCCTTCCCACCTTCTTAAGGCCTGATTGAGGGTGTTCCATGGCTCCCCTCACTCCCACAGCTGGAAGGTGGCTCGTGGTCTGCCCTCTCCCAGCCGAGGGGACTGGGTGCTTTGCTCATCCCTGTAGTTGTTGTGACATGGGAAGTGTCCTCAGTGCTACTCTGTTCACTCGGGCTTGGCCAGCAGCCCAGCAACTTGTTATTTTCCAGGGTGGCTGGAGACTTGCACTCTTGTGATTTTTTTTTTTTCTTTGCTTGTTTTGGATTTTGGTTTTTTTTTTCTTTTTTTGCTTCCCCCACTTGCAACAAAATCAGCTGAGCTGGGACTAAACCTATTCTCTATGAGCATCTTCACCTCTGTCTTACTGGAGGGCAGCAGGGAGCCCATCCTGGCACCCTGGGTCACTGTGGCTGGTTCCTCTCTTTGCTCCAGATCTCCCCGAGTGGAATTTCGATGGCTCCAGCACCTACCAGTCCGAAGGCTCCAACAGTGACATGTACCTGCGGCCTGCTGCCATGTTTCGGGACCCTTTCCGCAAGGACCCCAACAAACTCGTTCTCTGTGAGGTCTTCAAATACAACCGCCAGTCTGCAGGTGAATGAACGGACCTTCTCCCTTCTCCTGGTGGAGGTGGTGTTCCCGGGAAGGGGAATGGGAGACCTGCCCAGTGCTGTCTGTGCCCTTAGCATGACACAGAAATAACTTGAAAGTAGAGGGCAAACAAAGTGCTGGTGATGGACAAAGGGCTGGGCTTGGGATTCTTCAACACTGCTGAGACTCAAACTGTAAAATAAGTGGAAATGGGGAGTGGAGGTGGCATCACTCGTGTCGCTTTTCCATTCCAGAGTCAAACCTCCGGCACACCTGCAGGAGGATTATGGACATGGTGTCCAACCAGCACCCCTGGTTTGGGATGGAGCAGGAGTACACTCTTCTGGGGACAGACGGACATCCCTTTGGCTGGCCTTCCAATGGCTTCCCTGGACCCCAAGGTAATCTTTTGGGAGCCTGGACCAAGTCAGGAGTGTTTGAACTCTGTGTGGCACAGCTTCAGGCAAGTTGAGGGATCCAAGGTGTTCCTAGGACTGAAGGTGGACGGTATAAAGTGGAATATTGGCAAAAACTAATCACAAGATTAAATTTGTTGCAGAAAGGCTCAGGTGGGGATTGGCCACATCCAAATTTGCTGCTGGGTTTGCAGAGGACTTAAACTCAGGGGCAGACTTAAACTCCGGGGGAACTCGCTCTCCATCAGTGTTCTACCCTGCTAGTTCTTCCATGAAAAACACATCCTGGGGCTTCCGAAGAGTTCTCTGTACATGCTGGGTCTCCACTGGATGCCAGCATTTTTCCCTGTGGAGGCTGATGTTTCCCTGTGCTGTTGCAGGTCCGTATTACTGCGGTGTAGGGGCAGACAAAGCCTATGGCAGGGACATTGTGGAGGCCCACTACCGAGCGTGCCTTTATGCCGGCGTGAAAATCGGAGGAACCAACGCAGAAGTGATGCCAGCCCAGGTAACTAAGACGCCGCATGGAGCGAGAGTAGCGTGGAAAAACCCCAGGCAGCGGGAGCTGCGTCTGCCTGCTCTGAGCTGTGTGGCTGTGCCTGGCATCAGGGGGTGGGAGGTGCCTGTCTCCACCCCACTGAGCCCCTGACACCTCCTCCTTGCAGTGGGAGTTCCAGGTGGGACCATGCGAAGGGATTGAGATGGGGGATCACCTCTGGATCGCGCGCTTCATCCTGCACCGGGTGTGCGAGGACTTCGGGGTCGTGGTGTCCTTCGATCCCAAACCCATCCCTGGGAACTGGAACGGTGCTGGCTGCCACACCAACTTCAGCACCAAGAGCATGAGGGAAGAAGGAGGTCTCAAGTAAGTGTTTGGGTTGTTTACTGGGCAGCAGGATTTTGGATGACAAGGGAGTTTGGTGCTTGGCGTGACATCTGAGTCTTCTGGATAGGGTTTTTTTGGTCGTTTTGTTTTTGTGGTTTCTTTTTTTCTTAGTATGTATTTTTTTTTATAATGACACATTATTGTCTTGATGCTTGTTGGGCAATTCAGCCAGCAGTACAGTGCTGCTGGAAGTACAGGATGCAGCTATCCCTAACAGCCTGTCCAGCTCCTGACCTCCCAGTGGTGGGAACAAACAAACAAACCAACTCAGCACAGGGCTTTTTAAATTATGTTTTTATAGCCATGATGAAAGAGAAAGACCATTTGCTTCATCTGGGCAAGGCTGCCATGTTTTCTTAAAAGATGAACATCCTAAAAATGCAAACTGTGAGTTCCTGCACAGGACTGCTGTGTTGAGTGCACTCAGGGACCCTGTGTGGAGGGATCCATCCTGGCAGCTCTGTTTTCTTGCCTTAATCTTAGTGCTGCCCTGAGATAACAGGACAGCCCATGACTGTGAGCTTCATGAATAGAAACACCAATGTTGAGAGCTCTCCCCTCCGAGAGCAGGTGGAAGTGGGAACTTTAACTGGTGGTGTCTCACAGATGGCATTCCCTAGGAAGCCTGCGGGACTTGGGGCCACGAGGACCCTTTTTCTGGGTCAGCAGCAGGAGCGGAGAGAAACCCTGTGTTGGGATGAACAGCCAAGCGGGCCGTGGGGCACAAGGCATCGTCACAAAGTGCCTTGGGGACGGCCATTAATCTCGTTGTCACTTTGACACGACAGTCCAGAGGCGTTCAGCTCGTCCCGTCCCTCACTGTGCCACCGCTGTCCCTCCCTCCCTCTGCAGGCACATCGAGGAGGCCATCGAGAAGCTGAGCAAGCGGCACCAGTACCACATCCGTGCCTATGACCCCAAGGGGGGGCTGGACAATGCCAGGCGCCTGACGGGCTTCCATGAGACGTCCAACATCAACGAGTTCTCGGCCGGCGTGGCCAACCGCGGTGCCAGCATCCGCATCCCGCGCAACGTGGGCCACGAGAAGAAGGGCTACTTCGAGGACCGCCGGCCCTCCGCCAACTGCGACCCCTACGCCGTGACAGAGGCCCTGGTCCGCACGTGTCTCCTCAACGAAACCGGGGACGAGCCTTTTGAGTACAAGAACTAAGCAGACTGCGCCCCGCGGACACCGCCGCCTCCCCCCCGCGCTCCCCGCGCCCCTAAAGTTCCCTTCTAGCTGTAATCCCGAGGGTACAAGATAACATGTTTCGTGTCTCAGTAACTCTTGTTGTCTTGAGGTGGGGAGGAGGGCAGGTTTAGTTTTATCCATGTCTGTTTGTCGTTGACTCTTCAGAAGACAAGAGGAGGACGGGGTGTTAGAGAACTTTTAACCACTGTTTTATTTTTTTTGTCTAATTCATGTGTACATCCAATGGGATCCAGTGGCTTCCAGGGACAGACGGCACATGCAGAAAGCCTATAGGAGAGGAGAAAGCTTAAAACAGAGCCACATTTGGGGGGCCAGCCCCGCTGCTGGCTCTCTGCAGACTGATGGCTGTCTGAGGTTGGTGCCTCTCTGTGGAGAAGGGAAGATGGGAGCTGTGGTGATGGGAGCTGTGCGTGTGCTCCTGCCTATATGGGGACATGACAGGGACATCGTCGCCCTCCGGCCACTCTGAGGTTTCTGGGAATCTTCTGGCATTGAGGAGAACTCTTGGTTCTGTCACTGGAAGTCAACCCATCTCTGGCTCATAACACAGAGTGAAGTAGTATTTTTGTATTTAAATATAAAAACAGCAAAAAAAAAAAAAATTATATATGAAAGCGTTTCTTTCTTGAAGAGATACCGTTCCAGCGCCTCATCCAGCTGGAGCGGGCAGAGCTCTTGCGGATGCAGTCGGATGCAGGTGGGACTGAGGGTGAGCTCGGAGGGACACTGGGATGAGATTTCTTCCAGCATAGAGTGGAGCTTGCAGGAGAGGGTTCCCAGAGCAGGAAGCCTGCAGAAGCATATGTTACTGTAATTCAGGTGGCCATGACACACTCGCAGTGGGAGGAAGGTGTCCTGAACCAAGAGTTGACTGGTCAACAGTGTTCTGGACAGAGCTGTGGCTGTGTCACCTGTCCAGCAGGGCTAGCATGTCACTAAAGCAGGGCTTTGGATAAAGGTTAAAAAAAAAACAAAAAAGAAAAAAAACAAAGAGAAGTTTTAGATTTTTTTTTTCATAATGTTTTTAGTTTCTCTGACTGAATGGTTTTACAGAGACTGCTGATGCCACTGTTGTGTCCTGGCTCTCTCAGGCTGCCTGCCATCCAGCCAGGATGATGGGGGCTAGGAGAAGGAAAGGGAGAGGCCACCTGTCCCTCCCAGCCAGGCCTGGCACTCCCAGCTGCTGCTGGGGGGTTCAGACGTTCCGGGATTTTACACTTGGGTATCTTAGATGCTGCCAGTTATATTCCGTTGCATTTGGACTTCTTCTGAATAGGTTTGGTTTTTTTTTTTTTTTTTTTTTTGTAATAAAAAAAAAAAAGAACAAAACCTTCAATCTGACCTCTGCAGCCTCTTTTTGTATGTGTGTTGCCTTCATCATTTGAAAGGATTTTGACTCTGATAGTGGGTAGATGTGGCTTTTCATTTGTAGGGTTTTTTGTTTTTTTTTTTTTTTGGAGGGGTCAGGGGTCTTTCAATCCATGTGTGCTCTCCAGAAAATGGGAATTTGTCAGCAGTGGTTGGTTCCGTGGTGAGAGATGGTTCAGCTCTGGCTTGAATGGGATTCTTTTGGGATGGGAAAGGGCCTGGGCTTGTGAGTGTCTATAGGGAGGGTTATGGGGTCGCTACAAATGCTTGTGCATTTCCCAGTCTCCTCCTCATAAGTTCTACAGGATATAGAAATCCTACAGAAAACAAAACTCCAGCAGACTTAATTTAAAAGGGAGCTTTGTGGAAGAACCTTTCCTATTCTCCCTGAGAGAGAAATGAGAAAATGCTGTTTGTCCTCCCTCCTTTGGCATAAACCCAGTCATTCGGGGAAATAACCAGGCAGTAGAAATGTGTCACCTTGCTCCCTTGGTCCTTTATTTAGCCTGTGGTGCCACTCCCCAGCTCCCCAGGAGGTGCTTCCATCAGGAGAGGATGCTTTAACCATTCCCACATTTAAATCTGGATTAACTGCACCTGAGCATCCTGCTGGGCTGATGAACCCATTCCTGCCATCAGGTTTTTTGTGGTCCAGCTGTTTTCCTGCATCTCCCTCCTGGGGATCATTGAAGGAAGCAACTTCCTCAGCACAGTCCCAAAATTACCCTGTCCCTGTGCCTGGTGTGACAGGAACAGAGGCAACACCTTTCCTTTCCTCCCATCCTGACACGACCACAAGGACTTGGGAGCCGGGGTGCTGCAGCCAAAACAAACCCAGGGGTAACTCAGGAGCCTGGAAATCTTGAAGTTCTGTTCTGATCTGGGCTCAGGGGCAAGGCAGCTGCTGTTTCTTATGCACTCCAAGAAAATGTTACAGAGGAAAGAATCAGATTTCACCTGAAGTAAGGGAACTTTTCTAAAAGCATTGGCACAGAAGGAAGGAAAAAGACATGGTTTGGTTTTCTGTTTGTTTTTCTTAAAGATCCTGTGCTTCCAAACACTGTGAATCATTGAAGCTGAATCTCCCTCCAGAAACCCTTTCCTCCTGGGGAATAAAAAAATTGGAAAAAGGAGACATAGCTCAGTTCTGGCCACTAAGCATCAGCAAGGCAGGAGGAGCTGATGGGCAGCAGGGTTTGTGTTTTGCCATAGAATCATGGAATGGTTTGGTTTGGAAGAGACCTTAAATATCTCATTCCAACCACCTGCCGTGGGCAGGGACACCTTCCTTGGGTTGCTTTGGGACAAATAGAACCTCCCTGTGCCATTGGGGTGTCCCTGAGGAAGATGCCATCTAGAGGGTGTCCCTCAGGCTGATAAGGGGAGCAGGCATCAGTCCTTTGCTCCTCCGGCTGCCCTGAACCTAAATTTAGGTCAGGAGCTTGATGCTTAATGGTTCCTCTTGTTCTCAGCTGAGAAAGCATTTATCCACTCACTGCACAATTACCCGGCTGAAAACAAGGTCAGAACAACATTGTGCTGGGAAATGGCTTTTCAGATCATTATTAAAAGTATGGGGGGGGGGGGGGGGAAAGATTATAATGAATTAGAAGGGGGCAAAAATAATTTATTCCCTCCAGACATTGTTTTCTGAGTTTTTTTTTGCCTAAAGCCTGCTTGCTGAATCTGCTTTGTAGTTACCTAAACACCATTTCCCAGCTCTGTAGGGTAGGGAGGCCTCCTCTTAAGGCCATGGGGCTCTTATAAATTGAGACTGAAACCTTCAGAAGCTGAATTTGTATCTTATGCATTCATAGAAAACACTTTGACTGTGGATCTGAGCCTCTCAGGAGGAAGTGAATCTCTTTTCTCTGTACTCACACATCTTTAAAATGTGAATAATGATATAGCAAGGATCAGTCCCAAAGGGTTTGCTGGGCACATCCAAGCATCAGGAACTGCTCCAAATGAAGCAGCCAAAAATAGCAGCAGCTTTTTGAAGTGCCTGTTGGTTGTGCTCCCTTTTAATCAAACACCAGCTTAGGAGACAAGGCTGCCCCTAACCCATTAATATATCTGCTCACATGCCAGGCTTTTCCCCACAGCTGGATTTTAAGGCAATCAAAAGAAGATTAGCCACAGCTCCCCTCCAAACACAGCCTGGAGCACATGAGCTAATCAAGATCACACTTGAAGCATCTTTTTGTGCCAGGCTGTGCCAGCTCAGTTATTGCCTGGATACGAGGGATTTTCCCTTTCTGCAGAGCCTGGTGCATCAGGTGTGGCTGTTTGGATTTCTCCTGCCCTTTCCCACTCCCAGAGAGCCCTGATGCTGCTCCAGTATCCCCATCCCACTTCCCTTACTATTTTTTGGCATTTTCCAGTGCTGTTTGATCTTCCTTGATTACATTTTGTTGGTAGGTCAGCCTTCACAGGCTGGCACAGCCTCTGGCTCTACACACCTGGAGGAGGAGGAGGAATCAGCCAGCTTTAGCTGGGTCAGGATTTGCTGAGCTGTCTTTTGGATGCCCTTACCTGGGGGAGAAGAGAGGCAGGGAGGGAGAAGTTGCTGGGTGAAAGTTTTATTTCTCCAATCTGTGTTTTCCCCTCTTCCTGGGGTGCTGGTGCTGTGAGTGTCCTACATCTCCTTCTGCCCACAGAGGATGGGAAGGGATGGCCCCAGGCACAGACTGCTCAGGGGGTGATTTGCTCTGCAAGAGCCTCTGTTTGGGCTTGAAGCTGCTGTTATCAGAGCAGCTTTGTTCTCTTGAAATGCCTTTTGGAGCTCCAGCAGCTCCTCTGCTGTGGGGCCCGGCTGAGATCTGCACTTGCAGTTCATCAGCTGATAAAAGTGATGAGGTTTCCACCTTAGGAGAAGTGGCTGGAGGCTCTCTGTGCCCTCGAAGGAGGCCAGGGCATGCTGGAAGGGTGCTGGAGAAAGGTCAGGTGTGGTAATTCCTTGTGTGAGCCCTTTGAGGAAGCTGGCAGAGCTGGGAGGGGACTCCTGCCATCACACACATCCATAATCCAGCTCCAGCTGAGCCAGGATCTCATCCCACTTGTTCAGTTACTGATTAAACTGAAGACAGCTCCTTAGGGAATAAGTGGGAGCTCTTGAAAGGGAAGATCTCCTTAGGCCTGCCGGGCTTCCCCAGCCAGCTGCATGCAGAGGCAGACCTGGGCTGGCTCCCGAGTGGGTCCTCCACCCACGAGTGGTTCTCCAGGCCCTCCAGCTGGGACTGATGACCCATTTGCAGTTTTAACACGTCTGGTGCAGATGCAGATTGAACCCTGACTCTTTGCTTGCTGACAAAGGGGCCAGGCCATCAGCAGGATCAGCTTTTCCTGAGGCCATGCAGGTTGAACTGGGGGATATCGGTCACTGAGGGATGACTTAAAGATGTCACTTGTGAATTGCCTGGTTCCTGAGTGGTGATCTCAGTCTGATCCTCATGACTCCACCCTGAGCCAGTGCTGGGTGTCTGGGGACTGCTCCTCCTTTTTGGGCACTGATCTCTAGTGGGAACCTGTGGAGAAGGGATCTGGGCAGACACAATCCTACTGCTCTCCCCACTGAAGCATCATCTCCAGGGGCTCCATTCCCAGTGGGAGATGGTGTGGGTCAGAGCATCTCCGAGCTGCCTCTGGAAGTGTCTATGTTCAGAAGGAATGGAATTTGGGGTTGGGGTGCTTCTTGCATGTTAGCCCCTCCAAAACCTGCAGTGGTTGACCTCAACGTGAACTTGCCTGACTGAGGAGAAACCCAGGGTCAGAGAGGCAAACTGGGGAGGAAAATCCACATTCTGTGGCTCCAGACTGAGCACCAGGAGTGCACCTCTTCACAGCCTAGGAGGAGGACTGGCCCTTCTCCCTCACTGCTGCCTTCCTCTCCTTCCCCGGTGACACAGCACAAGGTTGGGGTAGCGCTGCAGGGGGGGCAGCAAGGCTTCACCTCAGCCAAAAAAACGTCTTTCTTTCCCTTTCTTTGCTCCCATCCTGGCCTGCCCACAGGCTGGCATAGCCGTGCTATTTTGCTTTCATAAGCTGCATTATGTAAGCCGAGTCTTGAGTGGGGATGCGGTGCCAACTTGGACTCCGCAGCGGGAAGGAGCCACATTCCTCAGCACGGGGTTTAATCCCTGCCTCCAGCCACAGTCGGTTTGCCGAGAGGAATCCGAGGGCTGAGCCGAGCCTTGTAATCATCCCTTGCCCCAGGTGGAGCCAGCTCGTTTGTTGGGGAGCTCCTTTGTCAACAGGCTGTGCCCAGGTCTCCTCCCAGCAAGCCCTTTGGAGGAGGGGGTGGCCCAGGCGTGCACAGCTCACCTCGGGACCCTGCTCTCCTTGCCCTTCTTTGCTGAACTCTCTGCCCTCCTTGGCTTCACTTTCACTTGCTTGAAAATGCTGGTAAGGCAGGAAAATGGAAACGGAAGCTTCCACAATGCCAGCCTCAGAAAACAATGGCAGACTGGCATGGAAAATGCAGCCTAGGGGAGACCCACGTTGGTGGCAAGAAACTTCTCACCTGTCTCAGCATTGGCTGCCCTCCCAGTGTCCCATCTGTGGGATGTGGTTCCTGTCTCACCAAAGATCTTTTTATTGATGCCACGAGAGGAAACAACAAAGCAGGAAGTCTACCTCCTCCTTGGCAAATAATAGTTAATATTCTAAAGTAATCCATTCTCCAAATTCACAAATATAAGCCCTGCAGTGCAATATGATAACAGAAAGTCTGGAGATCCTGCACCCAGGGGTCCTGTTGGCACCATCCTGGCAGGGTGCAGGAGGCTGCAGGGCAGCAGTGGGTGCTTGGCAGGGTGTTTGGTGGCTCCCCAGCAGCCTCAGCCTGCTGCCCTAACCCCCTGCAGCTGGGACTGGTGACCTTCAGGACCCCATTTGGCTGGGCATAAGGGTTTAGAAGGAAAGGTCCTCACCCTTCAGGCAGGTTTGAAGCTGACAGCAGTCTTGTTTTCATGTCCTGTGGGTGGGTGAGGCACCAGACTCCACAGTTTTTGCTGGCAGCTTCTCTCAGTGCCAAACATGTTGTTAAAATGAGAAATATTAATCAGACCCAGGGTTGGGCTGTTATTTCTCATCACAGAGCTGTGTGGCTCCAACCCATCCATTTCGTGGAGATGTTGAGCAGTTGCTGAATTGCCCAGCTGCCTCTGTCCTGAGCCAGAGCCTGGCCAAAATGCCTAAAACACTAGGAAAGGAAGGGAATAGGAGCCTCCTGCCCTCCTGAGCTGGATTCTGGTAAGCGTGGTGGCCAGCAGCTATTTGCAAAAATCCTGGGACCATTTCTTTCAACCACAAACCCCAATCTGCCCAGTGCCCCTCCATGTCATTCATTGCACTCTTCAGGATGGTTTCTTTCCTTTTCACGCTAATCTTTTATCACCTGTAAATATCTTGTTTATTTACAGGTGCCTTTTCTATTCTGCTTAAATACTGTTTGTAACATTATAGACTAATCCGTGGTTGGTTCATAAGTACAATTATATTGAAAGTGGTGTGAAAAGTTGCTTGATGTGTTAAAAGGTACTGTCAGAGTGTCTGGACTCTGGATTTGATGCAAACAGGAAAAGATCGTTTCAGTTAAGGCACCACTTCAGCCCTCAAATGATCCTTTGGCATTGTTCTAAACTCATTGCATACTGGCTGATTTAAATGCTAAATTGTAATTTTCTGATGAACTTCAGAGTAAGAAGCTTAAAAGTGACATAATAAGCTTCAGGTGGTTTTGTTTTTAGGGGATTCTGAGCAAGGCCCCAGGTTTGGGGTGGGAATAGCTGTGCCCAGGGCTATCCTATCCAGATGCCATTGCCATTTCCATTTCAGAAGCTACCTGGGAACAGCTGGGCTTAATCTGAAAGTTGGAGGACAAGGCTTCAGGTGGCTGAATGACCAAAAACTATGCACTTGCTCCAAAATACAGGGTATTTTCAGACCATTTTCCACCCAGACAGATAACACATGCTGGGTGATTAACTGGCTCCCTCTTTTCCACCTCTCCTTGTGGCTGGCTCTCCTGGCAAGTTCTCCCTCAGCTTGCCGATGATCTTGGGCCAGATAAAATCTTGTAAGATGGGAGCTTCTGCTGGAAGAGATGGTCTTGGCAAACCAAGAATCTCTATGCAGAGCTCGGGGTAGGGGGATGGCAGCGATACCACATGGCTTCTGCAGGGATGTTTTGGGTGGGAGCTTGTGGCAGCTTCGCCCAAAGAGCTCTTTGAGATGCAGCAGCTCCCCCTGCCCATCTCCCCCCTGCTCGTCTCCCCCTGCCCATGGAGCAGTGGGAACTGCTCCCATGAAAACTAAAGCAAGCACAGCAATGCTTGTCTTTTTGTTGTGAATAATGTCAGGCTTTTTTTCACCAGCGCTATTGAGGCAGCAGCTGTATTTCACCCAGCTGGCAGCGCTCGGGGAGGAGATCAAGTGTTCTCAGCAGAGCTGGGCCAGATCTAGGGCTGGGGGAAAGTGGTGCAATCCTGAACTGGGCTCCCAGACTGGGGCTTGGGAGGATTTTGGGGTGGTGAAACAATCCTGTGTGCTCAGGGGTCTGTGGGAGCAGCAGGATGAGGAGCTTGGCTGCTGCTGGATGAGATTTTAGTCATGTGGGTCACTTGTTGTTGGACAGTCCTCTTCTGAACCCAAAAAACCAGGGGCACGTGGAGCTGTGTGTGTGTATTTCTGCACTCCGCCTGAGCACGCCGCAAGAGCAGAGCTCCAGCCCTGCCAAAACCTCCCACAATTCTGGGAAGCGTCCTCGGCACCGTGCGCCCGTCCCGTGGGATACGCTGTGCCTCCCTCTGTCAGGTACCCCTGGGCACGTGCCAGCCCTTCCTCTGGGCTTGGGAACAGCTTGTTTTGAATGTCGGTGCCATGGGAAGCAAAGCAAGCAGCAGCAGATGTGCCCGTGGGCACTGCTGGCCCATCTCCCTGGCACGGGCAGGACTTGTTCCGCTGTCCCTGTGCTGGGGGTACCCCCGTGCCAGAGCCCTGCACTTTGCACAGAAGGACTTGGGAAGAAAAGTTGTGTTAATTAGAATTGCATCTCCTCTGGATCCTCAGCTCAAGCCTCCTGTCCCTCTGCTCTGTTTGCCCACTAATGGGTAGCTCAGTGTAGGACACGGATGAGAAGGATGTTGGGGACAGGAGAAGGCTGGAAGGCAAGGAATATGCTCAGATGAGAGGGTTTTGGTTTGTTTGCTTGGAATATTTCTTTGGGCCATTCATTATATTCCAGTCATGAGGAAACATGTGACTTCTCTCTGTAAGAAAAACCTGGGGGATTTTTTTTTTTTTGCGTGTTTTTTTCTTTTGGGGGGGGGGGTTTTGTTTTTTTTTTTTTTTTTTTTTTTGTTGGGGTTTGGTTGGTTGGTTGGTTTTTTTGGGTTTGTTTTGTTTTGTTTTGTTTGGAGGGGAGGGGTTTGTTTTGTTCTGTTTTCTCTCCCCTTCCTGAGATCTTAGTCCTGAGGGGACCTTTGCTGTCAGAGCTCCATCCTCCCTCTACCTATCAGTGATTTCCCCTTGCTTTGCACCTCCCTTCACCGAATAAACAAAAGCCTCTGTCCTGGCCATGCTGTTCCCTGTACCTGTGCTGGCTGTTTCCAGCTTGCCAAATCCTCAGGGATCCAGGTGGCTCCTCCAGAGACACGTGGATGTGCCCCTCAACACAGCAGCAAACAGGAGCAGTGGGAGCATGGAATAAATTACACCCCTGGATGGCTTTTGCTGCCTGACTTGGTTGCTCTCACCCAGGGCTTATTGTCTTGCACGTTTTTGCCCCATCCCCAGGCTCATTTGGGTGTGCTGGGCTCCCTGGCACAAATCTGCATTTCCAGCTGTTGGCATTTGCTGAGCCCTTCCCAACTGTTAAACCCAAGACAGAATGGGAGGAGGGGAAGACACCTCATTAATTTTTACTCCTCCCTGCATCCTTCCCAACTCTTTCCCCTGGCACAGGCTGGGAAGAACATTATTTTGCACACCCACTGCCATCCCAAAAATCAGTCTCACTGTTGCCACAAGGTCGGGCCCCTCAGGTCTGGATTTTTTTGGGGGTTGTTTTTTGGCATTTTTGTTTGGTCTGGTGCTGTGTTGCAGGTGGTGAGGCAGAACATTGTGCTGCACAGCAGCTCTGTATTTGGAAGCAGAAGTGAGGCACAGGATGCACGTTTTTAGCATCCTGAATGCATCAGGATCCAAAAGAGTTCGCAGGGAAAATGCAATTATTGCAATTCCAGAGTGCCAGAGGAGCCTGGGATCCAACAGCCACATAATGGATGAGTCTGGTGCATCCTGGCTTGGCTCCTGCTGCTCTCCTGGGACAGGGATGGGGAGGAGCTGGGCTGCCCTGGGAGCCTGTTCTGGTGGGACAGGCTTGAGCTTCCATTCCATCCCAGACCAGCTTGCTGTGCCCAAACCACCCAACAGTGCTGGGAGCACTCAGGTGAGACTCAGGCAGCAAATTCCTCATCAAGAAAACCCCTACTTTCCTTTTCTGTGGGCCCAGCTGATGTTTGATAGGAGCTGCAGGTGCTTAATATCCAAGGACATTTTTTTTTCCAGATGGGCTTTTTCTAAGCAGGGAGTTGAGAGCATGAACAAAGAACAGGATGATATTTTAAAGTGGTCATATTTTGCTGTCCCTAAATGTAGCTCCTGTGTCAAATAGAGATTCATTTGTGCGTGAAGAGGGATTGTAGCAGTGCTGCCCAGTGCCTGCTGGGCTGGTTTTGGGTGATGAGCAAGGCAGAGTTTGTCAGGAGAGGTAAAACATTGTTGGACGCTGGGATCACTGGGAAACAAACAGTTCACCTGCTGGCACAAGGGAAAGAAAACAAGAAACCTGTGAGCAGACACGTGGCCAGCTTCAAACCAGCAATGAGAGCTGGCTCTGCTCCTGGCCAGGCCCTGCTTTGGAGACCTCTTGCCCCATCTCAAACCTGAGGGGGGTTTGGGCCAGCATCTCTTTGGGGTTTCCCCAGCTGTTCTGCTAGAGAATCATTCCTTTCCCTACAGATTTAAGGACTTGACACCTGTGGTTTATCTACCTTAGCTTTCTTGGGTAAACAGGGCTGAAAGATTCTGTGATTCTGAAAGAGAAGATGTGTGAGGTGCTTTCCACAGCTCCTCACCCTGACAGAACCCAGGTGGGAGGTGAGTCCCAGGGAGACAGGCAGAGATGGGGACGGGGATCTGAGAGGGATTAACGCAAACATTCCTGGTCGAGAACCCCACCTGCATCGCTCCTGGCCTGGAATTTTCTTGGGGAAAAGTGGGAGGGGAATGATCCCGATCCCGCTGTGGTAACACGGCATCTGGGAAACGCTGCTGGAGATTTTTTGTGGAAAGACGACTCCACCTCGGAGGTGCCACAGCAGGGCTGGGGTGAAGCAGCGAGCAGGCAGGAGGAACAAAGCCACCTTTGTTGCCCTTCCCCTGCCATCCCTGCAGAGCTGGCCCCAAGGCAGTGAGGTGCCTGGCTCGCTCTGGAGGCCTGGGGATGGCTGGCTGAGCAGAACTTGCTCTCTCACCTGGAAAAGCAACCTCTCTCCTGGCAGCAGCATAAAAGGGGCTCGGATGGGGTAACTCCTGAAAGCGCTCCCAGCCTACCTCGCTGAGCTGGAGGTGCTCCTGTACCCCTCGAGGCACACCTGGGGTGGCCCTGGTGGGCAGGAGGGTGAGGGAATGGCCACAAATTCGAAATTGAATTTATGAGTGCTGCCACTCAAAAGCAAGGACCAGGCAGGGCTGGAAGGATCTAAGACTACGGCAACATCAAAGCAACTCAGATAAAACTGTGTGCAGCTGTATACTGTTGTTTGCAGCTTTATACAAACACTGAAATAAGGCCCTCAGCCCCTTCTGTCTCCTGTAATGGTGGTATAAACCTTTTCCATCAGGAGGGTTTTCCCCTTTCATGATTTGAAATGCTGGAGATGTGTGACACAACAGAAGGAAGGAATTTAACCAAGGTTTTGTAGAACCATGAGGGACAAAGAGTGAGTTTTCCCAGTCCTGTAGGTTTCACAGAGATATCAATGTTGCTAAGAGTTTTGCTCACCCAAAACTGGCACAGAGGGAGTGGGCACAGGCAGGAAATCCTGTGGGAATGGCACTGCGAGGGTCCCTGGTGGGTGGGGACAGTGCTAGATCAGCATCACCTCTCTCTGTGCCAAACCAAGCTGTGCCACGCAAAGCCAGCCCCTTGCCAGGATGGAGGGAAAACTTGGGGATCCATGTATCAGTATGGTAACCTCTCCTCTGGAATGGCAGGAGATGGATCTCTCCAGGTCTAGCACCCTTAAAAATGTCAAATTCTACCCAGGGAATGGAAAAAAATCCCATCCTTTGGGATCTGCCATGCTTGTTACGCCAGCATGAAACCCACTTTAAATCCACGCCCTTGTTGGGGGAGGAGAGGATGAATCCTTCCACGAATGGGATGAATCCCTTCATGAATGCCTTCATGAATCCCTTCGGTGTTTCACCACCCCAGGACAGGTGGAAATCACGATCTGCTGGCACATTCCCCCTCCCCTGGGACACCGTTCCTGTCTCACATTGCTGCTCCTGACTGGAAAACCCCTGGGACCGCGAGAGTTAATTCTTCATCCCAGCTGCTTTCCTCCTCGGGCTCAGCAGGAAGAGGGATTGTGCTAGGCAAGGGGCACCACTGCAGAGGGGGAGGAGGCAAAAAAAAAAAAAAAAAAGAAAAAGTTTCACGTTCAGACCTTTTACCTAATTTCCAAAGTTTTGGACCTGAGGACCATAGCAACGAGAGCTGCCAGTGGTGTGATTGGAGGCAGCAGGCAGTGCTGGACTGCCCTCCCAGCTTCCCAAGCAGCATCCCCACGGATGGAACACAGGCCAGTGTTGGCTTTCTGCCTCCCCTTCCCCACGGGAAGAGCACGAGGCATGTGGCTCTGTGTGATTTTATTTTTTTTTTCCCCCTGCCAGCTGATTGCCTTTGCTCATTTCAATTACATTTTCCCTGGTTTCTGTGAGTTGTTTAGAAAGTTCTCGGGCACTTGTGGAACCAGAGGAGGGCTGTTCTCAAGAAGACCTGCCTGGAAATCAGCAGGGTGGTACAAACCCAGCGAGGTGTTGTGTGTATTTGTATGAACACAGATAAGTGAGAGGGGCTGGCACTTTGCTTGAGTCCAGCGACGCTTTCCTTTTTCTATCAAATAAGTCTTTGCAAAAAATACCAGGGGTTCCTGCAAAACAAAAGCAAAGGCCTGATTCGGGGCAACAAAAACTGCAAATTGTTCTTGTTTCTGCTTACAGCTTGCTGATTCTCCTTTTGGGTTTATCAGAGGGGTTCAACCATCAAGTTCCTTTCCAAGCACAGCCCATCCTGGGGAAATCCAGAATCACAGAACATCCTGAGGAGAATCATGGAGTCCAACTCCTGTCCCTGCACAAGACAGCCCAAAAGTCCCATCCTATGCCTGAGTGTTGTCCAAATGCTTCTTGACCTCTGGCAGGCTTGGTGCAGCCTCTGCAGGGAAAAACCCCAATGAAACTCGGGTGGGGCTCCCACCTGAGCATCCACGTTTGGTGGCAGCATTCCCACTTATCCCTCAGTAGCACTGCAGAGTTGACACCGCCGTGGGCTCAGTTTCTGCAGGTCATGGAGATCAAACCCCGCCCCCCGCCCCCAGCTTTTCCAGAGCTGCTCTTTTGGAGCAGAATTCCTTTTCACTCTCCAGGTGTGAGCGTTTCTGGCAGCACTGAGTGGTCAGGAAGAGGGAATGAAAGTGGCTAAAAGGAAAAGTGTTTGCAAAGGAAAAGGTGGGGATTGTAGGAGCCACTGAGCTGATGCAAATCGAGCTGATCTGAATTCCCCACATGCTAAGGATCACTCCAAGCTTCAGCAAGACAGCTAAGCTGGATTATGTCTGTGTCATGGTTCTCTTGTGCAGCAGGCAGTGTCTTCCTTCCACTCCTCTTCCTCAGTGAGCCACAGGCTTCACAAAAGCCACTCACTGAATCCACTTAATTCTCCTTACACTGAATTAATTCTCCTTACACTCCTTACACACAGGTTGTCTTTGTCATGGGGAGAAGCTTTCCAGAACAAAGCTGTCGACATTTCTGCTCTTCCCAGCTTGTGCGTGGCTGTGTGGGCTTGCAGTTCTTTTTCCTGGAGAGAAGCATGTATTTCCATGAGTGTTATGTATTTCTCTTCCAATCTGAATTAGTATTTTGAAAAAAAAGAAGGATGAAGTACCCCAGCCAAAGGTACCTTTGTGTTTCCCACTGTGCCTAAAGCTTTCTGTGCATCCCTGTAGCATTTGAGTCCTCCCAAGAGCAGTGAAACACAGTTCATCCTCAGGGGGCTGTGTGCAGAGAGAGGATCACCTTCCCCAGGATTTTAATAAGCTGTGAAATTGGGTATTCAGCTGTTTTCATTATTCTACTACTCTGTGTGTAAAAGAATCACCATTTTTTGGCCATTCATCCTAAAGATCTAGTGTGATATTCCCATCCTTTGGTGCCCTTTGAATGTCAGGCTGCCTCTTCAGCCAGTGATTCCCCACCACCCTTCTCCCACCTGATTTACAGGGTGGAAATTTATTTATTTATTTATTTATTTATTTATTTATTTATTTATTTATTTATAGTATATTTAAATATTTATATATATATTTTTTTTTTACAACACAGGATTTGTGCAGAAAATCCTCATAAGCTTGGAGCACCTCTCTTTTCCCAGGGCTCTGAGCCAGCAGATGCACTTCTCTGGCAGACAAGAGCACGATGGCTCACTTGCACTCAACTTTCTGTTCTCCAGGAATCACTGGAATATGAATAGGATCCTTATCAAACCAGGTTCATCCGGAGGACAAGGCCACATCAATTGTTTGCAGAGCCCCAGCAAATAAGCAGCATTCCTCCTGATTCCTCGTTGGCCCATTCTGATCCAGTGGCCAGCTCAGACAGAGGCCACAGAGCTCGGCTGCAGGGGGGTGACAGCTTTTGGCAGGTTCTGGGCCATTCCCAGCTTCCCAGGTGGTCTGATGGAGCATCATGGCAAGAACTTCCATCTGGAACCTTCCAGTTATGGATTTGGGAGGTAAAGCCCCAGTGCCTCTCCCATCTGGGGGTCTAAATGTAGAGGGGGGACCTGCTGTGAGCTCAGCATTTTTCCCTGGGGCTGTTTGCTGTGCTCTGCAGTGGGGTGGGGGTGATGGATCCTGGTGATGAAATGGAATTGAGGGCTTGGCTCCCTTCCCAGGCCGGGATTGGCATCCCAAAGTATCAGAGGCCACAAGTCACAGGGACTTTCTGTGCCCCAGGAAAGAGGCAGGTGACACAGGGCATGGCCAGAACTCTCCACATCTGACCTCTCACTGCTGGGAAGTTCTCTTTGTCATCTGCTTAACGAGGAGAGAAAAACTTGCAGGCATCTTCCTTTGTCTTGCTGCAGTTTGGATGGCCAAAAGAGCTGTTACTGCATCCAGGCTGCCTTGCCCAGCCATGCTGCTCTCCAGAGCTCTCTGGTGTGTTTCTCTGTCATGAATCTGCCCCGTGGAGCACATCTGGGGGCTGCAGGCTTGGGGGCTGAGCTCGCAGCGAAGGAAGGGCACACACGAAGTTTCTGTTGATGCTGGCCAGGCTGCTGCCTCTCCAGAAGGGCTCATGTCTGCACAGCCTCAGTCTAGGGCTAAATTTAAACACCAAAATGCAGCGTTGGGAGCCCAGGGAATAGCCCAGCCCTCGTCTCCTGTGGCTGCCTCCAGCCAGAGCTCCCTTTGGCAAGCAAGAAGCTTTTGTTTCCCTTGGACTCCGAGCCAGCTTGGAATAATAACAGCAGCAAAACCCTCCCTGCCCCAGCACAATGAAGCAGCGCTGTCAATTCCCAGATGTGCGGAGGGGAAGTGCCCAGTGTGGCCCTTCCTGGTTCTTCCCTTCCAGATGTGGAGTGGCAGGGAGCTGGAGACAGCTGGTTGCCAGCCAAAAGAGGAGTGGACAGTGGATTTTTGCCCTGGAGACCCCCTGGATCTAGCTGGTTGCCAGCCAAGAGAGGAGTGGACAGTGGATTTTTGCCCTGAAGACCCTCTGGATCTCGCTGCCTGTGGCTGAGGGAAGGGGTTTGGGTGCCCTGCCAGCTGTTCAGCTGGTTTGAAACAGCTTGAGAGTGCTGTGTGCTGCAGGGAGGAAATGACCCACTGGGAAAGATGAGGATGCCCTCCCTCCCAGATGTCTGCATCCTCAAGGAACCCTCAGCCCCCATCTTCTCCCCCTCAAGCACCTCTTGCTCCTCATCGTTTCCTCCTGAGCATCACCAGCAGGACTGGACTCTGTTACAATCCCTGCAGGCAGATTGATGGGACAGAGATATATGCCCAGCTCAGTCCTGTCCCCTGCCCAGGGACAGGGGCAAGGGCAGCATGGAGCTGCCCCATGCACACAGCCTCCTGCCAAGGCCACACTGAGTGAACCTCAAATGAGCTGCTGTGGGGGGAAATCTGGAGATTGAAGCCTGTCCCCCTCGGAATGAGGTGGGAATGTTTCAGGTTCAGCCTCTTTTGGGCAATCCCCAGGGATCTGGGCAGCACAGAAGGGGCTGCCCGTGGGCACAGCTGCCTCTCAGGGTGCTGGTGGGTGATGCAAGCCAGGGCACTGCATCCCGTGACTGAGGCTGGCTGCACCCACCCAGTGGAAAATTCCTCCTGCCATGGCCAACATCCTTCTGCCTTTATTTTGAAGCAGCTCCTGAGGACATGGCACATGCAGGAGATAGCAGGTGCTGACAGGGGCCTGGCTGCTAATTGGGATTTTGCCAGGGCTTCCATGATATTTGCAATTAAAGGGAAGTGGGAGGGAGGTGGTGGAGGAGGAGGAGGAGGACAGCACACAGATGTGACAGAGAGACGGAGCCCGCGGAGGAGCTGGAGATGTCTGAGGAGGTCACAGGGAGGGATCCTCATCCCAAAGCCAGGGCTGGGATTGCTCACAGCCATGACATCAGCCTGGGGCCCTCCCAGCTGTCCCTGTGCCGGGAAGGCTGGGAAGGGCTTTCCCATGTGTGGGACGGGGATCCAGAGCCCGCACGGCGTCACAGCTGAGCCATCCCCATGTGCAGCAGTGCCGAGCATTGGGAGTGGTCACCTGAGATCTGGGGGTGCTCATGGCATTTCCCTGCAGCCCTTCTCACATCCTTCTCTTCCCTTTCTCCTCTCATTTTCACGCAGCACTACTGGCCACCCATATTCCAGAGCCACATTCCAGAGCCCACCCCACGGCGTGGACGCTGTCCTGACCCTTTGCAAAACCAACCATTTATTTTAAAAGCTTTCTTTTTTCCTTTTTTTTTTTTTTTTCCTTTGCCCAGATTGAATTTTCCACTGGGTAGCAAAGGTGCTTTGTTTGGCTCTTTGTTTACAGGGGGAAAATGCACACCAGAAAAAAGCCCAGGAGGTTTGAGTGAACTTGCAGCTTGAAGCCGTTTCGTTTGTCATGAAGGAATCATGTGGGTGTCTCAACAAAACACTTCAGGGGGTTTTGCAAGATTAGATATTATAGTTTGTCTTCCTGAATGTGTAAAATTATCCCAGGGAGACCTTTGCTGTAATGGCAGCTCAGGATAGCTTCCAGTCTATCTCAAAAAGAAATCTGGAATAAAAATAGAAAGATTTGGACACACAAGACCCTCTGAAAGGTGTAAACAATCTGTCTTGGGATGTATTTAAAGTAAATCAGAGAGGAAATAGCTCAGGAGTCTCAAGGAGGTGCTGGACATGATGCTGGAGGTCATAGGGTTAATTCAGGTGGGGCACTAGGTAAAGCCCAGCTGTGGGTGATGCTGTTCCCAAAAGAGAGGGACAACAAATGATTTCCACCAGGCTGTAATGACAGGCCTGGGCTGGGCCTGGCCGTGGAGTAGTTCATTGCTTGATGCCATGGGATCCCAGTTCAGAACATCTGCAAACAGGCACATGGATCAAGGAGAGCTTTGGAGCAGCATCTGCAGGGATTCCCTTCCCTCTGGCCTGCCCTGCTGGGATCAGATGCGTGGAGGGGCTTGGGAAGAGGAGCACGAGCAAGCAAGGGGCTTGTTATCCTAATGCCTGGCTTTGCAAGTGATGGTCAGACTCACACCCCGTTTCCCTGCACAGGTTAGGGTTCCAAAAACCATGCAGAGAGCCTGGGCTGCAGAACTTTATTCTTTCCTGCAGTCCGGAGTGGCTGCCTGGGACTCTGGTGTCACCTGAGCAGCCTCACAGCACAGGGTTGGAGGAAACCCAGCATTTACACATCCCCTTGAATTAAGAGATGGGAAAAATCAGAGCCAAGAGGAGGGGAAGGAGAATTTAAAAACGAGATCAGGGAGGAGGTGGAGGAGGAGGGGAGCAAGGAAGAGGGTGGCTGCTCCCTGCCAGCTGCTCGGGAAACATCGGCAGCAGCCACGTGAGGAATTGTGCTTTTGGCACCAGCCGCGTGTTCCGCGGCACGGGGAGCGCTGTGAAATCACCTCCGGCTTCCAGGAACCCTCCCGGCACGGGCCAGGGGCCGGCGGTGGTAAACAGGACACCTGTACCCCAGCGGGTCCCTGCAGCAGCTGCTGCCTGCCCGGGCACCTCGCTGGCCTGGCGGCTGGCCCGGGCGGCAGCGCAGGGGACAGTGTGTCCCGGGGCTGGGGTGTCACCGAGGACGGGACGGGAGCCATGGGAGTGACGGGAGGAGCTTGCACTGCGAGTTTGGGGATGGGGAAGCTTCTCCGGGTCAGGGTGAGTGGCAATTCCTCGGGAGCCCGGCTCCAAACCCTCTCTCAAGGCCAGGAGCAGCCCCTTGGCCAAGGGACAAACAGCCCAGCTCCAAACCTCTCCCAAAATCAGGAGCAGCCTCTCTGCTGAGGGACAGAGCTCTCCCCACGCTCCCCTGCCCCAGCTCCCGGCGGTGACAGGAGCTGTGGGTGACACCGTGCCCCCGGTGACAGATAACACCTCAGCCCATGCCGGCTGCCAGCGCGCCTCCCAGTCTGCCTGCCCACCAAAATCCACCTGCCCCGGGCTCGCTGCCCTGCTCCCCAGCCTCCCTGCTGGTTCTGGGTGCAGGGGACCCGTGACCTCGGCTGCCTGCTGTCCCCTTTGGCTCCCTGTCCCCAGAGCACACAAGGGCCCCCAGGTGTGCCAGGAGCAGGGTGGGAAGGGGGTTTTGCAGTCACAAAATGTCACATTAATTAAAGCAGTTTCAGGCTCAGGGAGGATGCCCTCCCTCCCAGATGTGTCTGCATCCTCAAGGAACCCTCAGTCCCCATCTTCTCCTCCTCAAGCACCTCTTGCTCCTCATAATTTCCTCTTAATTTTTGTTTTGGTTTCTGTTAATGACATCCATGTGGGGACTGAGTATGGATGATCCCCAGAGGGAGGAAAGGGAGACCTGGGGAGGAAGGAATGGGGGTGGATTTCGTTGCTATGGAGCATGAAGTCAAGCAGGTGAGGATGGGAAAGAAAAGCTCCTGCTGCCACACTGGGGCTTGTCTGAAGTGGCTAAGGACAAGGACACCGTGGGGGGGGGGGGGGGTGGTCTTGGTGGGTGCCGTGTCCCTGCTGTATCCCCTGGCTGCAGCAGGATGAGATGGGCAACGGGGTGGCCAGAGGGATGGGGAGATAGGACGAGCTTGGCTGGTCTGGCTTAGCAAAGCAGGGGGTGTGAGGGTCACATAGAACCTTCCTGCTCCTCACCCTGCATCCAGGTCTCCTAAAATTTGCCCTAATTTTCAGCCTTCAGCTGAACTCTCTCAGCCAGGGAGGCAGGACCTGGCCGAGCAGCCCTCTGTGGGACATGGGGTGGGGTTGGGCTGCCCACTGCTTTATTTGTATTTTTAGAGCACGCCACAGGCCCTCGGTCACTGAAGTGAGTGAAATTCCACCCTGGAGCCTGTAGCAAGTCCTCATCCCCATCCCTCTCCTCGGGGATGGACTGGAGTCAACAGCTGAGCTGGGGCTCAAGTGTCTCAGCCACCAGAGTGCCCACGGAGGGCTGGGCTGGGGCCAGGATCTGGGTGGAAGATCCTGGGGACAGGGGACAGCCCTCCCGCTGTTGTCACTCCTGGAAGAGTCCCCGGGGAGTGAGGGTCTGGTGGTGCTGAGCTGGAGACCCCACTGGTGACACAGAGGGCTTTTGGTGTGAGTGGTCTCAGGGGGAATTTGTTTGGTGGGACAACAGGCCCCCTTGTGCTAAGGGAGCTGAGGGTCCTGGGATGCTGAGATGACACTGGGACAAACTGAAGAAGGGTGGGGAGAAGGCCACTCCTGCCCTGCCTGCTCAGTGCAGGGATGAGTTGGCAACATGGTGAGTCCAGAGCTGAAAAGGGGGGAAAAAACCTTGAAAAGGAGAATGTATGGGGGCTTAAAGCAGCACAGCACATCTTGAAAGCATAGCTCGGGTGCCTTTATAATCTCCAGAGTGACTGATGCAAGGGAAGCAGCTCACCAGGGCTTGGGCTCACAGGGAGTGAGTCAGGAGGGCTGGAGTCCCACCTCTTGAGTCACTGCTGGCAGCACTGGGAGCTCCCCTGCCCCTTTCACTTGTGAGTGGTGATGGAGTCACTGTCCCTTTGGGGGGAAATCATCAATTTATCATCAAAGCCTGAAATAAAGAGAGAAATTCTCCCCTGGGATGCTGACCCAGCCAGCAGTGGTGGCAAGAGATGCTTCCTGGAAGGGCAATGAGTATCAGATCCCTGCTTCAAGGCATGAGGTTTGCCTGGAAATTAGGCCAAGCAAAATGTGCTGGGAGTCATGTTCTGAGAGCTCTGCCTCACGAGGTGTGAAATATCTGCCTTTTCTGATGATCTTCTAGGAGGTGACTTTCTCTGCTTGAGCCACCCAAATTCTTGGCCTCACCTGGTTCAGGTGGCCCGAGCAGCCAGCAGTGATCAATCCCACACTGCTTTCATCCAGGGCTGCACACACTGATGGGATTGAGCAGGACCAACACCCCAACCTCGCCTTGAGCACGAAAGGTTGTGACGAACCCCAGGAGCAGAGGATGCCAAGCACTGTTTTTATTGCTGGAAACAGCCAGACATGAGGACTGTTTTGGGGTTTTTTTTTTTTTTTTGCTTTTTTTTTTTTGCTTTTTTTTTTCTCTGAGCCATCACACAATTTTGGGATGATTTTTCCCCTTCTATGCACAACCCAGAGTGTGCCTGCACTTCCCTGTGTCCTACTGCCAGCTCATGGCTCTGCTCTGCCACATCCCCTCTGTTTCCAGCCCCCCAGGCGTTTTTCTCAGAGATCCACCCCCTTTTTTTTTTTTTTTTCCCAAAACAGGCAGTTTCCCCTAACTGCAAGCACTCAGTGGCCGGCAGCTGATGGCTCAGTTGCTTTGCCTTATGCACAAAACTTTCCACTTGTGCTTTTCATCTGCCGTGCCCGCTCTCCCCGGCCTCTCTCCTACAGAAGGGAAACGTCTGCCCTCCTGTGTTCAAAGTCCCCTCCAGAGAGTAGCCGAGGGTGCACTGACCTCACGGGGTAAATATTTTCCATGACTTCCCCTTCTGACATCTCCTCTCGGGCTCTGTACCTATAGCTGACCCAGCTCTGGGTTTACAGCCACGTCCTTGATTCCCTACGTGTCCCCATGCAATGTCACCCCCTGAAGGTCTCAGTGACCTCTCTGGACACCCCCCCCAGGGACTCTGCTGGCCAAGGAGGTGGCCTCTGGGCCAGTGCTGCCTGCCAGGGACACCAAATCCTTCTGGCTTGCCGTGATGGCATCTCCCACATGTCCCCATGCCTGCTGAGAGCTCTAACGCCCGTGGCTGTGGGCTGATGCCAAGGCAGCTGGGCAACTGGAGCCAGCAGGCACGAAGCATCCTGAGGTGGGATGCAGGGAGCTTGTTTGGAAGTGGGAACAACTTGTCAGCAGGCCTGGATGGGAGTGGGGGACTGTCGGAGTCCAGGACATCCCTTTGGCTGCTCTGGATGTCTCAAGACCCTGGCAGGGGGCTCAGGGACCTTGGCAACAAGTCAAAAACACCTGTGGCTTCCATTTTAGCCCATGGGAGAGGCTGCCAACCTTATATGAGGAATTACAAGCCAAAAGGGTTCGAGTAGTGTAATAGGGGAATTGACACAGGGTGGAAAAGTAGAATTTGGGTTTTTTTTAGAATGTGATTCAGGGGTACAAGATTTGGGCGTGTCCTAGCCTTCTTCTCCTTCGTTTTGTCCTCCATGTCTCGGTGTGATGGCGACACTTTTCTATTGGTTTAGGATAGGGACACACTGTCCAATATAGATCTTAGGTATTGGTATGGGAGCTGTAAACACAGTACAGGTACTTTTGGGTATATAATGTGTGAGACGCCCGGGGCTTGGGGCAGACTACCATGGCTTCTGTACTAGGTGGACCTCGGCAGGTCAGAGAGAAAAAGTTTTAGATAAGAAAAAATAAACAACCTTGAAAACTCGACTTCACACATTCCAGACCTCTTCTTCAGCTGCCGGGCTAGGGAAAAAGGACTTTCACACTGTTGGGGTCATTCCAAGCAGGCAGGCCCTGACAGGGGACACCCACTGACTCCATCCCTGCTGCTCACCCAGCTGGGTGGGAAGGGGTGGATGATCCAAGAGGTATTTTCCTCCTCCAGCCCCTCGCTGTGTTTTGGCTGGACACAGACCTTCCTCGGACCGTCCTTCTCAAGGGGACAGTCACATCTGGTGTCTGGATTTCCTGCACAGTGCTGCAGAGCCCAGAGCTCTTCATGGTCCAGGTGTTTTATTTGCATCCATGAGGAGTCCTCCACCATCAGCTTTCTAAGACAAGGTGCTGTGGTCACTGTGTCGGAGAGGTTTTTTTTTTCAGGAATGGAAAAAGGTTCTTCTGCTGGGGTACGGTCTTTGAGTTTTATTTGCAGCATCAGCCTCGTTACAGGGTTGAGGCAATGGAAATATGGCAAAAGCTCACGTACAACTAGCAGTAGCTAAAGATTCCTTTGCTACAGAGCATTTAAAAAACTTTCTAGCCAATAGCTTATTGCCAAAGCTTACAGATAGTTGTTCTAGCTAATTACTAAAAGCACACATACACCTGCTTCACACAATGCTTGCTTGTCTGCTCTCTATTAACAATACACAATACACCATTATTAAGTTTAAAACCTTTTACTGTCTTGCTAAGCATATTTTCCTGCAGTCCTTAAATCTATCTTAACCAAACCTAAACCTCAAACTATTGGTTTATATCTCTGCTTACTGTACTATTATAACTTTTTCTACCTTCAAACTTTATAATTACAACTAATTCTAAGTTTCTCTACTCCTTCTGTTTCTAAAACTTACTTTTCCAACTTTCTAAAACTCTTCTTACCTTTGCTATTTCCCACTGTCACTCTGCTGCCGGGGCTTTTCAAACCATGTGCCAGGCCCCAGCTCCAGTGCAGTGTCCTGAGGGGGAACAGGGTATTCCATGAGCTGGATTCCTGAGGATTAGATCTCTCCCACCCACCTCTTGTAGGAAAGGGAGAAAACACAGAAATATTGCCAAGCGTGGGGCACACACCAGGAGGTGGCAAAAGATGCTCCTGTCAGCCTCGCGGGCAGCCCTGAGGGGAAAATCACCCAAATAATTTGCTGTGGGCATTTCAGAGCCCTTTATTTCTTTCTGGGGCTTCATTTCTCACCTACAGCAAAGGTCCTTCCTCAGGTGACACAAGGGGAACTCCTACACCTGCCCTTCTGGTAGCTCCTGCACAGTTTGTAAAAGAGAGCTTCCCGGTTCTTCTGCACGGGAGAAGTTTTGTTCTTCTCTAGAGGGTTATTGGAGCTAGAGAGAAAATCAACATCAACAGATGTCAAAATTAACATCTGTTAACCTGGGTAGGTTTAAGGCTCCTCTTTTGGCCACTCAGTAAGATTTTTCATTTTAAATATCACTCTTTTTGGCAGACAGGGAAGGATTTCCCACCTGCTCCTGGTGGTAGCTTCACAGGAATGCTTCAGGGTGCAGTGGAGAGCTCTGCCTGTGATTCCAGGTATTGTCCTGCACCTGCTGCAGAGCAGGTCATGGGCCTCCTCCCTCCATCCCCTGCTCCTGGAGCAATGTGTGTGTCCCTGGGAGATTCCCAGCACGGCTCTGAGAGCAGCACTTCCACCCTGGATCACCCAAGGGTGCTGTCCAGGAGCTCTTTCACAAGAGGCTGAGCTCTGAACATTTTTGCTCCTGTTTTTGGCTTCTCCTCGGAGGAGAGGCGTGTCTTTGCTCTTGAGCATGTGCTGTGCTTCTCTGTGGCAAACCCAGGTGGATCCCTGCTCCTGGGAAGATGCAAGGGCTGTGCTGAACGCATCTCAGCGTTGAGGAGATGATTCTCTGTTGGACGGGGCAGAATTTTGGAGGTGGGGATGTAAAATCACATATTGGATGTACAAACCTTGGCTTTCCCAGAGGCCTGGGTCTTGCCTGGGACTGCTGCTCTGCCTCCTCGCGTTTGTGGGGAGAGGAAACCGCAGCTAACCTCACCACAAACACAAATCAGCTGGGTGTTGTTGCTTTTTTTTAAAAATACATTATTTTTTTTGGTTCCGTGTGTTCAGTTGGAACAATAAAACATCTGTTCCCGAGCCCAGCAGCTGGACTGAAATGAAATGACGTTAGCATCAATTATCCTCCGGGATGGGGAGGCAGATTTCCTTAACGCTGAATAACAAATGAGAACAACAGCTTGGCTCGGTGGCTTGTGTGCCCCCAGAGAGCTTCCAAACCCCCACCTGCTCCAGCCTCGGGTTTGGGGTGCCAACTGCTGTGTGCCACTGCTCTGGGTAGTGAGGCACAGCAAGGGAGATGCTTTTGCAAGAACTGGGGGGTAAAGCCCATTTTTGGTGTCTTGGTTTACGGCTGCTGTGGTGGGGGAGATTTTCTTGAATGCACCAAGTGATTTTTTGGGAGGATGGGGTGGGGCTCAAGTGATTTTTTGGGGGGATGGGGTGGGGCTCAAGTGATTTTTTGGGGGGATGGGGTGGGGCTCAATCACTTCTTGCAGAGACAGCACGGAAAGCCCCAGTGGGACGTGGCCAGTGATGGGTGCAGGTAGCCAGCCCGGAGCAGAACTGGGCTTCACAGAGGGATGAGTTGATGCAGAATCACGTTCCCCGGGGACAGAAAGGAGCCATTAACGGGGAGAAAGGGGGGAGCGATGGAGCACAATGCCTGTGATTTGTTGGCAGGCGCGACCTCCAGTCCCTGGCAGCACCTCAAAGCAGCTGTGAAGTGCCAGTCGGTGGCGATGCTCCGGCGCGTGATGTGGGGCGCCTGACCCTGCCGTAAGGCTGGGACACGGGCAGGGACACAGCCTGGGACACAGCCTGGGACACAGCCTGGGACACGGGCAGGGACACGAGAGGGACACAGGCTGCCCGCTGGGGAGGGCACCGACCCGGCTGCTCCTCCCCAGGATGAATCCCGAGTGCTCCAGGGACGTGGTGGCCTGGCTGCCATCCTATGCCATCCTAAACACGCTCACCAAAAGCAGGTTGTTTCCCCAAATCTCAGCAGCACGGAGAAAAACATGTCTGTGGGAAAACTGAAGAAAAGTCAGCAGGGAAAAGGATTTTTTATAAGCAAGCTGCTTTTGTACCTGCACAGCACGATGCTTAAATAACTTAATGCAGGAAATAATTTTGGCTGCTGCAGTTTTGAAGGCTCTGAAATAGTTTTGCTGCTCCCTGGGGAGCTGGGAGCATTTTAGGCCTGGCAGCTTCCAGCACCCTGCAGGTGAGGTACAGCTGCTCCTGCAGGGCAGGGCTGGGGGGAAATGGGGCTCCTGGGGCTTGTGTGATGCTCATTGTGATTTTTTTGGAAGGAAAGTGTTTGCAGTGAGCAACAGGAGAGAAAGAGCTTGTAAAGTGAATAACAGCTTGCTCCAAAAACCTGGGAGCATCAAGCAGCCAGGGAGTGCTTTGTCTGCCTTCTTCCTCGAGTGTCCCTCTCGTGGGATTGTCACCCATATGGAAAGGTTTGGAAGGGACAGTAAAGATCATCCAATTCCACCTCCTGCCATGGGCAGGGACACCTTCCACCATCCCAGATTGCTCCAAGCCTCATCCAGCCTGGCCTTGGACACTGCCAGGGATCCAGTGGCAGCCACAGCTTCTCTGGGCAACCTCAGGGCCTCCCCACCCTCACAGGGAAGGATTTCTTCCCATTATCCCATCTAACCCTGCTCTCTGTTGAGCTGAAGCCATTCAACAGCACCCAGCACATGCCTCCTGTTTTCCTCTAATCACTTGTTGCTTTTGGCCACCAGCCTCAGTAATATCCACAAGCCACACTGGGCTAACACTAGCCCAGGTGTCACATCTGATGTTTGTCACCTCTCTGCTCCCAGACAGGGCGCTGCAGGCACTCCTGGCCTCTCCTCCCAGGAGTCCAGCTGGGAAAATCCCCAAAACTTCACTCAGACGAGACTTGGCAGATCTAGAAGCAAAAGTAAAGGAAACTTTGGCTTTATAAAAAAAAATTGAAAACCAGATCATTTTGTCCCAAAGCAACTGAACTCAGCCCAGTATGTCTATTTTTTGTTACATTATGTACTGTACTCCAGCCTGTTTTCCCAAGCCTTACAAAAGCGAGTGGATCCTCATTTTGTTTGCCTGTCCCAACCCTCAGTAACATGCTGAACTGGCTGGTTTTGGGGAAGTCTGGCAAGGACATTAATTCCTCACAATATTCTGGTCTTGCTGGCAGTATGAAAACAAGTGCCGGTGCTGGAGGTTGGCTTGATCCCAAGTAGTGAGGGAAAGGCTTGCTGGGTCCCTGGTTTCCCAAAAATCCCCATCCGGTGGGAATTTGTCAGCTGGAGCATTGAGATGGGGCTGCCCTGGTTCCAGGCACCTCCTCCCCTCCCAGCCTGCCAGCAAAAACAGCGCGGGGGGATTCTCTGGTGTATTGGGATCCAGAGGAGGGCTGAGGGCCCTGCACCCTGCCTGATTCTCCACTGATCTTTTTCTTCTTTCCATCCCTCTTGCAGTGGCCTGCTTTTCCCAGCCTGGTTGGTAATCTTAAAGAATAGGAGGCAACAGCCTAAAATGTCTCCTGAGGAGCTGGATTGCAGTTCCTCCCTATGGCACTGCTGCTCTGGCTCCCTGTACATCGTCTCACCTCTGCCAGGACTGAGCCTTCTGGGCATCATCCTCCCCTAGCCAGGGCAAAATGTGCCCTGAGGGTGCTGGAGTGGTGGGAAACGGGGATTTGTGCCACCAGGCAAGCTGGGATATACAGCAGCCACCTCTGGCTCATCACTGGAGAGCTGGACAGGACAGAAAATGCTGAGCAAGGCTCAAGAGGGTCCAGGTGTGTGTAATGCACCTAAAAGGAGGTGAGATAAGGGGGGAAAGGGAATAAAGCAAGGCAGGGGCAGCATTCTGACCATCACAAGGCATCTGAAACAGGGTGGGATGCTTCGTGTGGGCAGCCACCAGGCAAGGGATGCGTGGCTCTGCTTTGTCCCAGCAGCTCCAGGGGGCAGCTCTGGAGCTCTTCCTTCTGCCAGGCCAGGGCACAGCCTGGGGCTAAAAATGTTGTACCAACATTTGCATCCCATCTCGGTGGGCGTTCGTGCTCTGGGAGGCTCTCATTCAGCCCCTCCCACCCCAACCCAGAGTCAGCATCACTGCCTGGGGCACCTCGGGAAAGGGAATGAGGAGCCTGGGGGGCTGCTGGGGCAGGAGCCTCTCCTCCTCCCGGCCTCCTCACCCCTTCATTTCAACACACACCTCCACTTGCAGCTTGTTTGCACAGCCCAGAATGTTCCGAGCATTATCACTGTTTGCACTTTTGCCACTGTTTGTGCTGGTTGCACTTTAAAGGCAATAAAGTCAAGCTTTGTTTGCCTGCAAGGAACCCATGGGGTTTTTCTCCCCAACACGCCAGAGCTCGCCCTAAAACATGGCACCAACCACCCCTGGAAGGCCTGGGCTTGCTGGGGATGGCGTTGCTTGGGGAGAAAAGGGGCTTGGTGTGCACAAACACATGGGGTTCACACCGTGCTCCACCCCAAGGCTCTGCCTGCCAAGCTTTGAGCTTCACAGGGGAGGCTGACCCAGCCAAGGAATATGTCCTTGGGTGCCTTTAGGATGCTCCTATCCCCATTCCTCTGTTTAGCCCAGAAATAAGTTTTGCACCTTTAAGATTGTCAGTGGAGGAGATTCTGAAATCGTTTTCCCGAACCAGCTGGGGAAGGGGCGGCTTGAATTTGCTTTCTAGAGGAAACCCCCTCAGAGGTTTTTCTCCCAAAATTGCCCTAAACCAGGACAGAATCCCACATCCCACAGCCCCAGCAGCCTCTTTCCCAAGTGGCAAAGCCACTTCCCTCCGAGCCCTGGGGTTCAGGGAGCAGTGCAGGGGCCAGGTGCTGCTGCTGACACATGGGGGTCCCGCGGTGCAGGGAGGCGACCTCGTGTGTGTGCCCAGCCACCACTGCTGTCCTCACAGGCTGGCACCACCTCCCTGCTGGCTGCAACACGCTGTCCCTGTCCAGGGGGTTGAACATTAACAGGCTGGGGCCAGTGCAAGGCCAGGGGAGTCTCCAGAGTGTCTGGGGAAGGGTGTTATTTCTGGAGAAAGCTGTGCTGGGAAGGTGCCCTCCTCTGTGCTGCTCACTGACCCTCTTCTAACTTGCTACTGCTCCATCCCTGCTCCCAGCAAACCTCCCTCCATCATCCCCCCCAGCTGCTTTCTCCACCTCTCAGCCAGGTCTGCCCTGCCCAGGGCATTGTCCCCACTGCCCCACTGAGCTGCTGGCTTGGTGCTGACCCTCCCGGGGTGATGCCAGCTGCCCCCCTGCCCCCCCGAGCTCCTGGTGCCACTCCAGACCCTCGGGATGGGGCAGAGCCCATGGCAAACCGTGGCTGGAAAAGCAGAGCTGCTTGTTTTTCCTGGAAGGGCAACGTTCATTGCAACTGATCCCTGGATTAACGCAGGGCATTTTCCCCGCCCTGCCCAGGCACATGTCACCGCTGTCACCTCTCCAAAGAGCAGCACCAGGAACACCCTGCAAACAGGGAGCTTGCTGGCCTGGCTTGCCAGGGACACCTGGGGCTGGAAGAGACCAGGAAAGGTACAAACCTTGGAGCTTCAGTGGGGTTTAAGCTCACAAAAGAACAAAACAAAACAAAACAAAACAAAATAGAAAAAAAAAAAAAAACAAAAAAAAAAAACCAAACAAAAAAACACTAAAAAAAAACCCCACAAAACAAAAAAAAAACACAAAAAACCCACAAAAAACAAACATAAACAAACAAACAAACACCAACAAAACAAAACAAAAACAAAACAAAACAAAACAAAACAAAACACCAAAATAAACCCACAAAAAAAAAAAAAGAACCATACCAAGAAATCACGCTGTGTCTTGGCTGGAAATAATGCAGGTGCTGTGCTGGCTCACCCTGCCCTCTCCTGGACACCGGCTCGCTGGCAAGCCGGTCCCTTGGGGAAATACCTGGCATTTTTAAATGCCCTCCTTCCAGAAAACAGCCTGAGCTGTCTGAGGGGTGCGGCTCTCACAGGGCTGTTGGGCCAGGGAAGCATTGTGGCATAGAATCATGGATTTGTGGAATGGTTTGGACTAAAATTCAGCTTAAAGACCATCTAGTTCCAACCCGGGGAAAGCTGCAACGTTTGCTGTGACCTGATGCCTCCTTGGCGAGTCAGCACCGAAAGCTCCCTGAATTCCACATTTTATTGGTGGAGAATTTCCCATTTTCCAGAGCAGGAGGGAATGGCTGCAGCACTGTCTCCATCTGCCTCCATTTCAGAGGAGGAGGAGGATGCTGTGGCGCAGCCTGGCTGCCTGCAAACCCACCCCTCTCAGTGCTGCTGGGGGGTTTTTTGGCAGGCCAGGGTGGCTGTGCCTTGCTCTGGGAGCTGTAACCTGGAAAATGTGAAAAACAGCCTGGGATGTGCCTGCTGCCACTCAGTGTGGGCTGAGCCGTGCAGGTGGGCACAGGGCACACACTGGGGAGCTCAGCCTTGCCCAGCAGAGCCTTGGCTGCAGCTCATGTCCTCCTGTTTCCATCCTGCCCCTCTGGAGCATCTCTCCTCCACCTCCTACTGCTGCCAGCAGCTCTCCCCCACTCACATCCACACCTTGGAGTCATCCAGGTGTTGTTTTCCCTAAGGAACAGTGATGCCAACACGTTGCAGGAAGCCAGCACGGGTCTAATCCTGCCTTGGCTCAAACCCAGGGACTGAGGCATGGGGTGAGCTTGGGCTGGAGGCACAATCCAGTCCCCAGTTTTATCCCAAACCTTGCAGACAGGGAGCACAGGGTGACATGGACAAACCCCTGGTGCTAAGTGCTGTCTGTAATCCCAGGATTATGTTTTACTGCTGGTTATATCCCTGTTACGCTCCCAGCTCCATTCCCTACCCCTGGCCAAACCAGAGCACAGCAGCCCTTGGGATCCTCCTCATTAAATGCTATTTAAAAAAAAATATATATATATATCACAGTTTTTAGTGCAATTTAAAACACCTGACATAAAGACACAGCTCAGCTCAGAGACCCTCATCCCTCCCAGCCTCCAAACACACCCAGCACGTCCCAGGGTTTAGAGGCTGAGCAGACAGCCTGAGCAAGTGCCACTGGGATCCCTTTGGCTGGGGATAAAGAAAGGGCCCATTCTGGGGTGCTGAGGTCTGTTCTGCAGCAGAGCACTGCTCAACCCACAGGGAGCAGCTGTCTGAGGCATCCATCCATTCCCCCTTGGCAATGGCTCTGTTTCATGCCTGGACCTGGAGCTGTTTATGGAATTATCAGGGCCAGACGAATGGTGATTTTTGTTCCAGCAGACACGCTGCACCCTGGGAACCTTGCAGGAGCTAAATCACTGACCCAGTAATTGTATTTCTGCACCTTCCTCCCTCCTTGGCTTCAAATAAATGCGTTTAAACTGGTCCCAGCTCTCTGAAGAGGTGGTGCTGAGAGATGGGAAGAAAGGAGAGGGAAGGGGCAGCAGAAGGCTCTCCCAGCCCAGGGTCTGGAAGGTCCTGAGAGTCTCCTCACCATGAACCCAGGTGCCTCCTTCCTGTGCAAGGAATCACATCTGTTCATGCTCTTCCCTCCCTCCCAGTTCCAAGACAGACCACAAGCAAGAGGATTGGCTGAGGTTGGGGAGGTGGGACTGGACAAAACCTCTCAGCAGCTCTTGCTTCAGTTCTGCAGAGCTTTTCTGCCTGTAGCTTTTTTACTTTATTTGGCTTCACCAGGTCTGATTTTATTGGATATTTCTGCCTTTTATGTGGCCCAGTACTCAGAATAGTCCATTTGGGAGGAGGCTTGATCCATACACACATCTCCATGTATAAAAGCAGGGAATAAGGAGACTCAGGGCACATAAGTGAGAGAGAAGAGGGGGATTTGATTTTTACTCCCACAGTGGGGCACCAAGAGTAGGATTTCAGCATCTGCTTAATAAAGGATTTGAGGTTTCTAAAAGACACACAACCCCAGAGCCCTGAAATAATAATAATAACCATTTAGGAAAGCACTGCTCTAACAGGAAAAAAAAAAAAAAAAAAAAAAAAAGAAAAGAAAAATCTATACATTGATGTATCTTATATGGCAGTCCATGAACACCAGCATCAGCTTTGAGCTCCCAAAGGCTGTCAGGGTGGGTCTCTGCTCCCTCTTCCTCCACGTGACAGAAATTATTCAAATTCTTCTCCTCTAGCAGCCAGGCAGCGATCCTGCGCTGTGTCGCCCGGGGAGCAGATGCATCTCTGGCAGGCACTCAGGAAAACACCAAGTGAGCAAGTTTTTCTGCTGCTCCTCACATCCTCACCATTCCTCAGAGCAGGGCGTAATCAGCCTCCGTTTGTTTTCACAGCTCAGCTCCAGAATAGATGGGAACACGAGCTGCAGCAAACTGCTCCTGCTGCTGGAAAACAGGGATGGGAAAGGTGCAGTTCCTACTCCCTGTCTCCTTGAGCTTTGCCCATGAAGCAGTTAATAACTGAGACAGCCAAAATCAGGCCTCGCAGGTGCCAAAGGTGCCTCTAGACAGGCTCTTTGCTGTCAAAAAATACAGACACTTGCTATGATTCAATAGCCATGAGCTCAGCCTGCTTCTCTGGCTGGTTTACTTCCCCAGTGTTGCAATGCATTTGCAAGGGTTAAGCCATAGTGTGCACCAGCCAGCCTGCTTCTGAGTTGTTATCAAAACCCCAAGAATTCATCAAGTCTATTAGAACATAAATTGTGCTAAATTAAGAAAGAAGAAGCTGAGAAATCGAATACCAAGATTGCAAGAACTAGACCACAGAGGACTGTGAAACACCTGGGCTACAACCAATCACAGATACTGAGAAATACAAGCAGAAAACGAGTGAACAAAACAAAGGCACCAATCAAGAAATGTGTACTTAGCAGTTTATAGAATCTATACATATGTGTGTAATGTAAATAAACAGCTCCTACTTAATCATACAAGAGTCCTAGATTTCCCACAATACCCCATCTAAAGCATATCACCCTTCCTGACCTCCCATCAGCTGGAGAAGGGAAAGCAAGCTGTATGTGCCTTTATGCTACACCCCAACCAGCCCAGGAACATTGGCAAGGTTGTTGGACAGCAACTCTGCTCCCACAAAACAGTGTGGGATCTGAGGGATCAAAAAAGCAGATTTCTTGCATGGAATGGAAAAAAACACCAACACTTGAACTAGTGACAGGGAAATGATTGAAGGAAGACCTTGCATTTTTAACTTTTAGGTGATTTATGCAGCTTTCCTGGTAGCCATGCAGTGATGGGGAGTGTTGGTGTGACCCAAATATTGCAGGGCAGAACAGGGAGGGTCCTTCCACTCTTCCCTCTGCCTGTGGCTGCTTCACGCCCCTGCTCCCTCTCCCTGGGTGCCACTGTGCTGCTGGGGATGATGTCTTGTGAAGGTTGACCTAGAACAGAGGCTGGACAGAGCTAAAGAATAAAGCAGGGATTTATTAAAGGCCTCAATGGATCCACCTTGGGCAGCACCAGAGCCCAGCCAGGGCTACACCCAAGATGAACCAAAATGGTGCCAAAATGGACCATTGGTCACGGGGTCTGACACTTTTATAAATTTTGGTCCATTTGCATGTTGGAGTTCATTGTCCAGTTACAGCTTTAGCCCATGAAGTCCCATCCTGCTTGTTTTTTTCTCTTCAGCCCACGTTGTTTGTGCTCTTGGGCCTGAGATTTGGATCATTTGTCCTTGGTCCCCAGCTAGAGAAGGAATTGTTTTGTCTACCCACACTGTGGAGAGAGCTCACCATCCCCTAAAAGCTCAGACCCGCACAGTAAAGCAGCATAGAATGTGAAAAATATAAAAACCAAAACCTGAGGCATCAGGGATAACTCTCCACCCCCTCCCCATGAGGCCAAGGACAGCAAAGGGTGTTTGCTCATCCTCCCACCTTGGCCCTGCAACCTGCCCGGCACAGGCCTGGCACGCCGGGAGTGAGTTCTTGGCAAACAAACACAGCCAATTTCCTCATCTCCAAGTGATTTATCTGCAGAAGGGAAAGCTAAGCCCAGTCTTGATATCCTGCTTTTTATTCTCCTTGGTTTTCCAGCCAGGAGAGCCCGGGCCTGAGAAGTCCAGTGAGTGTGGCCAAGGTCAGGCCACAAATCAGGGCTCCGTCAGGCTGGGGGGCCCCCGCAGCTGATTTATCTGCTGCCTGATGGTTCCTTATTTTTAGTGCATGTGCTGGAGTTCCTCATTACTCACAAAGGGCTTATTTGGGACTCCCTGTCCCCAGGGATGGCCCCTGCTGGGCGTTGTACACAATACTCCACCAACGGAGGTGACTTTCTTCATCCCACAGTCACCTGCAAGCAGCCAGATACGAAGGATACGAAGGAAAGATGTGGAGTTTCCTTTGCTGGGATTGTGGGTTTGGGGCAGGATGGTTGAGACTGAGTCACTGGGGGCTTTGCAAGTCTCTCCATGCATCCTGGGGCTGCAGTGAGGCATGAGATGCTCCACAAGCCCGTGTGAGCAGCGTTTTTATCTCAGCCCTTGCACAAAGGTTATTCATTTCACCCGCCCTTGCCTTTAGGCAAGCGGCTTTTGAAAAAAATTCATTTTTGGGACCAGGGCTGCCCAGCCCCATGCGTTCACACCCAAACCAGCAGCAGCAGCAACTTCTAAAGCTGTGGTGCTCCAAGCACAGGCTCTACATGGGAACACAGCTAATTTTAGCTCCTCAGAACGTGCAGCGTGGTTGAGATTGGCTGCAGTCAAAGAGATCCTGCTGGAGGGGGCTTGTTTTGCTTAATATACTTCAATATTCATCACCCTTAAGTCCAGCTAAGAGTGTGTGTACCCTCAGGGACCTCCTCTGCACTCAGGAAAGGTGGACATGAGGGTGTCCTGACCAGCAAGGCCCGTGCAAAGTGAAAGCAAACATTTAGCTGGGGCTGAATCAGTGTCCTTTTGGGCTTTATTCTCCACACCAGCACCCAGGACATGGACCAGGATGAGCAGAGGGGCTGCCTTGTTCACTCCAGGAGCAGAGAGGCTTCCCTGCAGGCTCAGCAGGGTGGTTCTGGCACGCAGGACGTGGCACTGGACTTTGACCAGCCTCAGGAAGGTGTTTACTGCCGCCACAATAACGGCAGCTCCAGGGCTGGCAGCTTCCCAACGTGCCAGGCTGGGGGGGGACAGGGACCCCAAGAGGCTGTGTGAACTGCCCCCTTTCAGAGTTTGGGGTTGTCTCCCTGTTCCCCCAAAGCAGATTTCAGTACACTCCACTGGGAAGGTGTTTTCTGTTTGTCATGCCACCCTGGAAGTGCTGGTACTGATGGATGATGCTCCTCCACTTCATCCAGGGTTGCTGTCACCTACAGGGCTGCAGGCCATAAAGCTGTAACTTGATTCTGCAACCCTATAAATATGACCAGAGCACCCTATAAATATGGCCAGTGCAAAACAGTAACAGTAACTGCAGAAACAGTCATCTAAGCCAGTTAAATATAAGGACTGCAATCCAGCAGATTAGCTGAGCATGGATGGGGAGCCACAGGGACCCCAGGAGGAGTCTCTGCCCAGTGCTTGGTGCTCAGCAGGCAGGTGGAATCTCAGGCAGCTCTTCACAGATGTGCAAACACCCTGAGGATGAGCAGTTTTGCAGGGATGAAGGTGGTATTTGGCCATGGAGCAGTCCAGTTCCTAGAGAGGTTGATGAGGAATTTGCCACGGGATTTTTGGGCATGGAGCCAGCTCCCATGTTGGGGCTCAGAGGCTGCTCCTGGTGGTCACTGGAGACTGGTCTCTCTCTGAAGCCACTGTGTCCTGTCATGTCACCAGTCAAAGGTTTCTTGGCTGCCTGGGAACTGCACAAAATGCTCAACTGGTGCCTCCCTGGCACGATCCACACATCCCTTGGGTTTCACACTGGGAAACTCTTTCTTCCCTCTACACCACCTGAACAGTGACCAAGTGACACCAGGAGGGCAAAAAAGGGGTTGCAAACAGAGGTTTCAAACCCAGCCTAGAGGAGCTGGAGACTCACCTGGAGGTTGTCACTCCCCCATCTCCCCCAGGCCCATGGGCACAACTGGGAACAAACGGGGACCAGGGGGACTCAGGAGCTTCCCCAGACCTACCTGCAGGGAAGGGGAGCACATGGCATAGAGCAGTAGGGCATGAACATTTCTCATTTGTGGCACAAACCACATTTTCCCTTTTTTACTACTGTAGGAAGCTTCATTTGGAAGCAAATATGACAGCATGTTGCTCGGCTGGCTCTGCAGGATGTGGAAAACAAGCAGGAGGAATGGGAGCAGCAGGGAGGAGAGGGCAGAGGAGAGGAAAACCTCACCTCAGGCAGTACAGTGCCAGGGCTGGGGGGAAACTCACTGCATGCCATTTCCCAGAGTCATCTCTGCAGTCCTGGAACCAAGAGTCGGATCCTGGAAATGCTGCTGGAAGAGAAGATGTACCATAAATTTTAACTGGAAGGCAAGCCTGAAGAGGCAATAAATATGCCTGCATGCACATCCCTGTGCCAAGCTTCACACCTCTTGCCATTCTGACACCCAGAGGTGGCATCTGACCTCTGGGACCTGTCCTGTCCCATTACAGAGGCCTCACCTGCGTCCTGTCCAGCACGTCATTCCCAAAGTACACCCTCCTGTTAATTTTATTTCCCTCTTTAATGCCCTGCCCTGTTTGAGTGCCCAGGGCAAAAGGTGGCAAACAGGAGGGCATGGGAATCCCAGGGCTGATGGCAGAGATTTACAGCTCCTGCTGGAGTGGTTCTGAGCTCAGGAGGGTAGCTGGAAGGGCGGCTCAGTGAAGTGCAAAGGAATAGGCAGCATGAGATACTGAAGGTGGAAATTACTTAGCCCACCACTGAATAATTTCCTCCTGACTAGGCATGTCCTCCAGGCTCTAAATCCTCCTTCAAAAGGATTTAATAAATCCCCTGCTTTCCCCATCCTGCCCAAAGCAGACACTCCTGTGTGTAAGGTGGGTCCATCCCCCCACCCCGTGTCCTTTGCAGCCCACAGTGAATGGGTGGGAGCTCTTCCCAGTGTTATCCCTGTCAATCCCACCATCAGCCCAGGAGGAGCTGGGAGCAATGTCCTGGGAAGATCCCTGCAGCAAGCCAAGGGGGTGGAGATGGGCACAGCCCCTTCTCTGGCTTCTGAGTAGCTTTCAAAGAGGACAGGGAGGAAGATGAGGAGCTGGTGAGATGAAGGCACAGTGGATACCATGCATACCATGATCCCGTCTTGCTTCCAGTTCCTGGAAGAAATAGCCTGGCATACATCAGCAGGACCACTCTCTGCTGATCAGCTTCTTCCAAATCTGTTTAGCCCATAAATTAGACTCAACATCATGGCTGTAGCCAGCATCTTCCAATGGGGCAGAGACAGAATCTTTATTCCAGCCTTTTTTTTTTTTTTTAGTTTGTGTTTGGTTTTGGGGTTTTTTTGTTTTTTGTTGGTTTTTTATTTTTTTTTTTTTTTGGTTTTTTGCCTACAATGGAAGGGAAAAGATTTGAGTGGCTCCACGTGCACTGAACAGGGAGGCTGAGCAATGCCATGAGATTGTGGTGGCCTCAGTGATGCACCTTAAAAGCCTGAGCAGACTGGCAGCCCTTTGGGGCACTGCCAGCAGCAGGCAGGGATTAACAGGCAGTGCTGCTTCTGCTGCTCGCTCCTTGTTTTATGCCTTGAACAGATTTCAAAGCTTTTGGCACCAAAAAAAAGTGACAAAGACCCGGCCCTGGAAGAAGGCTGCAGCTAGAAACACAGATGCTGTATCACTTCTCTTTGCTGGGGGATGGCTGGGAAGAGAGGCCAAGGAAATGAGGGTGTATTCCATGTTGTCTTTGCGATTTGGTGCAATGCCAGAGTATTCAGCACTGAGGGAGGAGGGGAAGATTATATTTGCTCCAAAGAAAACTTAGTTGTTCTTCCAGGGAAGTCTCCTCTGAGGTTTGAAAAGTGAAGGGAAGATCGCCCCTGATGCTCTGGACTGACCACTGCCCTGCTCAGATCACAGGCAGGGATGGGAATTGCCCCAGGCCCAGGGCTGTGCCTCAGCAAACACCCTCCTGAAGGTGTTCTCCCTCCCATAACCCTGGTGCAAAGCTGGCTGCCCCCTCCTGCACACTCTCTGCTTGCCCTTTCCCATCCTCTTGGCCTAAAAGGCTGAGCAGGAGCTTGGGCAGCCTCTGCCTTGCTTGCCTCATGAACACGGAGCTGTCCTGCACCAGGAGTACCCTCATCCTACTGCAAAACCCATCTGTATCCCCAGCCTGGACAGGAAAAGCACATCCTGAGGCCTTTTTCAGAAATAACACCTCTTTACTGGCACAACTCCTGCCAGCACTGCCTGTCCCATCCCTGTTAGGGCAGAGCCCGTGGTGCTGAGCTGGTGCTGCTCTCTTGGCAGTGCCCTCACCCCTGGGAGCTGTAATTCCTGGAGTTTCCCTCGGGCAGCTGTTGCAGGAGAGCTGCCACGGGATGTCCCGGGCTGCTCCGTGCCCCTGGGCCCGGCTCTCCTCGCCTACACAAACAATTTGTGCAAGAAGCCCTGGGCTGAGCCCCCCCCTGGGGTGGAGCAGCACCAGCACGCACAGGGACACACTGCCCCTGCCAGCTGTCCCAGCCACCCTCCTCGATGACTGGCACGGCTCAGCTGGCGTTCCCAGGACATCCACAGCCCCACACCAGCTCTGTCCCCGGGGTTTTCCCCACAAGGGGCCTGCAGGACACAGCCTGACCCCTCTCCAGGGCACCAGCTCACAGCAGGCAGATGTTCTCCCCCCAGCCCTTTAGGATCCCTGAGCAGTTGCTTGTCCTATCATCCCTTCATGACATGCCAAAAAAACCAGGGGAGTGTGGCACTCCTCTAGAGGTGGCTGCAAAGTGTTGGGATGTCAGGACAATCCCCTCTGGCTGCCACCATTGCTGGCAGAAATTTCCCTGCAAGGTGTAAGCTGCTCCTCCTGCCTTCCAGCAACAAGGCCACTGCCTTACTGAGATCCCATATGGATTTCTTTGCTTTAAGTCACGACACAACATCCCAGGCTGAGGCTTCAGCAGGATGCAAATTAGAAGAGCAGAGAATTGCAGAATCCTTTAGGTAGGAAAAGACCTCTAAGACTGAGTCCAGTGCCATGTCTGCATGTTTTTTAAATACCCCCAGGGATGATGACTCCTACATTTCCCTGGGCAGCCTTTTCACTGGCGTCAGTGCCATGGACACAGCAGAGCTCCTCCATCTCCACAGAAGAGCAGATATCACCTGGCCTCCACCACTGCCTGGGCACTGCTGCACTTCAGCACAGCTCTGCATCTCAGCAGCAAGCACTGTTATTCTGCCTGCACCACCAATCTGGGGTCCAAACACCCATCCTTTATGTCAGGGATGGGCACTGCATATCCCTGACACCTCTGTGCTCTAGGTGTGGCAAGGTGAGGTGCCCCAGGAACAGGCCAGGAAAGACCAAAATTTGGTTTATCATTCTGCTCCCATCAGCTCATGCCCTGTGGCTGCTAAGCCCAAGGGACCCGCAAAAAGCCCTGGTGCAGGGAGGAGGCAAGGCATGCCCTAAAATCCAGCATGTTCAGTGTTTTCACCCCTGCAGCGTCCTGTGGAGTTCTGGAGGGCAGCAGGCAATCCCTACCCCTCACTCCCAGTGCCCCAGGAGCTCGGGAATCACAGCAGCCCTGCTCCAGCCCCTGCTCCCCAAACACAGCAGCTGCTGCAAGCACCGGCAGAGATGAGGAAAAACAGCAAAGAGGAGGGGGAAAAACAAACCCCTTGGAGCCGGCAGGAAAGCCTGAGAAGATGTGGCTGGACCCAGGGAGGACGAAGCCCTGCTCTTCTCGTCCCACCTCTAAAATACCGCTGCTCTGCCCGTGATTAAGAACAAGGCTCCCTTGAGCAGCGATTAAATCTCCTCCTATGTTTTCGAGGGTGTTCTGCTTTGCTGGGAAAGGAGGGGAGCTGCCTCCAAGCTCCAACCCACGCCTCTCCTCCGGCCCCGCATTGAAAAACAACGGGCTCAGGAGGAAGAAGGGGAGAAGGGAAACATGCCGTCCCCGCGGCTCCAGCAGCTCCTGCCCCTCGCATCTCCGCGGCGGAGATTGGCCGGATTGGCCGGGAGGGGGGTGGGAAAGGGAGCCCAGTTTGGTGTTACTGGGCAGACTTGGAGATTTTGGGGGGGGATGGAGGGAGGGGGCCAGGGGCACACGCGCCTGCGTCGGGAGGGGAGCGCGCACAGGGCTTGTTTTGTGATGCTGGATTCCTGCTCGCCTCCGCCGGCGCGCTGGGACACGGCGTCAGCTGCTCTCTGTCTCATGCTGCTATTTGGGCGACAGCGATAGGGGGGACAGCGATGGCGAGCGCGGGCGGGGGGGGCTCCGGGTTGGTGCTGGGCTCCGCGGTGCCCGCCTGAATGTCCCCATTGTGCTGGCAGGGAGGGAGCAGGAAGCGCTGGCATCGCCTTGGCACCTCCCCGGCACTCTGCCAGCATGGGGACCCCGGGAAAGGGGCAAGGGCTGTGCCCCCCCAGGGGGTGTTTGGGGAGGGAGAAGGGAGAGGAAAGAAATTAGGAGGGGGAAAAGGAGGGGGGAAAGAAATTAAAAAAAAAAAAAAAAAAAAAAAAAAAAAAAAAAGGACAAGGTCTGGAAGTAGAAAGTGTTACTGTGCAGAAAGGGGATTGAAAGGAAAGGGAAAAACAGAGCCAGCCTCTTTGTCTGCTATACTTGGGCAGTAAAAATGGCGTTTTTCTACGGACAGTAAAAAAACTCCTGCCACTTGCCCCCAAATGCTAATTTCAGCCCAGGTGGCTAGCCCAGCACAGGGCTAAACTGATCCCAGCTGGATGTTTCAGTCCTGAAGCCTCTCTGAGCAGTCCCTGAAGCCTCCCCCCCGCTGTGCTGTACCACTGGGGATCTCCCCATTTTCCAGCCCCTGCCACCCAAACTGTCTCCTCTTCTCCCTCCCCACAGGATGGGTGCTGGGCAGGGGCACCCTGGGCACTTACACCCGTGCTGGCCACGTGCAGGTGTAGCATGGGCTCACCTGGACAAGGTCTCATCTACCATGAGCACCAGCTGAGAAATACCAGAATTGCTCAGTGCTCCCACACAGCACAAACTTAAACCTGAAACAGGAGCCAGAAACTTCAGTGGCAGCAGAAAACGATTTTTTATTTTCCCTCTTTCCTTACAACATGTGAAAGCAAATTGATTTCTTTAGGCCGGAGCCCAAGAGAAAAGGAAACCCCTTTCCCAGAAGGCTGTGCCAGATACTCTCTCCATCATCCTGCAGGAATGTCTGGGGTACCTCTGGAAAAGGTGCAAGAGTCCGAGGTGGATGGGACAGGGTGGGAGGAAAACCTCCCAAATTACCTTAACAAGCTTAGAAAAAATAAAAAATAAAAAGGGATTTTGAAGTAACATTTTGAACAGCATCTTCAGGGCCGTGGTGCTTTGTCAGGGGAAAATACAGGTTGCTAGGACCCTCATGCTGGACTTCAGGTGACAAGTTATGGGGCTAACACCTACTATTTTCTATATTTCTTAATTTTGTCTGCTCATTAGTGTACAAATCAGAAAGTTAATCAGCAGAGGGAATATAAATAGGATCATGAAAGCAATCAGGACTTGCTTCATGCAAACAACCAGAAAAGCCATCCTGGTTCCAGTTTCCTGGCGCCTCCTGTGTGATGTTTGCATTAATTGATTGCATTAATTGATGCACTTTGTCACGGGGAGGAGCTGACACTCACTTGTTAAAGGCAGCACCTTTAGTGGTTACACTTTTGGGGTGCACACACCAACAACTTGTGGGTTGTCCAGAGCTCAGCACGCCACTGGTGAGCACATGGAGGGCGACGTCCAATCTGGGGTGTCACTATTGGACACAAAATGAGCACACAGAAGCTTGGTAAGTTCAAAAGAGAAAAAGACCTAGTTTTATTTAAACATCTGGCATTTATAGAATTCCAAAAGTGACGGTGGATTGGAGGATGGAATTACCACCTCTCCAACCACACTGGTCCAAAGATCAATCAATCATTTCTCTCCACCTACAAGAAATATGTAAACTATTCTATTTATACATGAAATTTTGAGGGATCTCTGACTCTCAAATATGTAAACATTATCAGAAGGCTAAAGAAGCTTTATGAGAACTTTAAAACTTTCAAAAGAACTATAAAAGAAGACTTAACACTTTTAAAAATCAGGGCAACACTGGGGTTGTCACCCTCCAAGGACTTTGCTTAACCTGTGTCACCACCACAAACACGCTGCAGGTCCGCCTTGGCCACCTGGCACCTTCCTGGTGGCCATCATGAGAGAAGATGGGGTAAGGTGGCAGCAGCTTGGAAGATGCAGCCCTTGGCAGCTCTGAAAGCCAAACAAAGCCCAAGACAAAGGATTTGGAGAGCCATGCTCATTAGAGAAGGAAGTGAGGTGTTTTTCCCTTGTGGATGTGAGCTTCTATTCATGGTTCCTCATTAGGGCTCAAACAACCTGTGGACTTATCCCAACTTTGGGTTGGCAGTATCTGCATTCCTATCAGCTTGGAATTGTCCATTGGGCAGGTCACTCGAGGGGAAAAAAAAATATCAAAATCCCATGCAATTATTAACCTTGTGCTCAGTCTCAGCTCAGTGGATGCTCTCCTGGGGTGACCCAAGTCACTGACCTGGCCCTTCCACTCTCTTCCCACTCACTCCACAGACTGGCCAAAGCCAATACCAAGGGATTTTAATTAAAACTCCTTTCCACCCACAATGGTGGGCATTTAGTCTGTTAATTGCAGAGCAGACAGCCTCTCAGTGAACCAGTGACTGTCCAGCTGGCCAGTGCAGCCTTTCCAAGTCAAGGGTTGGGAACATTAGTGCTGAGCACAAGAAGGGTCTTTCATGGTAAGGACACATACAAAACCAGATGGATGATGATCATCATCATCATTAGGAGGCAAAAAAATGGGAAGAACATTTTCTTCTGCTGGGTAAAGGTGGACACTGGGCTCAGAGCACATCTCTGCCATGTTGAAAAAAACCAAAATAGAAAAGGGACACGTCTGACCCTTGCAACAATTCACCCATGGCACAGTCAGGACAGGTGATTTCATTTGTACTCCCTCCACTTGATAGGTTTCTCTTTGAACTAGGTCTTACGAGCTTTCAGAGAACTTATCACACCCAAGATAGCCAAGCTACCCCGAATGGCATAAAATTAGCAGGATGGCTTTTGAGGTTGTGTTGGAAACTGAAAAAGTTTTAATAAAAGGCAAAATAATAAAGCTCTTACAGAGAAAAACTGAGCCAGGGCAAGAGGTTCTTGCTCTTGCTAAAACACCCCACAAAAGCGATTATTTCCTTTGTTCTCTTCTTTTTCTAGTGAATTACCTTGGCGGGACCTTTTGGCCTCCGTCCAGTTGGGCAGCCTCAAGTCTGAGATGAAGTCCCAAAGGTCCTATGAGGTGTCTTTTTACCAAATTGAGGAGAGAAACTTCTGAGCTTTTTGCCTTTTTAAGTAAACAAAGAATAATTCGGTCACTCTGTCAACACGGGGCACATTCCTACATGCACTCTTTACATTTCCTAGGGAAGGATGATCAGGTTTGTACCTGCTGTTCCACTGGAGGCATTGGAAGCTCTTGCCATGAGGGTCTTAAGTTCAACAGGGAGGCCTTGTCACCCAAGTCATTTAAGAATGCATCTCCCTTTTTCATGACAGCATTGAGACAGTGGCTCCCAGGCTCTGTGAGATCCACAGGCAGCCAGAAGAGATCCACAGAAGCCCTTCTCTGGTACCTCCATACAGTGCAAACTCCTACCTTATTGTATGTTGTCGCTCCTCAGGCTCAAAGATGTCGTGTTTTATAGTGCTGCTCTTCCTATGATTCTTGTTGCTCCTGTATTTCAGGTCACCCATTTCTCTTTTTTAACCCTCAATACTTCCAGTGTTGTTGATACCCCCTCAGCTCTGCCTCGTTCACACAGCTCAACATTGCTCTTCTGCTTGTTTGGGTCATTCACAGAAATATGAAATAAGCCAGGTCCTGAAGCTGACGTTTGGGTGGGTTCAGGGGAAACCTTCCCTTTGCCTGACAGTTCCCCCTGCAACTCCAGCCATGGCCACCTGATATGCAGCCAGCCCAGACCCACCCTCATCGCGCTCCCCAACCACATAGAGGTCATTTCATTCTTCAAAATCCTTTGGAGATCTTGCAGCCTTCCCTGAAGGAGAACAAGTTGGCTCCTTCAGTGCAGTTCAACCATCCACAGCAAGGACAGGCACTGTCTGCATCAGAGGGTGGCGTTTGGTGGGGATGTCACAGATGTCACAGCCAGGTCAGACGGGGCATTGAGGAACCTGCTCTAGTGGCAGAGGGGGTTGGACTAGGTGATCTCTAAGGCCCCAAACCACTCGGTGGTGGTATGAAAGGAAATCTTCTAGCTATGGAATTTGTCCCCCAAAACAACCCAAGGTTTGGGGCTTTTTGCTGCTGCAGCACTCAGCTCTTACAGCATAGAGAAATCCCATACCACCCGTGCCAGGAAAGAGCATAACATCCCTCTCAGTAACAGCCCACCTAGGCTGGACACCACCCAGCTGCCAAACCCCCCTTCCTCGGGCCACCCACACATTAGGCTGATTATAATTACCTGCCAACCTAATTGCACCCTTTTCCTAGGAGAAAGGGAGATGCTGAGCATGGCTGGGAAGCTGCTGGTAATTAGAGGGATATTTTTAAAACCTGTACTGAGCGCTTCATATCAAGAGAGCAGAGCCAGGCATGCAAAAAGCCATGGTGTGCATCTAAAGCGCCCTGCTCGTGCTCCTCACGACTAAACAGCAGCAGCAGCAGCTGCACAATTCACTTGGCAGACAGGAAAACCCCAGCTCTGCCTTCATGGTCTGGGTGACAGGATTTAAAGGATGTTGTGCTGGTTTGCTTGCTCAGAGTTTAAGCCTGGCTTTGCTGGGTAGCACAGGAAAAGGAAATGCTCTTCAGAGAAAAAAAAATTCTAGAAAATTAGAAAGACTAGAAAATTCACCTTGAAGATAAAAGGACAGAAATAATTTGGTCTTTCTGCCCTAAAATCATCGCCAGCTTTCCCCTGGAAAACAATCCCAGTGTATATGTAATTGAGGGATGTTGACTGGAGGATGAAAACAAGCTGGTAAAGAAAGTTTTTCCTTTCAAATGCTACAGCTGTGCTGTTTGGAAACTTTCTCTTTTCCATGTTCTCCTTCCCAGCCAGTTCACATTTTTGTTTCAATCTTTACAGGGCCAGCCAGGCACTTGTGTGCAGAACTGTTGTTAGTGTGTCATGGATAGCAACACATACCTAAGGGAAGGAGTCAACATTTGCTGGAAACGGGCCTGGCTGAACTCCCTTTCGCCCTCCCTCATCCAAATGGCCCCCAGCTTTGGAAAAGTTTTCCTCCAACTCTGAACTCGCTTGGCCCCAACTGCTATAAATAGTCAGAACAAAACCTCCTGGGCCAAATGCCCCGAGTGTTTTGAAAGCTTTGATCCTGCGCTGCTTTTTGGGAGCTGGGGCCTTTTCCCCCCATGCAGCTGGAGCCCATATTCCTGCTCAAAGCAGGGGCAGGGAGAGCCATCCATGGGACTGAGAAGGGGTGGGAATCCTGTGAGAACACCCTGTGCAGACCCTCCTCACGTCTCCCAAGATGACCCAGCATCGGAGAAGGGGGCTGAACTGGAGCCATGATACTGGCCTCGAGTCCAGGAACCTTCCAGCATGGAAAAGGGGCTTCCAAGGAGGTCAGGGAGGGACTTTTGACAAGGACATTGAGTAACAGGGCAAGGGGCAATGGTTTTAAACTGACAGAGGACAGGCTTAGATTGGATGTTAGGAGGAAATTCTTCATTCAGAGAGTGGTGAAGCACTGACACAGGTTGCCCAAAGATGTTGTGGATGCCCCATCCCTTGAAGCGTTCAAGGCCAGGCTGGATTGGGCTTGGAATAACCTGGTCTAGTGGAAGGTCTCCCTGCTCATGGCAGGGGGGGGACTAGAAGATCTTCAAGGTCCTTTCCAGTCCAAACCACTCAATGATTCCATGAATCCCTGTGAGGAGAGCCATCCCTCAGCCAGAGGTTGTAAGCAAACCCTCTTCCTCCTCGCTCCCACCACCGGGTTTGTGTTCTGTCCCCGCTGTCCTGCAGCTTGAGGGTGCTTTGCTTCCCCATTCCTCCCTCTGGGTGTGCCTGGCCCTTGTGCCTTGGCACTGCTTGCCTTGGCCAGAGACAGAAGTGGAAAGACACAAACATCAGGGGGGAAAAAAAGAAAAAAAAAAACAAAACAAAACAGAAAAAGGGCTGCTCTTGCAGTATTTCAAATCCATTAAGCCCAGAGTGGGAATCCTACAAGAAGGCCAGCTCTCACAAACCCTAGGCCAAAAGGTTTGGAAAAGTGGTCCCAGGATTTGCATCCTCCCAGCCACCAAGATCCAAAGGGTTTTGGAGGAGCAGAGTTCAGACACTTGCAGGGGTGCTCAGCAGCCAAAGCAGGCACCCAGGGCAGCACCCCCCTTCCTGCACTTCCTTGGGTTTGTGTATGTGTGTACCTCAGAGCCCCCACATCCCAGCCAGGAAAGCAGCTTTTGGCACAGATGGCTTTTCCCCTGCCACAGCTCTTCCTTTTGGGAGCAGAAGCCAGCAACACCAGTGCACAGAGCAGGACAAGGCTTGTGACAGAGCTGGGGCAGGGCAGCTCAGGATAGCTCCCCAGCAGTGTCCTGGGAGAGAGGGGACCTCACTGCCCAACATGGCTGGCAGGACAGGGGTACAGCACCAAACCATCCTCCCCTTGTGTTCCTTCAGCAGCAATAACGTTTCTGTGAAGTTTTGCTGCATCCTCTCACAGCCAATGCTTTTGCTCATCTCTCAAGGCCAATGCTTTCCCCCAACCAAGTGACTTTAGGGTGGCTACAGGACATTTTGTTCCCAAGCAAACCTCACTTGAAGCTGTTTGGAAGGGTTTCAAACCTCACCACTGAGTGTGTGCCCCTTGCCTTCTCACCTTGGAGGAGGAGAGCAGTGGTGAAATCGTGGTTCTCTGGAGATTTAGGGGAGCTGGCATGGGTTTGGGCTGTGTCTCTGAGGAGCCAGCTTAGCTAATCCTGTGTTGGGAAAGGGCTGAGGTCAGCCCCATTGCTCTCTGTCACTGTCAGGGATCAGTATGGGGGCAAGAGAGCCTGGAAATTATTCCTCAAGGGAAATGGTAAATAAAGCAGCCCAGCTTTAAGGGAAGACTGGGAACCCCCAGACCAAGTCCATTGCAGAGAGGAGCAGAGTTTGACCTGTTCCTCTCCCTGCTGCACCCCATGGTGGGTCAGACAGGGCTCAGTCCTGCTGCCTAGGACTGTGCCTTGTAGGGTACCTGGGCAGGTGACAGTGGCCACACAGTGTCCAGCCTGGTGTCACTTTGGAGACTCCATCCCGGGCTCTTCAAGTTCATAGGACTCATCACCTGAATCCTGCCACGAAGTTTCACCCTCATTTCCCTGCTCTTCAGTGCCACAGGGCAACCCTCACCAAAAGGGCTGCAGCACCCAGAACCCCCTCGGGTGGGCTCCCATCGCCTCCTGCATCCCAGCCCGTGGCACCCCGGATGGGGTGGCCGCTCCCCAGGGGAACAGGCTGTCCCGCGGGGCTTTTGGCAGCACGCTGCCTCCGAGGCGAGAGCTGGCTCAGGGCTTTGTTTTATGTCCTGTTTATCCTGCCGAGAGAAACAGAGGAGTTCAGTGTGCAGGAATCTCGCGTCCTCGCCCTGCTCCCCCGCCGCATGAAAGCTGCTGAGCAAACAGGAGAGAATCAAAGGCGGCTGCGCCCCGCTGGGTTTCCGCACCGCCGGCCCCGCTGCCAGCTCTTACATAAGCTCGGCCCGGGGCTGCGCTCAGGCTTTCTCCTCGTAAACCAAGCAGCAAAGACCCTGCAGCTGTGCTAAGCTGTGGGAACCCAGGGCAAGGGGAATATCCCCCTGTGTGCCCTGGGGTGCTCTGACTCCCAGGAAAGCACTGACTTTGAACCTCCTTCATGGAGAAGGCCTCCAAAGCTTCTAAGTAAGCTAGAGACCACAAATGTGTGAAATTGTAGAGATTGTAGAGAGTAGGTTAGTATGTCACATGGGTGAGAAATTTAGTTTTTAGGATTTTTAGTATGTTATAGATGGGTTCAAGATGGAGGATACAGGGTGTTGTCTTGAGTTCCTTTCTTCTCTCTTCTTCTTCATTCATCTTCTTGGGTTTGGGTGGTATCTTGTAATTGGGTAGAAAAATCCGCATTGCGGGTCTTTAGGGGTCAGTTATTGGGTTAGAAAGGGAAATAATCTAGGTGTCACTTCTTAATTGGGTAGTTTAGTTTTTGATGAGGCTTAAAAGACCTTGCAACACGAGGTTGTGAGCCATTTTTGTGCTGTTTTTCCTGCACGCAGAGTCTGGTGCACACGGCGTGCTGAAGTTTTGATAAGATAACAATAAACAGAAGCTGAAGACCAAAAAAGTCCAATGCGTCTTTGGTTCCTGACACAGAACTGCTCCAGGAGGGTCTCCCCTGCCAGGGGAGCCCCCAGGGAGTTGCCCAACTTGGGGCCCACAAACTGACACTAAGCGCTCTACTCAGCGGGGAACATCTCCTGAGCATTCTCTTGGGGTTTTTGCCCCCTCAATGCACAGCCACAGCACAGCTGGCACAGTGCAAGGGGACAAGGCAAAGCCAGGCATCCCGCACTCCCCAGACTCAGCACAGCACCATCACTTCATTTTATCTCGTCCCAACAATTCTGGTATCCCCAGCATCAGAATGACATGGAACCGTTGTGAGGAGGCCCACGAAGTTGATAAGAACATCTTGTCTCGGGAGACAGGGTGAGAAAGTTGGGGTTGTGCAGCCTGGAGAAGAGAAGGTGGCATGGAGACCTCACAGCACCCTCCAGTGTCTGAAGGCACCTACAGGGGAGCCAAGGAGGGACTCGTCATCAGGAACCGTAGTGACAGGACAAGGGGGAAGGGGTACAAATTGAAAGACAGCAGGGTTAGATGGGATATTAGGAAGAACTTTTTCCCTATGAGGACCTGGCACAGGTTGTGGCTGTGCTGTCCCTGGAATTGTCCAAGGCCAGGTTGGCTCTGGCTCTGGCAGCCTGGTCTAGTGGAGGGTGTCCCTGCCCATGGCAGGGTGTTGGAACTAAATGATCTCTGCAGTCCCTACCAACCCAAACCATTCTGGGACTCTCTGATTTACCTCATCTCACCAGGACTCAGCACTGGGGCATTTCACCTTCCCCTGCTGGAAAAATAAGGTGCTTTGTCCCAAAGCTGCTCCCTCTCTCCTTTGCTCCCAGAACATCACAGGTTTGTCACCACTGGCCCGGGTGTGTGACCTTTCCACCGAGCATAGCCTGAAGCACCGGAGCATCTTGATCCTGTCATCTCTGGCTCTCAGGCAGTCCCCAGCTGCCCCCAAAGCTGTGCCCTGTGTGGGTTATGAGGATTCATTTCCCCAGCTCTCCTGGGCATGACCTCTCAGCAGAACAGGAATGAAAACCCTGTGGACATAAAAACACAGAGAATATTAAATCCTCTATGTCTGTGCCCTTCACCACCAGGCATGGCCTCACCTTCCCCTCCAGCACAAGGTCATCCTCTGGTTTGGCAGGATGACAGCTGCCAAAGGAGGACAAGGAAGAATGATGTCACCCTACCTTCTCTTTTCATCCCTACCTCCTTTTCCCCTTCTCTCTGTGTGCCTTTCACTACAAGATAAGCAAGAAAGAAGAGTTTCATGCTTTGAGAGGTCCCTGGGAGTCAGGGTATGAGCAGAGGTGGCTCTGAGGGACTCCCTGCCCCCACACCAGTCCCCCAGCCTTCTGGGGTACCCCAGGAACAGCTCCTCAGACCCTCCAACTCTGCCTAGACCTGCCATCCATCTCTCTCCAGCAACACTCTATCATCCTCTACCATGCTGAAGTATTTCTACTTCCTACATTTTTTGAAATCTGTTTAATAATTTCTAATTAAAATCAACTTTAAAAGCCTCAAAATGCCATTTTTCCTGGGATTTCCCATCATGTAAACTGAACAGCACACAGCCCTGTTCACCTGCATGCTTCCTGAACCCTCAGCAGGGAACTCCTCACTTTCCAGCATGAGGAATTAAATCAAATTAACTCATACTTGGAGCAGCGGCAGGATCGGGCAAATCCTGGCTTGGCTCTCTCTCTTTAGACTACATCTTGCAAACAGAAGGGCTGGAAACAATTTTGCTTTAATTGTTTTTTAAAATGCAGCTAGCAGATGGTTTGGTAACCCGAATTCATGACTTTCCACAGCTCCAGGCTGCTGGCTTGGGAACCCAAGCCAAGAAGAAGCCAGGTATAGAGGGACCCATCCTGCCTGCTTTACCAAAGTGCTGGCCAGGATGCCTGAGGCAGGATTGTCCAGGCTGGCCCAGAGGGACAATTTGCAGTTGTCAGGGCCACCTTGGCACAGAAACACTCTGGGTAAGAATGGAGAACCCAGGAGTGCATAACATGGGCCACAGCTTCCTTGGAGAGCATGGCATGGTCTCTCCATGGCGTGGGGGACACGGCCTGGCCACACATCCCTTTGTCACTTTGTCCCTGGGGACTGTTCCCATGGACCCACGCCCAAAGGCATCCGAGTTGCTCCTTGAAGGCTCATGAATCAGGCAAGCAGGCTCCTTTTCTTGCTGGCTCTCTCCCTGAACTGCTGTGTGACTTCCCACTTGTCCCTTCACTTCCCTGTGCTAGTGTCCACGGTGTTTCCATGCCAAACAAACTAGGAATGCTGACTGCCAGGCCTATGCACCAGCTGCAAACCTGTGCAGGGTTTCAACAGCCCCAGGCTGACCCTCCTGACCCTGGTGGTTTATCCTTCACACGAAGTTCCCACCTGTCCACGAACACCCAGGTGTTCAGTGTCCCACAGTTCCCAGAGCTCTGCCCCAAAGCAGCCCCATCACAGAGCAGAAGAACTAAGTCCATCCAGAAAACCTCACAAACATCTCGTGAAGCCGGGTTGTTTTTCTCTTACCAAGTAATTTGAAATTCTTGGAAGGCAATCAGGAAAGTACAAAGTATTCCAGCTCAGGACAGCCTGGGACTCATTCCTGAGAGGCACAATGGTTGTTTACTCAATCTCTCATACATTAATATCTAAAAATTCATGAGTTCAATTGTAAACAAGAAGTACTGGCTTTACGGTGGTGTCTATTTAACAATAGTGGTTCCAGCCTGAATGCTGATTTCCTTGTTATCCTTCATCTAATCTGGCTATCAGAGGGTCGAGATCTTGCAAAATTATGGGAAATATTTCAAGCCCATTTATTTCTGGTTTTGAAAGGCATCCCTCTGAAACCCAAGGCCAAAGAGAGACTATTTCAAATCAACATTGAAGAGCACAGGCAGGGAGAGGAGCTGTTTGTGCCAGCCCTGTCCTCTGGCTCAGGAACAAATGAGGAAAAAGCCAGCCATGGATACATCTGTGCTGGAAATCTGCAGAAGATTCCTGTGTTGACAAGGAGGGTCCTCAAGACAGTCACCTAAGGGGACCAACAATCAAGTGTGTGTGCTCAACAGTGGCTGAACACGAGGCCAGATGGGCAAGAAGACCAACAGCACCTGGGCTGGACCAGCCACAGTGAGAGCAGCAGGCCCAGGGCAGTGATTGTCCCCTGTGCTGGGCACGGGTGAGGCCACACCTCAAACCCTGTGTCCAGCTCTGGGCCCCTCACTGCAAGAAGGACATGGAGGGGCTGGAGTGCGTCCAGAGAAGGGAACAGAGCTGGGGAAGGGTCTGGAGCACCAGGAGAGGCTGAGGGAGCTGGGAGGGCTCAGCCTGGAGAGAAGGAGGCTCAGGGGGGACCTTATCACTCTCTACAACTCCCTGATGGAGGAGGTAGCCAGGTGGGGATTGGTCTCTTTTTTCGGGTAACAACAATAGAACAAGAGGAAATGGCCCCAAGTCACACCAGATTTAGATTAGATCCTAGAAAAAAATTTCTTCATTAAAAGGGCTGTTAGGGACTAAAACAGGCTGCTCAGGGAAGTGATGGAGTCACCATCACTGGGGGTATTTAAAGGAGTGTAGACAAGGCACCTGGGGACATGGCTGATGACCTTAGAGGTCTTTTCCAACTTAAATGATTCTGTGATTCCATCTGCAGGATGGAAATGGCCCAGAGCTCATTGAAGCTCACCTTCCCTTCCGTCTTTACTGACTGGCACTGCCACAGCCTCTTCTTGTGGCAGGTCTGTATAGCCTCGACCTCCCCAGCTGGGCCCCCTTACAGACCTCTCTCCCTTTTGGGTTTAGCACTTTTTCCTGTGGCCTCCAGGAGGTTCACCGGGACATTCATGGATAGGCTGGCAGCATTTTCCAGCTCCTTTACAGTCCCACATGAACACACTTCTGTTTCAGGCATTACTTGTGCCAGGGAATGTGGCTTTAGCTCAGTTTTCTCATCTCTCCTGAGCAACACCGACTTGTTTAGGCAGCCTGAGCAGGATGAGAGCCACCCCTCTGCTTGCAAAGTCAGAGGGGATCAGTCACCTCTACCTCGAGGATTTCTCTCACTTGTGCAGAGCTCAGACACCTCCACACAAGGCCCTGCTCCAAGAGGGTGAGGAGAAACAAGGCAGAGAGCACTTGGGTGATTAGGTCTGTGTTTAATTCCCCAGCAGGTTGTTCCAGGGACAGAGCCCTGGAGCAGCCTAAGCTGAAGAACTGCAAGAGGAGGAGGAAGATTCCTTGAACGGGAGGTTCGTATATCTTTATCTTTGCTGCTGTCAAAGGGCAATAGCTGAGATTGCAATGTCTTGGAAAGCCTCCACGAAAGCTATCTTGAGGACATCAACAAGTCTGGAAACCACCTTCACTCTCCTGATAAAGGTTTCAGTCAACAAATGCACTCCAAGGCAAGTTCCCAGGCAGTGATCACTTCCTACTGTCTGGAAATATGTCAGCTTACATTTGAGTGAAGCCTTGGGCTGGCTCAGCCCACAGCTACCTCATGGAGATGCACGGGCTTGGTCACCTGTGGGGGTTCAGCCCTGCAGGAACCAGACAGACAGGTGGGGGTTATGGGGTGGTCACCCAAGTGCTGCCAACTCGCCATCCAAGAGCTCTCAGATAAGCCCTGATTTCAACCAGGGAAGAAACCCAAGGGGAAACACTCCAAAATTCAATCACTCTCCCTTCCTGCCCCATGAAAGGCAGCAGGACATTCCATGCAAGAAAATCCATGAGCCTTTGATCTTCCCTGCTGACGCTGCAGCCAGAGACCTCCACGGAGGAGAAGTCACTACGGCATCAAAACCTGCAGTGCTGCAGCAATGCAAGAGGCTCCCTGTTCACTCCAGCAAGCAGCTACTTCCACGGGCATTATGGGAACATCAGCGTGGGGACATTTATCTCCGTGTTTGCACACAAATACTCTCATTTGGGAAGAGCCCAAAGTCTCCAAACAGCCCCCACCTCACCAAGGAGGGCACTGTCTGCACCAAACGCAGCTGGGACCATGCTGATGCCACTTCAGGCTGGTAAATACCCTGTTAAATCCCATATATAAGTTATAAATATAGATATCTGGCTCAGGCCGTGGTGAGAAAGGCTCCTTATGCTCCTGCATGGGCTGGGGCTACCATCCTGCAGACTGGGCAGGGCGGGAGCTCCTCCCTGACCACCTCCAGTGACCACAGCAGAGCACAAAGCCAAACTGCTTTTATGGCTTTGCCCAGATCCCCGGCTCTGGCCCATCCTGCCCACCAGCCAGTCCATCCCAGAGGGCAGCTCCCTGTTTGTCTTGGATCACCTCCTGCCAGAGCAGAGCTTTCCACAGCACGGCTCTTCTGTGCCGCCCAAGGGCGGATTTCCTGCCATTTGATCTAAATTTTCCTGTCGCTTCACCGAATGCCTCCTGATTTCCTTCATCAGGCCCGATCTTTCCATCAGGGAGGTGGTCCTGCAGCCCGGAGCTATTTGGCAGGCAACTGGGGAGAGGTTTGGTGGTCAACGAGCAAATACTGCTGGGGCTGGAGCAGTGGAAAAGACCTTCCTTCCCTTCCCTTCCTTCCCTTCCCTTCCCTTCCCTTCCCTTCCCTTCCCTTCCCAGGTCGATTAAGCATGGACATGCAGTGCCCTCTGCTGATCCGGCCGCCGAGGGAGATGCAGGAAGAGCAGCATCCAGGCAGCTTTGCAAAGCTCTGAAGGGGTGGCCAAGTCTCCAGTTTCCCCACGAGCTCTCTACTGGCAAGGCAGCAGCGGTACATTCCGCCACTGCTGAACTGGTGTTTGTCACAGCTCGTGGAGCTGTTTGAGGAGTCGGGTTGGTACAAGAGGTCCAGGCGGTCTCATTTCCACCTCCACACCTGCAGGTTATAGCTACACCTAAGGAAGGCAGGATGTCTTGGACAGGCTGCCCAGAGAGGCTGTGGCTGCCCCATCCTGGGAAGTGTTCAAGGCCGGGAGGGACAGGGCTTGCAGCAACCAGGGATAGTGAATGGCATCTCTGCCCATGGCAGGGGGATAGGAATGGGATGACCTTTCAGATCCTTCCAACCCAAACCATTCTGTGATTTGCTGATCTGCACGACCCTCTGCAGTCCCACTCACTATGATGCCTCAAGGTTTAGCTTTTATATTTTTCACATTCTGTGCTGCTTCAGTGTGCACTCCTGAGCTTCACATGAGGGGATGGTGAGCTCTCTTCACAGAGCAGGGAGACAAAACAATTCCTTCTCCAGCTGGGGACCAAGGACAAATGATCCAAATCTCAGGCCCAAGAGCACAAACAACGTGGGCTGAAGAGAGAAAAACAAGAAGGGTGGGACTTCATAACCTAAAGCTATAACTGGACTCCAATGTGCAAATGGAGCAGAACTTATGGAAGTGTCAGACCCCGTGACTGGCTGTCCATTTTGGTGACCATTTTGGTTCATCTTGGGTGTAGCCCTGGCTGGGCTCTTGTGCTGCCCAAGGTGGATCCATTGAGGCCTTTTAATAAATCCCTGCTTTATCCTTTAACTCCATCTAGCCTCTGTTCTAGGTCAGCCTTCACAAGGCATCAACTAGACTGAGCACTGCTCCCCTTCCCCAAGCAACGGGGAGCAGGACAGCCTGGAGAGATGGGCACAGCATTAAGGGAGGAGGAGCCAAACTGGGAGACAATATTTCCCTTGCTCCTTGACCAGAGGCTCTCTTCCTCAAGGGAAATGGGCTGCTTTACCTTGAAGTAGTGGAAAGAAGTGGCCTTACAGGGAGGACAGGCTGGTGACAGACAACTGTCCCAAAGAGCAAAGGATCCTTACTGGGAACTGCATGAATCATGTGTGAAACAGAGTCACTGCCCACACTAGGACCTCATAAACTACTGCCCCTGCTACAGAAGCCTTCCTGGGAACACCAAGACAGACACTATTTAAACAAAGGGCCAGAAAGGTCCCTTGCAATGTTTGTGCTTGGCTTGCAGGACTGGAGGCAGGGGCAGCTGCAGCCCAGCATTATTACCTGCAAGTCCATTATCAGTAGATTTAACACTGCAAGGGGAGTATGGTGTGCAAGTGCCTCTGACAAACTCTCCTGAGCCAGCCAAGGGAACTGCAGAGCAAGGGCAGCTTCCTGCTCCAAACCTGGGCAAACAACATCCCAACTGGTTTGGCTGGAGTTGGCAGAGCTCCTGGATCCTCACCATTGCACCAAAGCAAACCTGGAACTGCTCCTGCAGCAGCACCCGTGGGGCTCCCAGGACACCCACAGCTCAGAGCAGCTCACGCTGGAAGAATCCACTTTGTTTTTCTTTTCCTCAAACCCTTCCCAACTCACTAGAGGCAGAAGAGCTCCAAGCGAGGTTTAAAGGGCATAAACACCAGCAGCAAAGTCCACTCCTGGTTAATAGGATTCACTTTAGGAGATAAGGCTTATTTGCATCTGGAGAATGATAGGAGTTTATAACACTGGCAGCAATCTGAACCCCCAGCAGGTGTGGTGTACGTGGCACAAGCAATGTCCAGCCTGATAGGCATCTCCTGCTCTTGGGCTCCTTCTCATTACTGCAAGGACTGCACATTCCTTATCTCTGAGCATCCCTGCCAAGACTCAGTGCATTCAGTTTGGATTGCTTTCCCCTCTCCACTGATTTTCCAGGTCTTCTAGGTGATCAAGCGAAAAAGGGTCTGGCTCAGTTTGTACTTTATTCCAAGGCAGAGTTTCCTTCCTCCTTGTTTGCAGCCATGGCTTTTCCAGCACTGCCAGTTCCCTTCTCCAGGTGCCCACACCCCCTCTCTGCCATCGGTCTCTGATTGTTCCATCCCATACTCGCCATTCTCCAGGACAGAGGAGCCTCCCTTCACCTCGACACTGTGCCCTGGTCTCCTGGGAGCCCTTCCAAGCTGACACAAGTGACACATCTAACAGCTGATGTGTAAAGTCAAGCCTCTCCTGGAAGCAAAATCATAATTCCAGAGGGGAGGAGCACAGAAAGCCACACACAGCACCAACACAGAGGCCAGCCCCAAAACCTTAGGACCTCTCGTTCAATCTGACCTCTCTCCTGAGCACTGTTCACCACATTTCATACATGTGTCAGCCCAGGACACTCCTTCTCCCAAAATGCAGCTGCCATTGTGGCAAAGCCTGGCCACGTCTAATGAATGACAACAACGCCATGTGTTAGGGAAAGAAAACAGAGTCACACAAATTTTTCTGAGAGGAAGGAATTAAGCTCAGAACACATGGACCTGATGCCTCCTGGCATAAAGCCTTAATTTTCTTTAAGGAGCATCCCAAACCCAACAGCTTCCAAGCTACTCACACCCTTTAGCAGAGCCAGGGATACAGTGGAGAGTGGGTGAGGGAGGACACCACTGCCATGACCCACAAAGCCTTTTGCCAAAGCCATGCCTGGCCCAGGCATGCTGAGAGTGCACTGCCAGCCTCTCTGTGGCTGTACCTGACGGGGAGGTACCCAGCCAGGACAATGGGCTCTGTTCTCTGCATTGCCTTTTCTTGTTATCTCAAACCTGCTCTAAAGTGCTGACTGAAGGAATGCTGAGTCAGGAGTGTTCAGATGGAGGAAATTAATTTGTTTTTTAGCACCTGCACGGCGCTGTGCCAACTGGAAAAGTTGCAGTTTGGGGAGCATAGGATATGTAACTCAGCGTCTTGCACCCCAAGGAGCAGCCTGCTTCCAAACCACGATGAAATGTGCTGGATCCAGGCAATGGGGAGGCCAAGGGGACCTGCAGTGCCCCTTTAGGCAAGTTAGAATTATTTCTTAGCACCTTCTGGCCTCTCCTTCCCAGGCCTGTGATGAGGTGCCTTGGCTGCTGGTGGTACTTGCAGCAGCAGCACACGGAGCTGCCACCTGCACCCAGGGCTGATGCCAGCCCTGTGTTTTGTACCACTGATGTAGTCACCAGCATGAGCTCAGAGAAGTCAACAAAACCCACAGCCGTGCCCCAGGAGCGTGCCCCAGGCAGGCACACAGCTCCTGTTTCCCTGAGCTCAGCAGCCCTGCCTGATAAAAGACAGGATGAGCTGCTTGGAGGAGAGGAGAAGAAAACATTTCCAGCACTGGCTCTGCTCCCATCAGATAAACAGTGCATGGCACAAAGTCCTTGAGGTGACTCTGGGATACCACCAAGGCAGGCAGTGACAGGGAACACCCAGCTTCCCATCCCACTGGGGCTGTGTGCAGCACAGAGAGGAGATGTGGCCATCCAAACCTCCCAGCATCTGGAAAACAGCTGCTGGCACCAGGGTGAGTCAGAGGGAAGAGGCACAACACAACACCCTGCCGAATGTCACTTCCCAGCCATGCCAAGGCTCAGCGCTGGGACCAGCTTCACCCACTCACAGCCGCTGCTCCCTGCCTCAGTGTCCCCAGCTGTCAAAATCACTCCAAACAAGGCCTGGCAAGAGCCAATCTGGGCTCTTTTACATCTGAGCTGCTCCAGCTGTGAGCAACCCACAGCAGCCTCTGCCAGGCTGGGGAGGGAGCAGGCAGAAAGGAGTGTCCCTACCTGTTCCCTTGCTCATCTGTCCCGCCTGGGTGGCCGTGGGGAGCAGGGACCCACAGTAGCCCGGAGTCAAGGAGCACCTCAACCAGACACCCAAAGCTTCTGGAGACCCTACGGCTTCTGCTAAAGGAGCTGGAGCCACCACCAGGCTTCGTATCCTGTCCCCAAGCTGCCAGCACAGCAAGCATCTCCCTGCATCCCTGCGGTTCCGGCAGGGCGACATTGCCATCTGCTGCTTGCTGCTCGGTAGGACATGCCAGCTTGTCTCTGTCACCCAGGCGTGGCAGGTTCCTGATGTCAGTTTGCAGGAGCTGCATGGCACTGCCAGGGCAGCTCGAGTTGGAGGTGGTGGCAGATTGGGTCTGGGAGACATCCCGCACTGTTTGGAATTTTAGGAGGCAGCAGCCCCTGGACATGAACACCAGCCCTTTTCCACGGGAAACAAAACTCACCACCCTCCTGCCACCACTGCTGGAAGGGAGCACAGACCCACCGGGGACTGTCCCTGCAGGGACCCTCCAGTGTCACCAGCTCAGGGACAGCACCCACGCCTCCACCCCCACAGCGAGCTCCCAGCTCCAGCCTGGCACAAGGAGCTTCATCCCAGCCCATATCTGCAGGTCTGTCCTGCTGCAGGGAACATGGCTGGAATGCTTGTTTGAGGAACATGCCACCACCCAGCAGCACAAGGACAGTGGGGCCATGTCCCACACTAGGGCCCTGTCCCCTGCCAGCAGCCTGGCTTCCATAGCCATGGAATGACAGAATGGTGTGGACTTTTGGAGACTTTGGAAGGGACTTTTTCAATGTCTTGTGGTCCAACCACCCTACAACCAGCAGGGACAACTTCAGCTGGGTCAGATTGCTCAGAGCCCTCAACCTGACCCTGGATGTTTCCAGGGATGGGGCATCCACCCCATTTCTGGGCAACCTGTGCCAGCGTTTCACTCCCCTCCAGTGTTTTACCACCCTCATGCTCTGAGCTGCTGTGACACGACCCTGCCCTTGGCTCTGCTGCTGACTCAGCCACCACATGGGAACACACACCTCCAGCTCTTCAGCCTTGGGCTCTTCATCTGGAAGCACAAAGATGGTATTTTTCAACTCACAGCCACGCTGAGAGATGTTCCCTATTTTAAGCTTGAAAGCACCTACATATTGTTTCTACAGCTTGAGATAGGAGATGCCACCAAAGGGAGGAGAAGAGTAGTAATTATCTGCAGTTCAGAAGTTCAGCCTTCAGAGGAGGAATTGGGCTCCCAGCTATACTTGCCACGCGATTTTAAGCTGATCTTTTGAAAGAAGCTGTGCCTTTTACAATTGAAATTGCCCACCTGAGCAGGGTGGCGGCTGTGACCCGGCGATGCAGCCGCCAGCTGGGGACACAGCAGCACCAGGGCGTGGAGCCAGCGAAGCCAGCGAGAGCCCCGAGAGCAGGGGCACAGTGCCGGGCAGCTGCCCCGCACAGTCCCTGCTCCCCCAGCAGCCCCTCGCCCACCCCGCTGGAAGCTCTCGGTGGGCACAGGGCAGGAGCAGCAGTGCAGGCAGTCCTGCCATTGCCAGCGCGTGAGTGGAAGGCCTGCCTCCTTCTGGAGCCAGACTGGCAAGGGGACACCCCCGGAGAGATGTCCCTAGGTGAACAAGAGCAAGGGCAGAGCTGGGGAACGGCAGAACAGAGGCCCCCCACGAGGCCATGCAATACCTTCGGCCGTGAACAGCCACGGGCCAATGTTGGAACCCAAGGTGTCCCTCAGACACTCTTGGATGTTCCAGGTACAGGTCAGAAGCATCTGAGACCCTGGCAAGCAGCCGGAAAACCCTGTAGTTTTGAATTTGATCCATGGAACAATTTACCAACCTTGCAGGAAGAACAAGAAATCACAAAAGTTTAGATATTATAGTAGAAGTAGTCACAAAGTGAAAGGAAGGATTTTTGAGTGCTGTACAGGGAGGTTTTAGGCCTTGTACAGAGGGGTCTGAGTTTTGTACATGGGGGTCAGAAGTTCTAAGATGGAGGGATTTGGGCGTGCCCTGTCCTCCTTCTTTCTCCTTCCTATCCTCCATGTTCTTGGTGATGTTGGCACTCACAGATTGGTTTAGAGTAGAAAGTCACTGTTCAATATAGGTGATAGGCATTGGGGAAAAACTATAAACATTTAATATGGCACCAGCCCCTGGGGCGGGCAGAGAGGATCAGATGCAGAGTGAGAATGAGTCTGAGAGAGTGTCAGGGAGTGTGTGTGCCTTGAGATAACATGCAATAAACTGCCTTGAGACCAGATGACTGAAGACTACTGAGTCTTTCTTTGAAGGCCCAGGTTGGAGGAGAGACTTTACCACCTCCCGGGGTCACCCCAATCTGGGGGTGAGCCTCATCAGGCCAAGCCCCAGCCCTGCCCAGCAGAGCCTCTCACAGCAGGGCAGAGGCCTCAATGTGGCAGCACATTTCTCTCTCTCTCAGGATTCTTCATAGAGGTGCACAAAGAAAGAGAAAACAATTTCTATTTCTGCTCCTTGTCTTTCCCATGTGGAATGTGTTTGGAGAATTGTTTACCTGGGGTGAGTGCTTGACTGGATTCTGGTGAGGATTGTTTGAGCCTGGTGGCCAATCCAATCCACCTGTGGCTGGACTCTTGCGAACAGGGTCACGAGTTGTGAGTAGTTAGATATGACAGTTAGAGAAAGTAGGTATGTAGTTTTAATATCTTCCTTTATATAGTATATTAATGCATTATAGCACAGTTATAATAAAGAAATCATTCAGCCTTCTGAACTGGAGTTGGACATGATAATTCCTTCCCATTGGGTTTGCCTGCATTTTACAATACCTCGACCCCAGGACTGATTCCAGAGCACTGCCCCCACAGCCCCTCCCCAAGCCTGCTGGAAGCTCCCGGTGCTCAGGGGCAGAGCCACGCCTGTCACTGCCACCAACCGAGGAGGTCTCTGGCTCCAAGGGACCCAGGACTGTCTGAGGCGTGGCCAGGGCTGTCCACAGCGTGGCCTGAAGACACCTGAGCTGGAGCACTGAGGAAGAAGCGAGTGCCTCACGGTCCCTCCATTGCCTGCCCTGGCCTACCAGGAACACGAGGAGTGTTAATGGAGTGAATGCTTTAGGTGAAATTAGGGGTAGAAATTAGTAGTGCTCCCTGGTAGAAGTAAAGATAACAGGATGAAGGCCATCTCATGCCATCTATTCCTGTTTAATTAATAAAATACACATTGGGGTTCAACATATGTAGTGACATAGTGAAGCCAAGGGATTAACATTAAGAGTCCTAAAGGCTTGAATTAGAGATAACTTTTTTAAAGAAAAGTGTTAGGAAGCCCTTTCTGTTTCTGATAGACAATATTATTCAACTAGGTCTGGAATATGTTCCTTAGTCAGTTGAGTTGTAGCTTTTGCTAAGTTAGAAGTGGTTTGTTTAGTGCTTTTGTTGGAATAAAAGGACAGAATGAATGAGTCAGAAATGCTTGTTCTTTTCATTGCACTGTAGTCAGTGATTTGAATCCCGAAGCCTTTTGTTTCCTGGGGCCTTGCAGTGTGTGTGGTGTAGGGCAGAGGACAAAGTTGCTGCCTGGGCCAGGAGGGACACCAAGTCCTTGTGCCTTGTGGCACAAGGCATTTGTCTGATGCAGGACTCCATTCTTTTTGTGCAGGTCCCCAGTTTTCCTCCTAGAGCGCTGCCCTGGTGCATAGATCATTCTGTAGGGTCTCTGAGGGAAGGAGTGCTTGGCATTGCAAATGTGCGCTCATCAGCTGCCAGGAGAAACTGCCACCAGATCTGAGAGCTGGCAGAGCCTCAGCACCTCTGTAATTCATCACATCTGCACTGTGTTTCCTGGTTGTTCTGTAAGAGCAGGAAAAGCATTAACAGACTGCAGAAAATAAAAATCTGTGCTTTCGAATTAACGTTGTTGCCATGAGAAGACAGAGACAGGAGGCCAGATCTAAGCGTGAATTGATATGAGCAAGGACAAACCCAGCTCCATTAAGAAGCAGCTGCCCAGCTCCTCTGCTCCTTACACCTGATATCCCCTCCTGCTCAAAAATCCAGGTCCCCACAACAATGGCCTTTGGAATGCAGGAGCACCAGAGGCCTGCTAGCCTCATGCAGGTCAGTAGCCTGGGAACCTCAAATGCACACAAACTAAAGCCCAAAGCCTCCTGTTCTGCCAGCCAGATAAGCACTGCAAAACACACAACCCACACAAACACAGAGTACACTGGATGAGGGAGCTACAGAGTAATTTCAAAAATATTTGCACCCCTCACTCTCCTCTCTACAGAGACCCTTTCCAAAGTAGAGGTACACTGAGTGCTTTTTCAGCAATCAGCCGCTTTCGGAGCTCAGGAACAGCTGGCAAAAATGGCTTCTTTCAGGTACCTTAGAGCTGAGGCAATTAAAAAAGAATTAAACTGTCATTTCTAACTTGCAGCGCAAGAGGGATGTGCAGTCGTGAAATAATTCAGAGCTACTGCTGGCAAAATACTCTTTTCACCTGTCTGCTGCAAAGAATAAAAGGGCAAGAAGCATTTTTGCCTTTTTCTTCCCCCTTCCTCTTTTTCTTGTAATTAGTTTCTAGTTATTGCTGCATCCCCAAATGCCAGAACTCAGGGGTTTTCCAAATGATGAGGGAGAGATTTAAGTGCTCAGTACCTGGTTTATCCAGCCTCACTTGGTGACCAACAGCATTTTGCCAGCAAGATTTCCCTGCTCAAGTGATTCCCATGAAGAGCTCAGAGCTTCCTTTTCTGGTTTATTGCACTGGCTTGAAAGGTCTTTCCAGGCACCTGCTTCCCATTTGGGATGGAGCAGAGGTAGGGCTTCCCCCTTGTGCTTTGGTGGCTCAGACCTTTTCCAGGGCACTGCTGCCAGCACTGCCCCCTGCACTTTGGGAGGATGTCCCACACTGCTCAGATGTTTCTTGTGCATTTCTTATTCTGCCCTTCACATGGTCAAAACCTGCTGAAGAGCCAAGTCTCTGACCACCTGGCCACACAGTGTTATTAAAGTCCTGTGAATATATCTATGACTGTTAATATAGAAATGTGCTTCTAATAAATGTGCTTTTATTGTTACAGTGTTGTGTCTGCCAAGGATGGGGGAACCCAGCTGTATTTTTCACTCTTGCAGTGATCACTGTGTGGAACATTACAAGTGGGATGCTGTGTCACAGTCTGCAAACAGAGAAGGAAATTATGTAGGTAAACCTGGGGATATTATTTGTGTTTACATGAATTCCCCTATGCTGTAGCTATTTTAGAGCTGCTGTTACATCTCAATTGACTAAATTGGAAATAAATACTCTCTATCTAGTTATGAATGCCATGGACAGTCTAAAAGACTGCACCAGGTGAAAAACAATGCCAGTTCTCTGGATTTGGTGCCAGTAGTTGAGGCAATGTGGTGTCAGTGCCCTGCTTTTCCCATATTTTAGCTTTAAGGAAGATGTTTTGTATGGTGAGGGTGGTGAAATGTTGGCACAGGTTGTCCAGAGAGGATGCCTCACCCCTGGAAACATCCAAGACCAGAAACCACAGAAGTCACAGAGCCATTCCCTAAGAATCCTTTGCAGCCAACAGGATGTGTGCTGGAAACTTGAAGAGAAACAGAATAAATCACTGCTCCTGCTCTCAGGTGGAAAACACTGGAGCAACAGTTCCAATAGATCCCTTAATGAGAAAAGGAATTTATTGCTCTCATGATTTCTTCAAGCAGATAAACAAGAAAGCCATTACATGAACTTCAGGAGCACATTGGAAAACAACATTCTCACAGAGCAGGGGCAGTTCAGCAGCACATCTTACAAGGAATTTACAAGTGGGCTGCACTCTGGTGCAGAGACCTGTATTAGCTGATTCAAGGGCTTGCTCCCATTCTGGGCTTGCTCTTTGAAGATGGCTCTAACCTTGCACAGGCCCACAGCAATTTTACTGCTCAAAACATCAGACACCTGAAATCACCCAAAAGACAGCATTCTCCTTTCTATTTCCAGATTGTTATCCAAGAAAAAAAACCAAACAAACAAACAAAAAAAACCCCAAACAAACAAACAAACAAGCAAAAAACCCAAAAAACAAACCCCCCAAAAAAAAAAAAAAAAAAAAAAAACCCAAGCTTTTCTGTCAGCCCCTGCTCGGTTTCAGTCTAGAAGGAGGAAAAGTGCAGTGGGAGCTCCTTGTTCCAACAGAAACTCCACAAGGTCAGAGGCAGATGAAGCCTCACTTGAAATAGAAACTGCCTCCTCCAGAGATATCAATGCCCCTTGCTGGGGTTAACTGACAAATGATGGATTGCTCGGTGCTCCCTCTTTACATGGGAGACTCCTGCTTCAGACTTCTCCTTGCCAGGAGAAAACAGTGTAAGAGGAGGAGGAGGATGGTGTGCAGGGGGGCACAGATTGTACAGCAGCAGCTTTTCCTTTCTTCAAGGTGCTGTATCCATGCTCCTCAATCAGGGACATATTTACCATCAAGACCTCTGGTAGCAAAGGTTAACAAATTTACCATCAACACCTTTGTTAACAAAGTAAGAGAACAGTACCGTACTTGCCAAGGATTGTCTGGTGATTCCAGGTCAGTGAGGGCCTGGAATCTTCAGAGCTGGAGCTATTCTTCCTTCTTAGTTTTGAGAACACTTTCCTGTGATGGGAATGAGTTTGGCAGAAGCGATACAGGGAAGCAACAGGAAAATTAGCAAAAAGCAAAGGGTATTACTATGTTCCACTGTTGACAAATACTTTCCAGTGATCAAATCAGGATCCTCTGCCTAGCTCAGGGCTCCAGCCCTGTGTCCTCCAGCTCATGTCCAAGGGCTTCCTGTAATGCGCTGGGCAATGAGGGCTCTGTGAACACAGTGCCAAAGGAATTGTGTCTTCCATGGCCTCCACAGTTCCAAATGAGCTAACAGATATTCCGGCCACTCTGGACAAAGAAAAATTACTTCTGCTGAAAGCAGACCCTTCAAACCTCCCTAATGCTGCAGGGCAGGTCTATTTGCCCCATGTCAGCTACATGTCATGACTGGCTGTGTCTGTTTTAGGCCATCACCCGCTCTGACTGACACTGGGAGAGGGTCAGGGCCTGGGAGAGATTTCCAAACCTTTATGTGAATAATGTAAAGAGCAGAAGTGCTGATTTCTGGGTTAAATTAAGCTCCACGGGGTTTCCTGTCCTTTGCACAGGAGTTAGTGGAAGTTTCTTTGAGGAGAGTTCTACACACTTTTCCCAGAAACCATCATACATTTTAATTACTCCTTTCACACATCCAAGCACTTTATATGCATGTCAACCTTCCAAGCAAGTATCTGTTTAATAACTTTTTAGTTAAGCCTGGTACTTTTCATTTCACCAACCATTTACTCTTCCCATATAACAGACCTTTGCTCAAAATACTTCCACCATTATGCCAGAGGTACAAATTCCACTGCCTGCTAGCACTAAAAAGCAGAATAACTGGATGTTCCCAATTACCATAACTGCCTAAGCAGAACTGTCACACAACATAAAGGGGGTGCAGTTTAAATGGATATTAAACCACCCTACAGCAGGAGCATCCCCAAACCCAAAGGAAAAGCAGGATGATGAACAGGGGAGACTGTAATTGATAACTTCAAAATGGGATTAGAAAACGAGTGTGGAAGCTTAATGCATGATGGCTTCTGGAACAGCTTTGTCACTTTGCTGTCTGCCCTCTCTCCAGGTCACCTCAGATGGTGCTGAACAGCATGGTGCCCACAGAGCATCACTGGCAACCTCCCTCTGCAGAGCACTCACCCACAGCCAGCCAGGATTCTTTTCATGCAAAGATCTTTCCTCTCTGAGAGGCTGCACAGCCTTCAGATAAGACTGAGCTGTTGCTAAGGGGCCCCATCAAAGGCCCTTTGCAAACCTAAAGCTTCCTGCAAGAAGGGAGTTTGGAGAATTCTCACTCAGGGCCCAGCCATCCCAGAATTACAAACACACCCAGACCAGAGAACACATCCCTCGGGGGCAGGATGCACATCGGTTCCCTCATCTCGAGATTTCTTTGAGGAATTGAGTGGAAATGATCCATTAGTGACACCAATTAGTCTCCCATTTATAATCAAGCTAGAGTTTTGCTGTGAACAGTGGTAAATCTTGATCTGAGCCAAGAACCTGACCTCAAACACAGCAGGACCCACTGTGTGACACCTGTTCAGCTGCTGCACAGGCGGGAGGTGCGGAGCTGCCAACATCTCTTTTTATTCTATGAAATATGGAAACAAACAGCACCATCAGTATTTATATTAAATAATCTGGTAATAAATGCAAAGGTACATTACCCTGGAGCTTTACCTTCATTCTCCTGCACAACTTTCCACTGAAAAGGCAGAAAGCACTAGAAAGAAATTAATCAAATTATGGCAGCTGGTAAGGAAAAAGGAAGCAAAGAAGCAAAACCTTCTGACATGGAAAAGAAACTCAGGCTGCAACTTCAGGACAAACTGGACACTTCTACCACAGGGGTTAACAGCAGATTTAAGTTTCAAAGTTAAAGTCCCACTGCTGATGCTGAGGTATTACACACCTCTTGGAAGTTACAGCCTTGGAGGATTTGTCAACACCCGCCCAAGTCTGCCAGGCTAATTCCTAAGGAAATTTTTCTTCACTAACCATTTGAATCTAAATCAAAGCGAAGAGTCTAACAGACACTTTGGGCAGTAATTGGACACACCACAGAGCATGCTTTTGTTATGGGAAGCTTCCCTGTGTGTGAAAACATTTAATTGAAGAAGGTTCCTGTGCAAGGAGTAGCAAAGGTGGCTTCAGTTTGGTCTTTTGCTCTTTGAATTTTGTGTCCTCAAACATTTCCTTCCACAGAACTCAGCTGGTTAGATTTAGTGTGTATGGTTCCATCAGAGAGACAAACGTCAACCCAAGAGCATGCACCACTATAGCCAAAATAAAGCTTTGCCCATTATTAACAGACATTCGACCATCACTCAAAAGTGCATAAAGTATTGGTATTTCCTCAGATAGAAACATTCTGAAATACAGCTGGTAACTGTTGTGTTTATTAAGGAACTGGTTTGTTTTTTTGATAACCAACATGATAATTCACCTTCCAAATAAAAAGAAATGTAACAGAAAGAAAAACTCAGCAAAATACTAGGAAAGAAGGGATAGAGGGACAACTCTGGACTGTTCTAACTTAGCAAGTTAACAGATCTCCAAACCCAGTGTCAAAGAGCCATCAGACTCATGAGGGCAGGGCCAGTTTATGCAGTGAATTCTCACAGCCTCTGCTTGCAGATCCTGCACAATGCATCACCGGTCCAGCAAACAGGGACAGCGCAAGCACACGCGAGTGGTTTCAGTCTCCTCAAGCCTCCCATTTCATTACTCAGGGGTAATTAGGTTATTTTCTCATACAAAGCAGTTTAAAGCCAGGCAGTGCAATCCTTCTCAGTACAAGTTCCAGAGCTCCCTGTTGGGAGTGGGTTTGGACTGGGCAGAGCACACACCATGGGGTGTTTTTCCAGCCCAACTGAGCAGACCTCGTTCAGGTACAACGCAACCACAGAGACCCCAAATTAAGGTTTGTCCAACTTGTGTGTGCGCTCGTGCCTCCGTAGGGTCCCTGACTCTGTGAAGGAATGCCCACAGAAATTACAGGAGTAGGGCTTCTCTCCGGTGTGGATGCGGTGATGGCGCTGCAGCGATGCCAGCCGGGTGAAGGTCCCTCCACACTCCTCGCAATAGAAGGGCCGTGCCCCAGAGTGAGTCTGCTGGTGTCTCTTGAGCCTCAGCAGCTGCACAAACGCCATGCCACACTCCTGACACTTGTAGGGCTTGTCCTCCCGGTGGATCACCTTGTGCTTGGACAGCAGGTTGGGCTTATCGAAGCCTTTACCGCACCTCGGGCAGGCGTAAGGTTTGAGGTCGTCTTCCCGAGCCTTTGGGTTTGCAGGACAAGCCTGATCCGGGCACTCAGCACTGTGCTGCCGGCTGTGGTGCACCACGGACCAGGGGTTCCTGGCTGTGCCGTTGGCCAGGATCACCATGGAGCGCTCGATCTTGTGCACGTTGCGCAGGTGCCTCCAGACGTCGGCCGTGCGGATGAAGCCCTTGGCACACTCCGGGCACTTGTGTGGCCTCTCGGTGGAATGGATGAGCTTGTGCATGCGCAGGTTGGCGGCGCGGGAGAAGGCTTTGGTGCAGATGGGACAGCGGTAGGAGTTCTCCAGCGGGTGAGCTCGCCTGTGCTCCTGCAGCTCGCTCACGTCACGGAAAGAGGAGCCACACTTCTTGCATCGATAGGGCAGAGCTTCCTCAGGGATGGGCTCCACGTCCTCACCAAACGCACCTCGAAGAGCGGCGCTTCCGTCGTCCTCACAGAGTTTCGTTATCGTCCGTGGTTTCCTGGGGCGCTCAGAGGAACAGTGATCTAAATCTTCATCTCCTCTCTGCAGGTGGAAGCTGGTGCTGGAGGGGGCAAACTGCCCAGCTGGGCTCTCACCGTGTTTCTGGCAGTAGGTGTCACAGGTTTCTTTGTCTCCACACCGCAGCTCTGCAGGAAGCTCCTTCTTTCCTGCAGGTCCAGCAGAGTTTCCAGGAGGACTGCAGGAGTAATTCATGTCCACCTCCTTCTGCGGCCTACAGCTGTGGCCCACCTGCTTTGTGGCCTTTCTGGGATAATTTGAATGCTCTCCCCTTGTGTCACAAATGTTATTCTCAGAGGCATCCATCCTCTGAGGCAAACACTGTGTTCATCTGCAGCTCATCATCACCCAGAACTTTGTGTCCTTCATGGTAAGTCCATTCTCAGCTCTTGTGACAGTCCTCCCTAGAAAATCAAACACCTGTTTCATCAGTGATTCTTCTGATATTACAGATTTAGAACAGTGAAGGTATTTTTCTGATTCAAAGAATGGGACACACTATTAGGTATGCAGAAGAAACAGAATCATCTACTATTAGATATGTAGAAAATATACATTCAGCACACCAAACACAGACAGATTGTTCAATGAAGTTAAATCCACTATCATCAGCCAGCCTTCGCTACCAAATATAAATTGTTAATCCCGATTTTAAATTTTTCTAAACATGAGAAATTACAGCATCCCAGAATGGTTTGGGTTGGCAGGGACCTTAAAGACCATCTCGTTCCAACCCCAGCCATGGGCAGGACACCTTCCACTAGACCAGATTGCTCCAAGCCCTATCCAAACTGGCCTTGAACACTTCCAGGGATGGGGCAGCCACAGCTTCTCTGGACATGCTGTGCCAGGGCCTCACCACCTTCACAGTAAAGAATTTCTTCCTAATAACTAATCTAAATCTCTCCCCTTATAGTTTAAAAATGTTTCCCTTTGTTCTATCTGTGTAAAATGTTGCTCCCCTTCTTTTCTGTAAAATCCCTTCAAGTACTGGAAGGTGGGATGAGACATCTCTGAATATAAGCATACATATCAATGAACACGTATATGTAAAAACATAAATATTTCTGTATTTCCACATGTACATAAATGTAAATCTTGCCTATTTAGTTTGAGCAGGCTGATCAAGGCAGTACAGCGATGTGCATTAAGTGAAAGCTCTTATTCACATTTCAAAAAGGCTGGCTCCATCAGCCGCACAAGCCACGCTTTCTTCTGCTGGAGACATGGAAAACAATCTGGATTAGTCCTCATTAGTCACTGCCTGGAACGGCGTGGCTCGACTCACCCCCACTCCAGCCATTCCCCACAATTTAATAAGGAGCTGCTAACAGGAGTATTCCTCACCTCCAGCCCTCCAGCTGATCTGCCGATGCCTTTGGGACGGGAAAACTTTCCAAGGGATGCTGGCGCTACTTGGCTTAAGAGAACTCCATAACCACGGCTACCCATTTCCTGCAGAAGGGGGGCGGTTTGGAAACCACGGCGTGGGCTGAAAAACAATAACAACAACAAATACATACACATATATATATATTTAAAAAGAAGAAATAATTTTTTGTTCCAGGCAGCATGATCCCCCCCCCCTTCCCCCCGCCCAAATTTTCCCCGCTCCTGTGCGCGTTCTCTGTTCCCGCGCCCTACCTGGGCGCTGCGGGTCCCGGTGCGGCCCCGCGCATCCCCCGCGCCGGCGCGGAGCCCGCGGCAGCGGCACCGGCGCAGTGGCGGCTCGGCCGTGCTGGAGCTGCCGGCAGCGGGGCGGGACCGGACACCGCATCCCCTCCCCGGACACTGCATCCCCTCCCCGGTCACCGCGTCCCCTCCCCGGACACCGCATCCCCTCCCCGGACACCGCGTCCCCTCCCCGGTCACCGCGTCCCTTCCCCGGCCACCGCATCCCCTCCCCGGTCACCGCATCCCCTCCCCGGTCACCGCATCCCCTCCCCGGCCACCGCACCCCGCCCGGCTCCATGCCCCGTTCTCTGGGCAGCCTGTGCCAGGGCCTCACCACCGTCACAGGGGAAAAAAAAAAAAAAGAATCTCCCAATCTCTAATCGAAACCTACTCTCTTTCAATTTGAACTCATTTGTGGCAGCACATTTCTTTCTCTCTCAGGATTCTTCATAGAGGTGCACAGAGAGAAGAAAGAGAAAACAATTTCTATTTCTGCTCCTTGTTTTTCCCATGTGGAATGTGTTTGGAGAATTGTTTACCTGGGGTGATTGCTTGGTTGGATTCTGGTGAGGATTATTTGGGCCTGGTGGCCAATCCAATCCACCTGTGGCTGGACTCTCGCGAACAGGGTCACAAGTTGTGAGTTAGTTAGATATGGTAGTTAGAACAAGTAGCTTTGTAGTTTTAGTAATCTCCTTTATATAGTATATTAATGTATTATAGTATAGTTATAATAAAGAAATCATTCAGCCTTCTGAACTGGAGTTGGACATCATAATTCCTTCCCATTGGGTTTGCCTGCATTTTACAGTACCCATTCTCCCTTGTCCTGTCACTCCAACTCTTGCAAATAGTTTTGCCCCATCTTTCTTGTAGGCTCCCTTCGGGTACTGCAAGGACACAATTAGGTCACCCCAAAATCTTGTCTTCTCCAAGCTGAACACTCCCAGTTCTCTTGGCCTTTCCTCATAGCAGAGGTGTTCCATCCCTCTGATCACCTTGGTGCCCTCCTCTGGACTGGCCCCAACAGGTCAGGTCCTGTCCCTCAGCTCCAGCTCAGTGCCCCCCAGCATGACAATAACTGTGCATCCATCTTCCTGCAGGGGTGTGGCAGGGATTGATTCCCTTTCAGGCCCTGCCTTGTCAGAAGAAAGGGGCTTTGCCCCTGTCAGGAGGGACCAATCCACCTCCCAGGATTGTGTCCCACTTCCTACTAGGAAGGTCTTTGTGCCCAAAATGACATTCAGCACCTTCAGCAACGCCTCACCAGGGCCTTTCTCAGTGGCACCAGTTCCTTGGGAACTCCTTTGCTCAGCCATCCAAGGATCCCTCCTGCCTTTGCCAAAGCCACAGCAGGATCATGGTCCACACTTGAAACCACTCTCCAACATCTCTGTGTTGTCTCACAGAGATTGCTCCAGCTTTAAACCCAGCTCTGGGAAGCTTTGTACTGCCTTTTCCTAGCAAAACTCCTCCAGCTTTGGGAAATGGGCTCCACAATTAGCAGCAAATACAGAACTGAAAGGACAAATGAACAAGAGTGTACATTGCCAGCATGCAGACATGGTATAGAAGAATGCTCCAAGCTCTGTATTATTTTTGTGATTGCACAGATCTTGCTAAAAATAGACATGAAACCAGAAATTGCTCTGCTAGGAGTTGAGGGTGAGGAAAAGAAATGTACCTACTCCTTCCACATGGAAAAGCAAGTTCCTTCTGAGAGCAGAGTAAGAGGCAGTTCAGTTCCTTCAGATGAGGCACTTCAAAAATAAGTTTGCAACAATCCTTTAATGACAGTCCTTGAATCCATGAGGAGCCCACACTCTGCTTGGAATGGCAAACCTTGCAGAGGAAGAGCTGTCATTCCAACTTTCCCAAACTAGGGAAAAAAAAAACCCAAAACAACTCAGAAGGTTTCTGTTATTTTTACTGTATTTTTTTTTTTTTTCAGAATTCAAATGCTTAGATGTTTCTTACTTAGCTGGGCAGGGTAAAGGCTACCTCCCACCTAGACCCAGGATGCACAGAATCACACACCCCTTCCACATCTCTCGTAGAAGGCAAACACACACATAAGGAAAACTCTAGGAATACATAAGGACATGCACTCACATCCTCACAGCCAAGTATGTTTGTGTGGGGCAAAGATGACGAATGGCCAGTTTTTAAACATTCCGAATTGTGGTTTATCACAACCACCAAGGAATGGTGTAGTGCCAGCAGTGCCCTTGCTCCGAGGGATCATGGAGGAAAAGGCCAAAGTCCATGTGCTCCTCCTCAAAAGCATCAATAAAAATGAAGTTTTCCTCATCCCCTCTTATCCTCCCTTGATGTTCCTCAGAGTGTTCAGAGGAAAAGAATTCTCAGCATTCATCTCCATGCTGCAGGTCAGGGTTGGTGGGTTGATTCAATCACACTTTTGGTAGGAAATTTTTAGCTCTCCTCTTCTTGGCACTGCAGTTCCCATATGGGTTCCTTGTTGGACTGAAGGTCTTGCAGGGTGCACCTCAGGCTGGAAGGTGATGAGGAATCTTCCATCAGCTCCAGCTTCCAACTCTTTGTGAGGCTCCTGTGGGATCACCTGGGTGTTCCTCACCTTTGTGACAACTGTCAGCACCAGGAAGCAAGCCTGCCTCCCACCTGTGGTATCACACAGTGCTCACTTGTTAGGAAATGTGGAAACTCTCAGGCAGTGCAAATTCCTGTGCCCAGCCGTGTCTGGCTTCTTTCACGTCAGCTTCCTTGGGAAAGAAACAAGAATTTCATTATCTGCCAGGCAAAGTTAGTATTTAATCTGCCAGCTTAATTGAAAATACTTCAGTGGTGATAAATAATGCAGAGCACTGCAAATGATGCCTCGTGGGTGAGATCAAAGACCCTAGGCAGGGCCTCGTGGCTGCTGGTTTTTTAGGCTGAGATGAGACAGAGAAGGGAATCTGTGCAGGGTAACAAAACCAGCATGGACACACCCCACACCCTGACTGGCAAAAGTGTCCACACACTCATCAAATCCATCAGCACAGCCCCAAACTTCCCTTCTGGCTTTGACAACACAGAACACTCTGTCAGTGTTTCCCCTTCAGCATAAAATAACAATGAAATTCAGAGATCTTGCTCTGTTGGTCCTCAGACGGACACACTTAGCTCTATCAACTTCCACATATTTTGATTTTTCCTCCTAACACCGAGGTATATCAGTGTTTTCTGTTTTCTCTTTCACATGGGCATCTACGAGCCCATGATTTCATTAAACTCTGCATTCTAAACCTTTCCCATCAGCCTTGATGAGTTCTTCCAGCACACACACCCACAAAAAAATCAGCTGTAATCCTCAAGGAGAAGGCAGAATAATAATTTCCTTGCAATATATGATTCCTATTAAAATGACATTATTAGTGTTTTGTGCCTGCCCTACACACACATTTGTGGACTCCAAATCCTTTTTATTTATGCTGCCTCACTTTTATGTGTCTTAAATGTGAAGAGTCTGTCAGGACAGATGAGGATCTGTAATGTATTTCCCAGTTAGATCTGCTCTGGACTAATTTCTTAATTTAAATTTTCTGTTAAATTCACCAAAAAATGTGAACTCATGGTTCGCATTGCTGTCACAATGGGAGCTTAATATATTTTGTGAAGGGTTTAACATCACATTCCATCAAATTTGAATTTTTTTATGGGCCACAGAGTTTTCTGACATCTGGCTACTCTGTTTTAGGATGGCCATAAACACTATCAACATCTGAGAGCTTTGGACTTTTCTATGCAAAACAGGGGGAAAAAAATCCTAAGCAATGTTTCTTCTAAGAAGGAGCTGAATCCAGAGGGATTTCACTGATATTCGGCTGAAGTTTGAGCTTTTAACTCCCCAGGGGGAAGCTGGGCCCCCTTCAGCCCACTGAACTTTGGTGACAAACCTGCAATGCCTGTTGGGGACACTGGATTTTGAAAGGACACCCACACAGGGCCCTAAGAGCTCATTTAAAAGAAGGTTCAGTGCAGGGAATAGTTTCACTCTGTCCAGCTCCATCCTATTGCCTAACATGCGTTTTCCTGACGTTTGCCAGGATCTTCCACATTATTGGGCCCAGTGAACTGGCATCTCATGAATGAGGCATTCAGAAGAAACACCAAAAAAGCCCCAAGTTCTAACTACACCTGTTGGATAAAACTTTTTTCTGACTCAGAGATGGGGTAACTGAGACGTGTTTTAAAAACTTTTATTCTATTTTTAGTTTCATGCAAAGGGTGAGATAATACAGATGTTATAATTTACACTATTACAACCAGAAGCTAACTATTTCTTAATTATAAGATACTATAAGTGGGTTTTTTTGGCTTATTAGCTTTTGTTACACTATGTTGTAAATGCTTTAAAGCTAATAATCTAAAGTTACTCTTTGTGGATATTACTATCATGTAATTTTTATAGTTTTATTTTTCTAAAGTATTTAGTCTTATTTGGTAAGGCTATCTTTTGAAGCTTGTTTTTAGTTCAATTTCTCTCTCGACAATGTCTGTCCTATTCCATTTCTGAGTCAGCATTTCTTATCTCAAGGTTTGCCTGCAGACGCACTCTGTGTGAGCCCTTCTGCCAGGCTTTGAGAATTCTCTACATGTCCATTTCCTACATACACCAAAAGCCAGAGAGAGGTCCAAAATCCAGAATCAGGCTGTAAAGAACATGTAAAGAACATGGGAAAATTAATAGGAACAAACCAAGCAAGGGCTATAAGAAGCAGGCTGGTTGAGGAATAACTTCCTGGCATGCTTTAGCTTCCCGAACTTGCATTTTCCTCTGCACATATTGATGGAGACTCAGCAAATTTCTAGGCAAAACCTGCTGTCTGATTCTGCAAATACGCCTGGCTGGAGATCCAGGAGTGTAAAGGAGCCTGCCAGGGAATAACCTGACCCTTCTAGTGCTGGATGAAAGGTGCCTGTGCAAGAACATCCTCCTCTGCGGGCTCATGGCTGTGGGTTTGGAGGAGCTGCATCTCTGACCTGCACCTGCACCTTGTACACGCTTCATCTGGAAACCCCAAAAACGCATCCGTGAGCTTGCTAAAGAGTTAAAGGGGAAAACTCTACCTGGGCTCTGCACTTACTGGTTTATTGTTCGAACAGAATTCCTAGACATGGCTCAGGACAGCATTTAATAATCTATAAATATATATAAATATAAAATATAAAACCGTTCAGCACAAAGGATTTTTACTGCAGCTCTTCATGAAGTTCATATGAGAAGCTTTTTGTGGTGTCCCAGGAAATCACAAACTCTCGGCGAGTTCTTTTTCTTCCTCCTTTTCATCGCCCTGCTCGAGCAGAAAGGCGAGATAAGATGATCCAGAGTGGTCCCTTCCAACCCGAACCATTCTGGAATGTAAAACGGGAACTGACCAAGCAGCTCCGGCCGCACCGGGGCCACCCCAATACCCGGCCGGAGCGATTTCCCCAGCCTGTCACACCCTCGCCCTTCGCTCCTCCCAGAGCTGCGTCTCCAAGCGCTGCGATCAGCCCCTGTCCCACCCCCTGTGACAGCCAGAGCCAGGGATCAGCCCCTGTCCCACCCCCTGTGACAGCCAGAGCCAGGGATCAGCCCCTGTCCCACCCCCTGTGACAGTCACACCCAGAGATCAGCCCATGTCACACCCCCTGTGACAGCCAGAGCCAGGGATCAGCCCCTGCCACACCTCCTGTGACAGTCACACCCAGGGATCAGCCCCTGTCACACCCCCTGTGACAGCCAGAGCCAGGGATCAGCCCCTGCCACACCTCCTGTGACAGTCACACCCAGGGATCAGCCCCTGTCACACCCCCTGTGACAGTCACACCCAGAGATCAGCCCCTGTCACACCCCCTGTGACAGCCAGAGCCAGGGATCAGCCCCTGCCACACCTCCTGTGACAGTCACACCCAGGGATCAGCCCCTGTCACACCCCCTGTGACAGCCAGAGCCAGGGATCAGCCCCTGCTACACCTCCTGTGACAGTCACACCCAGAGATCAGCCCCTGTCACACCCAGAGATCAGCCCCTGTCACACCCCCTGTGACAGCCAGAGCCAGGGATCAGCCCCTGCCACACCTCCTGTGACAGTCACACCCAGAGATCAGCCCCTGTCACCCCCAGGGATCAGCCCCTGCCACACCTCCTGTGACAGACAGAGCCAGGGATCAGCCCCTGTCACACCCAGGGATCAGCCCCTGTCACACCCCCTGTGACAGTCACACCCAGAGATCAGCCCCTGTCACCCCCAGGGATCAGCCCCTGTCACACCCCCTGTGACAGACAGAGCCAGGGATCAGCCCCTGTCACAACCCCGGCAGGACGGACACAGCTGGGGACAGCCTCTGTCACACCTCCAAACTGACTGACACTGCCAGGGACGTCCTTTGTCACATCCCCAGTGTGACTGACAGGGACAGGAACCTCCCCTGTCACACCCCCAGTGTGACTGACACCTCTGGGACCGCCCCTGTCCCACCTCCAGTGTGACTGACAGGGACAGGGACATCCTTTGTCCCACCTCCAGTGTGACTGACAGGGACAGGGACATCCTTTGTCCCACCTCCAGTGTGACTGACAGGGACAGGGACATCCCCTCTCACAGCTCACTGTGACTGACATGGGCAGGAACCTCCCCTTCCACGCCCCCAGTGTGACAAACACCGCTGGAACCGCCCCTGTCACACCCCCAGTGTGAGTGGCACTGCCCACATCACATCCCCGTGTGAGTGACACCAGTACAGACTGCCCCTGTCACACCCCGAATGTGACTGACACCGCCAGGGACCACCCCAGGACACACCCCCCAACATCGGTGACATGTTGGCACCGTCCCTGTCCCCTGTGGCACTGATACGGCCCCTCAGTCATGGCACACACCTTGTCAGGACATAAAAAACCCCCAAAGGAATCAAAGTGCCCCATGACCGCTGTGCGTTCAAGCTCAATCCCTCTCCAAAACGCTCCTGCCAGTGTTAAATTTAAATTAAACACTCAAATGCCCCCAGACTCCTCATATTCCAGGGGACAATCATGGACATGCAGCTACAGCAGGGTAAGGAATGCCTGGGTGACAATCTGGGGTGACAGCTCCTTTTCCTGCCCCTCATCCCAATCTCTTGCTGAAAACCTGCATCCCATCTTCTCGGGATTTTTTTTTTTTTTTTATCCCTCCCAAAAGCATCACACAGCTTCAGCATGTCTGGAGACAAACCCGTGTGGAGCTCCCAATCAAAAGACATGGGATTCGGGAGCCTGCACCTTCTCCTGGGACCTTGCACAGCTTTCCACACCAAATATTCTGGCTGTGGGTTAACACAGGGTTTTGATGCTCAGGATGCCTGGATAGAGCGTGGAAATCCAGGAGCAGGGGGCCATGTCCCCATGCCAGGGTGTGCCACGCTTGTGGCACTCTGTGACTCCTCCAAGCAGCTGAGCTGCCCCCAGAAAAATGGAGAAATGACTGCACAGGAGAGCGCCGGTGCACGGGGCGTGTGTGAGCAATCCCTAAATATTCAGGAGAGATGGGAGAAGCCTCGGGATCCAGGACTCTCTGCTAAATCAAGGCAGGGGAATGATGCCTGTGCTATGCAGATGAGCTGTCATATTGTCTCCCACACAAGAGCATCTCCAAAGGAACCTACACCTACTGCAATTATCCTGCAGCATATGGACATTTATAGGTCAAAAAAAAAAAAAAAAAAAAAAAGGGGGAGAGTAATGGTTGGCCAAAAAAAGCAGGAGCCCAGATAATTCTCCAGTGTTATTTTGGAAAGTGCAGACACTGAGCAGGATAAATTATACATACCTGAGAGCCATTAGAAAATGTCAGGTCACCTCTAAAATGTGTTAGAAGGGGGGAAATGCCTCCAGCTTTCTTGTGCAAGAGGAGAGTGCGGTATGTAAATAATATTCCCTAATAAAAATCGTCCCTGGAATGAGTTTTCAAGCAGATTCCGACCCTCTGTTGTGCTGGGGACAGAGTGTGGGGCTGCAGCCTGAGAGCCAAAGGCATCCTCGAGCTGAAACTCTCTGCACTTTCATTGCTGGAGCAACCATGATGTATAACCCAGGAGCTCCTCCCGGCATGATTTCAGAGCAAACCCAGAATATTTGTTACCCTTCTTTAAATTTAGCTGGGGGAAAAAAAAAAATAATAACTTCTGCTGCCAACTCTATGAAAACAACACATGTATCTTGACAGCAAATGATTTAAAAATTAAGACCGACCAATAATGCAATGTTCTGGATGTTGGGGGAGGAAGAGGACTGGAAAATCCTGAAGTTTGCGTTTCCAAACTCTCAGCATTCACTTCCAGCATGTACCTGCCTCACCCCCACTTTTATGCACCACCCTCAGTGCATTCTTCCAACGCTTTAGCCTCTGATAAGAACCAAATCCTCTGCTGGCTGATGCTTCTGCTGGAAAGCTGAGATTTCTATAATTAGCATTAGAGAGAATTTGGGGAGGGATCTGACTTTTTTCATTTTGGTTTATTTGTTTTGTTTTTTTTTGTTTTTTTTTTTTTTTGTGAATTCGGATGTTACACATTTTAAAACAAAACACTTAAAACATCAGCACAGTTCATAATTGCAGAGTGGAGATGAGGAGCACGTCAGCAGTTGAAAAAACATTAAATTTGCAGGAAGTGACTGAAATGTTTGCACAGAAGAGGGCAAATGGAGATAAGACAGGCAGGCTGCTTGCATTCAGCTCGAGAAACTTGTACAGCAGAGATTTACCCTTTCCAAGAGAAGTAAGGAGGGGGGAAATCTTACAGGACTGTGCTGGAAATTATGTTCACAAAGAGGTAGATATTTTGGTCATTGCTGGGATGACCAAGGTGTTGCTCTTTGCCCATTTCTATGAAGGCCTTTTCCTTTGGCTTGTTTTAAATTTTCTTTGTCAGAATCTCCAGGAAAAGTCAAGGCATAACGATCACAAGATGGTTTGGGTTGGAAGGGACCTTAAAAATTATCTGGGTCCAACCTTGCTGCAGGGACACCTTCCACCAGGCCAGGTTGTGCAAACCCCATCCAGCCTGGCCTTGAACACTTCCAGGGATGGAGTTTTCCAGGCTGAACTTCTCCATGAAAATCCCTTTGCGCTGCCTGCAGCCACTGGCTGCACAAGGAGGACACCCAAATTGTTTTAAACACACAAAGAGCTCAGCAAAGCCCCTCTAACCCAGGAGACAAAAAAAGCTCAGCTTTGATTTGCATTTCTCAGCCTTCCTGAGCTGTCACGGGCTCAGGATCATCTCCTCACGCTGGGGAGAGCTCACAGAACACTCACCTGAAACAGAGGTGTCTCTTCTCCATTTGGGAAGAAAACAAGCTTAACATTTAAATCTGTCTGCAAGGTGGGAGCAAATGAACTCCTGAGCAGCTGCACAAAGCAACGAGAGCACAATAAAACTAAACAGGTAATTACTGATGGATTATCTGGAGGCACAGGCTCACACCAAACCAGCCAGGAGAGAGAGCTTAAAAATACCTGACAGCCAGAGCAGAGAATGGTAACAGGCAATCTCATCCTTGACACCTTTGTATTTTTTTTTTTTTTTTAAGAACAGCATTTATTCAGATTAAAAAACAGCCCTTGCAAGAATCCAGATTAGGTTCCTCACATCACTTTGCACACAGCTAATCTGCGAGTGCCTTTGTGACCACATGGAAGGTAAACCTTACTTTATACAGGACAATTGAGTTGCCAAGTAAAATATAGGTTTTCCTACTTCCCCCCCCGCCCCCCCCGCCCCAAACGGATCTGAAACTTGAACTAATGGATCAGAACATGTAAAATGATCCCAAAACACCTGGACAGGAGAGGTTAAGATAGTTATCCTTGTTCAGCTGAAGAATCTATTGGTTATCTGTCCTAGATTTAATTAGCAAAAACCCTAAAGATTGACTAGCTCAGCACAAAATTCCTGCCCTGAACCAGTTTCATATTTGACAGGATAAAATACAGCTACTTAGGAGAGCTGGAAGAGCACACCTATGACAGGTGAATGCTGATGAGCTTTCAGAGGGTAAAGGGCTCTACAGACCCAGCCTTGTACTGAGGAAACAAATTTGAGATATTCAACAAGCGCAAGGAGCAACCTTTGGGAATAACTTTTGGGTGCCCAGTGCTGCCTTGGGGTGGGACTCCGGCTGCTGCACCCTTTTGGGTGACTTTTAAACTGAAGGAGCAGAGGCAACACAGAGCAGCCAACACAATCAGAGCCACTGTCATAGGTAATAACTTCAAGATTCCCAAATTGCTGATAAATCCATGATGCTCATATAAAAATTAATGACCCATTGGCTGCAAGCAGCAAAGTACAAGGCAAAAACAGATTTGTTGATGTATATATTTGCCATTTGCTGCCTGCCCTCACGCTGGAAGTGTTTCTGGTTATGGTTGCTGTTAATTGCTTTTTATCTAACAGTGGAGCTTGGAAGCTTCAGCTGAGATGAGGTTTCACGGTGTTAGGCAATTACACAAAGATGCAGATGCACAGAAATTCCCTGGTTTGTAATGTGGACGAGGCAGAACACAGTGTGATAGCTTGGGCCTGAAGAGAGGCTTCTGATTTGGAAAGAAAACAAGGTCTGCCTGACCAGGGCAGCATCAGGGAAGGTTAAAAACTGACTCACTGCCTCCTTGTGCTTCACCTGTTAGAGCTCCCAGATTAAAAATTCAGCCACGGCTGCTTGGATTTTAACTCATCAACAGGAACACACAGAAGCATCATGTTTTCAAACACTCCACATCTTCAGGAGACATCCCTCCTAAGGAGGGCTTCCTTGTGCAGTGTCATTATCTCCGACAGATCTGCTTTGGAAATTTCCTCTCGGGGCTCCTCCACGCTGACAAGTGAATTCTCTGCATCAGAAATATTTGTTCAGAGGCTGCCAGGCTCATCAGTCACTTCCCTGCGAAGGAGGCAGTCCGGGGGGGATTCTGCTCTTCCCCCTCCTGTTGCCCCTGCAAAAATGATGTTATTGAGGAGACAGAGAGGATGGCCACATGTCTGTGCCACTTGTCCCTCTGTGGTGATGCTCAGCTGTCTTGTCCTGGCTCTCACAGCCACACCAAAGATGACAGGGTAACCTGGGCTGTCCCAAGCAGGACTTCCAGCCCTTCCTTCTCTGGGCTTAGAGGGCTCCGATATTCCTGCTGGCTGCCAGCCACAGAGCTAAATATTTGGGACCTATCCATGCATACAAGCAGCCTAGGAATGGCATTGTTTAAAGAGCACCTTTGGACTGATGGCAGCTCTTCATGGAGTGCACGAGTGATTTGTGGTGTCTCTGTGTGCATGAGGAGAGGATTCAGGCAGCATCCAGACTGAGGGGTTACCAAAGGCCTCCTGTGGCTCCAGCCTTACCTAAGGAAGAGCTTCTTCCTCCAGCTCTTCTTGCCACTTCATCATTAACAAAGCACTTAGCTGTTTAATCTCTGAACAGGGAGATTTCTTGTGCACATATAAATCAGCCTCTCTCTAGCTGGAAAGCTCAGTTTTCTGCTGGCCAACCCTGTCTGGAAGCAAAGGCTCTACCACAAGAAGGAAAAATACCTTCCCCTACTCATTCTCAGACATGGTACACGACAGTCTTTTCCCTTGCTGAAATGTTATTTCATCCCATGTTCACCAATTATGAAAATAATTTTGCTTAGACAAGAGACGAGGAAAATACAGCGTCACTCGTTCTTGTTTTTGCCACCAGAGAAGGTTCGATTTGGCCTCTTTGAAAGGTGGCTAAGGACTCATTTGTCCTGATTATTCCACTTTGGAGCTTGTGCTGCTCTCCTCCACGTCGGGAACCAGATGAACCCAGTGGTGAACATGTCAAGCTTTGAAAAGTGTCACAGGAGGAGAAGTCTTATTAGTTCATCGTGCTGACAAAGGTGCCACGCTGGATTTCCAGCCTCTCCCTTGCTGCTGTGTCTATGGTTTCTGAAGCCAAGAGGCAAAGGCTCATTAATTGACAAAAGAAGCTGGGAGATAATCTTGCGATTAAGTTATTGGAGTGGGACCTGGGTTGATTTCTCAGTCCTGGGCTGGTTGCTATGTGATATTATTCAAATCCCTGCCTGGAGACGAGCGCGGCAGGCGGTGGTGGCAGCTCCCCATAGGCTGCTGGTGCTGTGGGCAGGGGCTGCTGCTCAGCACATCCCTCATTATTCCAGCTGGAGTCACCTCTGCCGGCAGACAATGGGAGAGAACCCCCCAACTCCAAATGCACTGCACGTTCTGCAACTGGCCTTTGCTCAAAAGCTCGCTGTTTTTCCAGACTCTCCTGTGATTGACTAAATCACTCCTCTTAGTGGGTTTTTTCTCCCCCTTTTCTTCTGTTTCCTAGTGAATGTCTTTACCTTCTGTCTGTTGCAAATGTGAACAGTTTTAATTAGGTGCTGTTGAAATGTCTTTTGCAGTTTGGCATCCTGTTTGGTTTTGCTCCTCTCGTTCTCTTTGCAGTTCTGTTCCTTCCCACATTGCTTATGTTTTCTTGTTTGTGGAAGCTTTTCTCTAGATGCATAATTTAATCATGCTGCACTTCAATTTCATCTCTAATAAGCATAAATAGGGAAGAGGGCAGCTGAAGCCCATCTCCAGATGCCCCTTAAATAATCTTCTTTTCCTCCAGAGTGTCCCTCAAATGTTTCCATCTGAACCCAAGGACAAAGCTCTCAGCTCAATAGATTTGTTTTCAAATTGTATTCTTAAATGACTTGATTTTTTTCCACAACTTCAGAGACCAGACTGAGCCTACACCTTCAACTGAGGTCCAGAACAGCAGAGAAGTGTTCAAGAAACTCAACAAAGAACCAAAGCCCCAGAGGAGGTGACATTAATCCAGTTCCTCATCCCCTCTTTTTCCTGCTCTGGGGTTGAACTAGTGGATTTTGCTTTTATTCAAATTATCCTTACTGAGACAGCAGCAAATCTACAGAGTCTTCTACCAGGTAGATTTGGTTTTGGTGTCTCCCTACTCCATCCTCAGTGCCCTTATCTATGTGCATTGGGTGTCCCAAAGTAATTTTTTATATATTAACCAGATCACTGTTGATCCAGTTACATCCAGCTTATCTGGAGAAGTCAGTAATTTCAATTAAGCTGCATTATGCATTTACTTCTAGTTATGTAAGAGAAGACAGACTTTCCCTTTTATTCCTCCTGATCTGCAGCAGCAGTCCCACGAAAATCATGACAAATAGGGCTGAAGTGAAGGGCAGAGATGGGACAGCTCACCTCTAACACCAGGGCATGGTCACCTACACCTAAATCCACCTCAGAGAGGGAACTTTGACAGCCCCACACAGAACCTTTTTCAGCTGCAGCCTCTGCAATCTCTCCCACGAGCTGCTCCAGCATTTACCTTACACCCATCAGGACCAGGTTTCCTCTCACTCCTCTGTCGTGTTCAAACTGCATGCTCCTTCTCCCACCACGGGTGGTGAGCAGGATTTGTGCAAATCCTGTGTGTCCTGTTATCACACCTCCAGGAGAAGCTGTGAATACCCCGTCCCTGGAAATGTTCAAGGCCAGGCTGGATGGGACTTTGAGGGCGGGCAATGCACCCTCTGAGCAGCTCCACCCCACCAAAAAAGGATTTTTGTGAGGCAGGGATGAGCAAGATTCCATTTCTGAGGAGCTGATAAATTCCCAGCGACGTTTCTTTAACATTTCTTTTGCTGAGGTTTGACATGAGCCATCCCCTGCCATCACAATATCAGGGACAACTGCCTCGCTGCAGGGAAATCACTGAGCCAGGCGTGGGAGAAGAGAGGATTAGGTAGGAGAAGGCTTGGGGTGTGATGAATGGGATTTGCAGGCAAACCCTCACTCTGCCTCCATCCATGGGAGATAGATCTGAGCTCTTCTCTGCAGCACTTTGTCCTCCTGCTGGTTCCAGTCAAAAAGTGCAGGACCTTGCCAGCCTCTCCTCTGTGCTTTGGGGTAGGGACAAAGCCCTTTGAAGGTGCTCCGGGGTGGGATCCTGCCTTGGGAAGCACAAAGGCTTGTCCCTTCTTCCACACACGGTGGGAGCACACCAGCAGAGCTGTCCTCAGCTGACTCGGTGCTGCAGCTCCATCTCTGCATGCAGTTCAACCAGGAATTCTGGTTTAAGATATGGTTTTTTGGTTTTGTGTCATCAAATAAGGACACCCAGAAAAACAAACAAACAAACAAAAAAAAACCAAAAAAGCCCCAACACCATTCTGTAGTGTTTTCCAAAGTAAATAGCACTTCATGACCAGCTGCTCCTAGCTCAGTCCTAGGGGACACTGGTTGAATTTGATTCCCTCCCTCCCTTCCTGGAAAAACTGTAGCCCTGCACGCCAAGCTCACAGGTCTGTTCTGGGCCCATTGGTAAAAATCCAAACTGTTAACAAGTGACCTTTGCACTGCACCAGATGAAATCAGCACCCCAAAAATCAATTCCTTCTGTGCCATTTTCAGGCTCCGCCGGGCCAATTTGGAGGATTCAAAGCTTTGATCTGACTCATGGCTTGATTAATCCTTTTTAATTCCATCTCCACCCTGAGACAAGAAGGGCCAAAACACCAGCAAATGTTCTGGGCATGGGATGGCTCAGCCAGAAAAGAAAGACTTTTGAAGAAACCCTTCTCAGGACAGCTTCCTGCTCAAGTTTTCCACCCTGCATTGAAGAGACCTCCAAAATTATCCAGCATGTTGCTTACCTAGGGCAGCTCTGACACATCACAGGTTTGTTCCTTCTTAATTGAAGCAGGGGAAGTCCTGAGTAACCTGGCTCTGACAGGTACTGCTGACATTTTCTTTCTGAGAGGGGAAACCTCAAAGACACTCCTGCTGGATAAGGTCTGACTGTTTCCACATTTCCACATTTACAAAAGAAACAGGTAAAAATATCTACAGCTTTTTAAGAAGGGGGAAAAAAAGCCCTTTTTTGCCATGCAGAGTGGAAATCCTAGCTTCAGAATTAAGGCAGCTCCAATCACTAGTGACTTTTTTGAAACGCTGGCCAAACAGCTGCTGTTTGACATTTGTGTGTGCAAAGTTACTGTACAGAAAAAGGAAAGAGGGGAGACGTGTTTGGAAGCACAGTGGGAGCTGCATGCAGGGGAAAACACATGGCTCCTTCCAGCCTGGACTGCGTGTGATTTAATGCTTGCCTGGATCACAGAGATGGAGGTGTCACATCCAACATGCTTGATGGTTATTGGGAAAAACCCACTCGGGGTAAAGCAGTGGTGTGAACGCTGCCAGGGGGATCAGCCTGCTTGGGTCATCTCATGGTGGAACCCAGGGCACAGGGAATATTGCTCTGCCTGTCCTGAGAAGTCCTGACCCCCAGGAGAACGCTGCTTTTAACCTTCGTCCATGGGGAAAGCTTCCAAGATTTTGGGATGAATTGGAGCCTACGAGTGTGTGAAAGAGATAGTATTATTATCACAGGGTGAAAAACTTAGAGTTTTGGGTTTTTAGTATGGAAGTGGGAAGGAGACAAGATGGAGGATTTTAGGCATTGTCTGATCTCCTTCTTGTTCTTCATCTGCTCCATTTCCTGCAGTGTTGGTGGCACAGGGTGACTGGCTAGAAAGAACCACAATGCAGATGTTGTGTGGACAGAAAAATAATTAGTTATTGGTAGAAAGGTAGAAATAAAGTACATTCTAAGAGTTTATTGGACAAAATAGCTTTAACAGACCTTGAACCTGTGTCTTGTGACTTTTGGTGCCTTCTTTTGTATGCTAAGACGGAGATGTAGACGGCATGCAGAGAAAAAACCCCAACAAATAAACAAATAAATAAATAAACAACAAATAAACAACCTGAAGACCAAAAAAAAAAACAGGAGTCCCATCCGTCTCTCATTCCTGGCGCAGAAATTTTAGGGGTCTCGCCATCATTGAGACCCACGAGGGAGGTTCCCACAAGCTCATACTCCTCCCATCAATGCAGAAAATTCCAGGGAGAATGCTGCTTAATGTGGATGTGTTTTTGTGCTCCTCGGTGGAAGCCAGGCCTCCTCCAGCCTTTGCAAGGGGTCTGTTGAGCATCGGCATCTCTGCAGGACCGCGCTCGCTCGTGGTGGAGGAGATGCTCCAGGTCTGCCGAGGGCCGTAAGAGAGCCAGGAGCCAGAGCAGGGTGCCAGCAGCATTAAAGTAACGTCCAGGGAAGCCTGACAGCTGGAGAAGACACGGTCAGATGGATTCAGGGTGGGAGTGCAGATGAAGTGTGTGCCTCTGAGCTGCCAGGAGGGCCATGCTGCAGTGTCAGCACCCAGCTCACTCCTGCTGCCCAGGAGAATGGGAATGCTGGGCCAGCAGTACCAGCCAGCCAGAAATGCTCTGGGGAATTGTGACAGATGACTCCAGGAGGCCCTTAAAATAACACTGGAGAGGGGTGGATGAAGCTGTCAAAGCTGACCTGATGGCCCCAGCCCCTTCTCCAACACAGCCCCCGTGGCCAGCGAGATGTGCAGCTACAACACAAGGCTGAGAGGTGCTTAATTAGAATGAAGGATGGGGGGAAATCAATTGAATCTGAAACCCTTTAAATGAATGGATGGCAAAGCACAGCCTGTAGAACTGCACTGCAGAGAGAAAACAGGCACTGCTGAGCCAGCAGTGGGAGACAAGCAGGCAGGAAAGAGGGATGGGAAAGAGGGAATTCCAGGCTCTCTATCAGTCCCTGGAGTCAGGCTGCTCCAGGGATAACAGCTCTGCCCTCTGGGAGCAGGATGGCCATCCTGGCCATGGCAGCAGGGGGGTGATGTCCAGCTCTCCCCTCCTTTCACAGTTAACCCTGGCTGCCAGCAAGAAACCAGACACCACAAACTCCTCAGCTTATTCGCCTTCATCAATATTTTAATAGATCCTGTTTTTTTACTGTAAGAGACATCACTTCTTGTTAATTTGAGTGCTGGAATGGCACTGGCAGGCAGAATACCTTGGCTCCAAATGAACCCTGAGGGGCAAAGGGAAATATATTCCTAAGAGCACCAATTGGAAAGAATCTAATTCAATAATAGATTTTGTTTGGTATCACTCTGGCACCAGCAGTCATCTTCCTGTTATTTTTAGGTTCTGATGACGCCAACAGGTTTTGTTGTTGGGTTTTTTGGGATTTTTTGGTTTGGTTTTTTTTTTTTCCTTTATGCAAAAAAAATCCCCAGGAGAAAATTTCCATAGTTTAATCACACAGAATGAAATTGCAATTATTTCTAGAATTTAAGACGTGGTGCTTCTAGATCCTCAGCAAAATATGCAGAGTTTTGCTAGAGTCTAGAGAGAAGGATAAGGACTCCTTGTCTGGGTTTTGGGGAAGGAGAGAAGGATGGGATGAGGACAGACAACACATATTTACGCACCCAGAGAATAACAGGGTTTTAGATGAAGGATGTTACACAGCTCAAGAGACAGAATTTGAGTTTAGAAATACAAAACAAACATCAAAATCATCCTGTTTCATGTGACAGCCTCCTTCTTTGTGTTTTTTCTTTCCAAGGGATTAGTCATGGAAGTATTTATTTGAGATATTAGCTGCAGTAGCTACACAAACCAGCCACCAAATATTATGAATTTCTGTCCCAGTATTGTTTGTGCTTTCCAACAAGTCATGAAATTCTTGATCTGTAAAAAAAGTCGTGTTGAAGTGCTTTCCCCCATTATTTCCTTGTCTTTGTGCATCACGAAGGCCTTTTTATTCTCTTTTTTTTTTTTTTTTATGCACTAAGTGGCTTTGATAGCAGGCTGAGGATGGAAATCCAACCCCAAAGTAACCACCAGCTGCGCCCCCAGGGTGCTGCAATGGGGAAAAGGTGTCTGCTGCACCCCAAACCCCCTTCCTTTATCCCCTCTGGTAGGAGCAGCAAGCAGGGAGAGGTTCTGTGGAACATCCCCATCTCTTCCCAGGACCATGTGGCCAAAGGAAAAGCAAAGACCATCAGCTGCTCCTCTTGAAATCCCCACAGCCAGCGGTGACAAATTCCTAACCAAAGAGAAGATGATGTTCCAGGGCTGGCCAAAATGAGAGTTAACCAAACCCTTAGAAATGAGGGAATTTGGACTCAGGGACAGCAGCATCTGTATCCCTTCCCCACATTTACTGCCAGGCTTGAGGCATTTTCTGTTCTTTCTGGAGCACTTGAGATAAAGAGACATTGGTTATAAAACTGCTTGGCTATGAGGAATAGCTATAAATCCCTGTTTTCAGTGTTTTTTTCCAAGCTTAGACGTCACTTCTGAACTCCGAGTCATGTAAGAATCGCACATTTTCTAAGGTTTAATAACTGGTGAATTCTTGCTGGTTTGGGTTTTTTTTTTTTTCTTTTAATTATAATGTTATTTTTACAATTACAAAAGGTATTTGCAAAACATTTGGTTTTTTGGTTTTTTTTTTCCCCAGATAGCTTCTGGCTGCTTTCAAGCTGAAATTTGGCAGTTGGCGCACATCTCTTATTCAACAACAGACACAGATTCTGCACTTTAAAACTTGTGGTGGGTACAGACCCAAGAGATTTTTTTTCCCCCTCTTTTCTTTCAAATCTACATTAAAATCATGCATGATTTTTTTTTTTTTTGGTTGTTTTGTTTTTAAAGCAAAAGCTACCACAGAAAACCCAGGGCCTTGTGTTAACAACAGCCCATTAGCTACAGGTGGCTCTTACAGAGAGGGTTTTTATCAATCATAAAGCCACGGAAGCTGATGAATTTTACCGTGGGATGATATAATATCGGGGGACCAAATATTTTGCCTCGGATGCAAAACAGAAGTGAGGATGTGTGGCTTGCTGGATCCCCGTGGCACTTGTCCCCAGCCAGAGCCAGCTCACATCGGCTTTTCCTGGTCGCCCCTGGTTGGGGCAGGAAGGATTTGGGATTTGGACCTTCATTAGCATTGCTGGAGGGAATCCCTTGGCTGATCCTGCTCCCCCTGGCCTTTTGCATCCATCACCTATTTCCCTGGAGGGAGGCACATCAGACGAGAGGGAAAGGCACACATCTCGTTTTAACTTTGAAGTGGGGGAAATGGTGGCGGGATTTTTCCTGGAGCTTCTTCTTATTCTCCCTGCTCCCTCCTCGCCCCAAATATCTTCACAGACTTTTTAAAACCTGGTTGGTTTGAATATGCACAGGCTTTCCAAGCGTTTGCTCTGACCAGTGCCTTCGGGTAACTTTTTGAAAAACATGAGGAATTAACATTTGAAAAGGTATTCCCACACACTCTTTGAGCAGGAAATGTGGCTTCCTTCTCCACCCACTGTATCGCTAAGCAGCTTGGAGATAAATAACAGACTTTCATGGCCATTGTGGTTAAAAAACGGTCGCCCAGGCTGGGATAATCCTTCGAGCCTGTCTTTGCTGAGCAGGGAAATTGGATGGCGAGCTGCACCTAGATATCTGTGTGTTGTCACAGTCATTGCCACCCACATATCTGTGCACCCCCAGATCTCTGCTTAAAAGAGAGTGAAATGCAAGACCATAAAACAGTTTAGGCTGGAAGGGGACCTTGACTCATTCCAACCCCCTGCCATGGGGTCAGGTCACTCCTGCCCTTTCCACTAAGTCGGGTTGCTCCAAGCTCCATCCAGCTTGGCCTTGAGCACCTCCAGGGATGGGCAGCCACAGCTTCTCTGGTGCCAGTGCCTCACCACCCTCACAGTAATGTGGGTTGTTTTTTTTTTTCCTAAAATCCAATCTAAACATCCTCTCTTTCAATTTGAACCCATCCCCCTTGTCCTGTCACTAAACACTGCCCCACCTTTCCTGTAAGTTCTCCTCAGGTACTGCAGGGCTGCAATTAGCTCACCCCGAGTCCTTCTCCTTTCCAGGCTGAGCAATCCCAATTCCCTCAACCTTCATGGAGTAGGATGGAGTCCGCCACGTCCAGAAACACCTTCAAAGCACTGCTGGCCCTGCCACATCTCTATTGCTGGCACTCAGCGAGGCTGGAGGAGATGCTCTGGTTCCTTGGTGCCCGTCCTTGAGTCCAGACACACAACCATGTAAAAGCAGCTTTAAAGCAACCTCCTGGCATCCCTGGGCAGAGCAGCTTCTTTAAATCTCTGTCCCATGAAGAAGCCAGACTTGGTCCAGGACCCGAGTTTGTGCTGGTATTGACCCCCTTGCTTTGGGGTGGTGTGGGGAAGGAAACAAAGGCCTTGCAGGAGAGACATGTCCTGAGAAGCAAAGTCCAGGACAGGGTCATGAAAAAGCATCATGGTTAAAAAGCTGGCAAATATTTCAGGTGGCTTGCTGCACCAAATGGAGATAAAATTTGGAGTGCAATATCAGGAAGGCAAAGATCTCCTGAAGGGAACATTTCTATGCAGCTGCAACCAGGACACTGCAAGCAGCACCTTCACAAAAAAAAAAAAAAAAAAAAAACCAAAAAAACCAAACCAAACAAAAAAAAAAAAACCCAACCCCCCCCCCAAAAAAAAAACAACCAAAAAAAAAAAAAAAAAAAAAAAAAAAGGAGAAAACCAGTCCCAATTTGCCATCCAGGCCTCAGTGTTTCCTTGCCCATTTTTCCATGTGCACCAATCTGCCAAGCCAGATGTCCAAATGAGCTGTGTGGGCAAACAGGCACTCATATGAGCAAACATTGCCTTGACGTGTGCGCTCTGGCGGGCACGGAATCAGGCACGGCACTTGGGGAGGAGCAGGAGTGGGGCTGGGGGGAGGCTGACCGCTCTCCTGGGGCACAGAAGACCTTCCCTGACACCAACAGGCCATGACAGCCGGGCCCAGCAAGGCTCAGGAAGGTTGGCACTGCTGCAGGAGCTCCTCCCAACCAGTGTCCCCCACGGGCTGGACCATCCCACCTTGCTGGTGTGGCCGTGGGGTTTGTCAGGCTCCCCATCCGAGAGGATGTGATGACAATCACAATGACATCAAGGTTCCTACCTCATCTCACCTGTGAATTCCTGCCTTCCCCAGGCTAAGGAAGGACCCCCAGGGAAGTGCTGTACCACTCTAATGTGACACAGAACATTGGTTATCTTCTACTATCTGCGAATAAGCCATTAAAAGCAGAAGCAATGCATTTGCCACACTTTCACAAGCTATTCAGGAGCATTAGGACAAATGAGCAGGTAATTAACCAGCGTCTCAACCCCAGTAATCACATATTGTAATTCCAGCAGAATCACAAAGACCCTGTAACATTGACTCCTCTTGGAAGGAAGCAAAATTAACATTATAGTCTGGATCCCTGCTCTTAAAGCAAATTCTCATAGAAACAGCAGTGGGAAGGGAATGTTTTCCAGCTCAGTGCCCTTGGAGCACCCTGACAATCCTATAGCATCATTCCTGGCAGCTCCAGCTGAGCAGCCCCCTTGGGCAGAGCAGGTCTGGGAAGGGGTGAGAAGGATTTCCCCTGGAAGGGGTGAGAAGGATTTCCCCTCAGCTGCAGGGTGGCCACATGTGCCTGGCTTGGGATGAACACAAAGTACCTCTTGTAGGAAAGCAGGGGTGGGAGAAGGACCTCTCAAAGCACACCCTTCCATCTCTGTGGGCTGGGGAGCCCCGGGCCTGTGTCATGGTGGATTTGGCAGTGCTGCATTAGCAGTGGGACTCAGCGACCTTAGAGGTCTTTTCCAACCTAAAAGGACGAGCTCGCAGTGGGAAGAGGACACCAGTTCTCAGTCAGGGTGGAAGATCTTCATTCTGAACTCCGAGAGCCAGGTGCCACCATGGATTCCTCTTTGTGCCAGAGGCCAATTACCTCTGCCTCAGTCTGACTTGGTGGAAAGCAGAAAAAGCCTGGAACACCCTAAAACACACCCCAGGACCTGAGTATGACTGTGCTGTAGGTTTCTCTGGATTCAGTTGCCCCCACAGCCCCTGGAAAGGCCCAGGATGGCTGAATACCAAGGGTGACTCTGAGCAGACAGAGCTGACACATGCAGGTCCCTCCTGCAGCTCCCAGCACACTTCAGTGCACGGCTCTGTCTGATGCAGAGGATGCCAATCTGGCATTGAATTCCTCCTTTAAAATATTCCTCTCTCAGCTCTTGAAACAGCCCCCTACCTCCCCAGAATAAACAAACAAGTTAGGAAGCTCACGAGCCTAGGAATGGGCTGCGGGCAGGAAGCGCTGCGAGGTGACGGAGCTCCAGCGTCCCACAGCGGGCGGGGGCTCCTGCATCCCTCTGCCTCCTCCTGGTGTGACGCCTCAGGTTTTAGCTTTTATATTTTTCACATTCTGGGCTGTTTTAGTGTGTGGCTCTGGGCTTCATATGAGGGGATGGTGAGCTCTCTGCACAGAGCAGGGAGACAAAACAATTCCTTCTCCAGCTGGGGACCAAGGACAAACGATCCAAATCTCAGGCCCGAGAGCACAAACAGTGGTAGACCAAAGAGAGAAACAAAAAAGATGAGACTTCATGGGCTAAAGGTATAATTGGACAATGAACTGCAGCATGCAAATGGACCAGAACTTATAAAAGTGTGAGACCTGTGACCAGTGGTCCATTTTGTGGCCATGTTGGGTTGTGCTGCCCAAGGTGGATCCATTGAGGCCTCTTAATAAACCCCTACTTTATTCTTTAGCTCAGTTTAGTCTCTATTCTAGGGCAGCCTTCACAAGGCATTGGGTGCTTTCTGGCCCCTCCTGCTCCCCCCACAGCTCAGCTCCCTGGGGGTGGCTCTCGTGCACCCTGGGGCAATGCCACAGTGGGTCCTGTCAGGACACCGAGACACGGCTGGCACTGGGTGGCCTTCAGGAGAGCCAGGGTGAGGCTCTGGGGCTGGTGGCTCGCTGGGGACATGTCAGATGTGTGTTGTCAGCTCTGGCCAGTAATGATTTACCTCCATTCCACACCACACCCGGCTGGGACAGGAATCCTGGGAAGGTTTGGGTTAGAAAGGACTTTAAAGATCAGCGAGGCCCCACCAAAATCGAGGGAGCCAGGAAAGGGTCTGGATGATTTCAGCCTCTGTTGTAGATGTAGCCTCCACCTCCCATCAGCGAGGACAGGATGAAGGGATGCTAAGGCTGCTCCCATCTGTGCCAAGGGCTGAGGCAGCTGAATCATCTCTCCTCTCCCTGCCTAAACCTCATCTGCCCTTTATAGGTCTCTGCCCCCTCCTTCCTCGACAGCAACAAAGCAAAGTGAAAAACAGAGGCTTTATTACAAACAGTACCTGTTTCCATAGAGACTTGCTAAGAAAATTACACGAGACAAAGATGGAAATGAGCGAGGAAAACACAAGGGCTCGTCCTTGTGCATCGAAGTGATGCCTCACCTACCTGCAGAACCAGCAGCCCCCGCCCTCCTGGAGGGGGATGAGCGTGGGTGAGGGTGACAACACCCCAGCCCATCCTCACTGGCCACAGGAGCTGGTGTCCCCTGCTTCAGCAGATCTCCTGCACCCCTATGGAGATGTTCCCAGCCAGCCCCCTCCAGAGCTCAGCGGTAAACAAGAGCCTGACTGTAAAATGGCAATGAAAAAGGCAGGAACAACATCTCCTTAAGGGAGAGGATGGAAGGACAAGCTGGAAAACTGTGAGGGGTGCAGGCAGTGCAGGGCCTGCCTGTCTGGCAGGCTCAGAGTCCTACCCCACCACTGCAGTTGCTGGAAGGAACAATCCTGCTGCTCCCAACCATTTGGTAAAGCACACCAGGGGATGCAAACAGGGAATTAAATGGATAAGACACTTTTAGACCGTGATGTTTTCTTCAGGAAAGGCAAACTCCAAGAGAGCAATGCCAGGCAGAGGGGTTGGGCCTGGGGATGCTGGCACTCGGCTGGAGAGCCACTGCAAATTCCTGTGCCACAGGAGAGGTGTGTCCCTGCCAGGATGGATAAGGACCTGCACCCCTCTCCTCGAAGCAAAGATTCTGCCTCTGCACAGGCACCGTGGCAGGGTCACTTCCCACTATCCCAGGTTGCTCCAAACTCTGTCCAGCCTGCCCTTGAACACCTCCAGGGATGGGGCATCCACAGCTTCTCTGGGAAACCTGTGCCAGGGCCTCAGCACCCTCACAGGAAAGAATTTCTTCCTAATATCCAATTTAACCCTGCCCTCTCCCAGTGCAAAGCCCTTTCCTCAGTGTCCTGTCACTCCATGCCCTCATCAAAATTCCCTCTCCAGCTCTATTGGAGCCCCTTTAGGCACAGGAAGGGGCTCTAAGCTTTCCCCAGGACCTTCTCTTCTCTAGGCTGAACAACTCCAACTGTCTCAGCCTGTCTTCATAGGAGAGGTGATCCAGCCCTCTGAGCACCTTTGTGGCCCCCCAAAGATGGACTTTATTGCTATTTTTGGCTGCATGGAATCTCTCACACGTGTACAGGGCTGATCCATGGACGTAGGTCCAACTGCTTCCCAACAGTCCATCAGAGACAAGCGCCCATTTGTACAGAGCAGTGATATAAGAATGGCAAACACCTCTCTCAGCTAAAGAAGCCCATGGATTCACCAGAAGGAAATTACCACAGACTCATGAGGGACGCAGGCTTCGCCACACAGGGGCAAACAAACCTTCTCCTTGAGGAACAGCCATGACTCAGCCCCACCAGCTGGGAAAGACAACCAGATGGAGCCGGGCATTTTCCTAGCATGGGAAAACCTCACTGGGGAGAGGGCAGGAGACTGCCCCTGTTCATCCCCACCCCACGTGAGGAAAATAAGCCAAGTGTCCTGCTGCGCCCTCCTGAAGGAGCATCGGTGCTCTCCTGGCCACCCCAGAGCCCTTGGTGTCACTTTGATGCCACCTCTCTGGGCAGACAGGGTAAGCCCAGCTGCTGGTGCTACCCTCCATGCTCACTGCCCACAGAAAGAGAGGACAGTGGTGTGCCAGCCTTTACCAACAGGGCTGGGAAGTTAAAATGCCAGCAAGCTCATTTGGTGCTATCTTAGCTGGGCACGTGGGGAAATCCTGCAGCTTTTGCATTCCTGCAGAACAGGAGATGCTCTCCACCAGCAGGGCCTCCCCACTGCCTCTGCTGAGGAAAGGAGAAACTCCTCCACCCTTGGCTGTCCACAAAGCAACAGAGTGCTGGAGCATCACTACAGAGCAAGGACAGGCCACGCCACATGTGATACCTCAGGGTGACAAGGCCCACACAGGTCAGTGGTGGCATCACAGGAAGAGACCAGCAGCTCAGGCTGCTCCTTCCTGCAGGCAGCAGCTGCTGCTCCCAGGTGTGAAAAACATGTTCACACTCCTGTGAAAATTTAAAAACTCTAATAAAGGACAATAGGAGACAAGGACCAAAGGTTATTTTGGCCCGGTGCATCTTGGCACCCAGCCAAGAGCACCCTGCTATTTTGGAAACCCCCTTTATGTACCATTTCTATTGCATCAGCCTGTTACATATTCACAGACCTTATGCATAGTAAACTTTCCCCCAAACTAGTTTGCATGTTCCAAGTACTGTTTAGCATGGCTGCTCCTTGGATCTGCCTTTTTAGAGCATGCACATTTCTTGGCTGTAGTTTTGGTCCATTCTTATCACCTCCAAATTTTGGGCCTTGGTCCTCACTGCCTTCAGACGGTGAGTGCTGATGGTTTGTCGCTGTTGAGCAGGACAGGAACAGAGAACTCTAGGTGAGAAGGTAAAGAGAATGAACTGATTTATTTCAAATGTACTGCTCTATATATAGAGAACATCGTGAAGACTAATTCTATTGGTCTTAGAGTAGAAACATCTCACACCATTGGTGTGCAGTGAATGATGCACAGTGGCAGAACGTATCTATAAACAATGTGAAAAACAAGATAGATTAGAGAATTATTTACATTCTTTCCCAACTGTTTCCCAGGCTCTCGCCTGGTTAGAAAACCTTTCTCTTTCTCTCTGACTGAGCTGACAATATCCACAATGGCTGGCAGATTTGTACAGGTGTGCTCATCCTGTGTCCATTGGATGTTATCCCATCCCAGCAGGCATTTTAACACAAGCACACTGTATCAGCTATTTCACTAAGCTTAATTAGCACCAGAAATAAAAACTATATCTTTATAACAAACTTACTTTAACATCACACATATAGAACCCATTTTAATATTTGCAAAAAGCCAATACTATAATATGTATAATATGTATAATATGTATAATATGTATAATATGTATAATATGTATAATATGTAAAACACAGGGGATGAGAGCTGGGAGTCTGGGCCATTCTCTCTGTGACAGTCCTGGGCCACCTCTCCGTGACAGTCCTGGCACACAGCAGACACACAGGGACAGCTGGAAGCACAGCAGAGCGAGGGGAGGAGGAGCAGGTTTCACTGGAGAAACACAGACGTTGTGTTCGCTTGGATGCTTCAGCTGAAGTGCCCAAAGGCCAGCAGGACTCACAGCTGGATGAGCAGGCTGTCAGCAGCCACTCTGACTCACCCCACAGAGCTCCTCTTCCTGACACAGCCCTGAGAGATTCATCAGGGGCCTCCTGGGAGAGGCTCTTAGGAGACACTTCTGTGTTTGTGGCTGCTGCTGGAGAGCTTCTGAAATTCCAGAATACCTTTGCACAGGGGATCCTTGCCCTGCTGCTCTGGGAAGCTCATACAGCTGCTGGAGCCTTGTGGAGCACACCAAAGCACCTTTTCCAGCCTCAGAGCCATTGCTATGCAGCCTCTTTCACTGACAAACCTCCACACTTCCCTTCCTCTTCCAACACCCAGAGCACTGTGACACCCCAGATGTGACCAAGACACAGAGCACAGGCTGATTGCTGGGTGCACCTCCATTGTCTGTGGAGAGATTTTTAGATTCCATGACAATCCCTGCAGCCATGGGAAGTGTCTTCCTGGCCAACATGAGGCCCCAGCAGCCAGGCAGGTGTGCAAAGTGATGCCTTGTGAAGGCTGAGCTAGAACAGAGGCTGGACAGAGCTAAAGAATAAAGTAGGGATTTATTAAAGGGCCTCAATGGATCCACCTTGGGCAGCACAAGAGCCCAGCCAGGGCTACACCCAAGATAGACCCAAAATGGTCACAAAATGCACGACCGTTCACGGGGTCTGACACTTTTGTAAGTTTTGTTGGTCCATTTGTGCATTAGGGTTAATTGTCCAATTCCAGCTTTAGCCCATGCAGTCCCATCCTTCTTGTTTTTCTCTCTTCAGTCCACGTTGTTTGTGCTCTTGGGCCTGAGATTTGGATCATTTGTCCTTGGTGCCCAGCTGGAGAAGGAATTGTTTTGTCTCCCTGCTCTGTGCAGAGAGCTCACCATCCCCTAACATGAAGCCCAGACCCACACACTAAAGCAGCACAGAATGTGAAAAATATAAAAGCTCAAACCTGAGGCATCAAAAAAGCCCTGTGCCAGCAGAGCTCAATCTGCACTGGGCAGGCAAGGCAGGAGCCACTGAGAGAGCTGCCTGCAAGCATCCAAAAGCATGTTCTGCTCCCTGCACTGCTGAGAGCTCACATGATCAGGGAACTCGTGCTCGCAGCCAGGGCTGGGTTGCTCAGGACTTGGTATCCCCTCCAGGACAGTCTCCTTCTCCCATCGACAGAGCTGCTTGTGCCTCCATAAAACAGGATTTGCTTCTTCCACCCTGAGCTGACACATTTTGGGGAGCAAAGGCTGTCTCCTCCTGTGCATCCAGATGGCCTCGCCCCCAGGATCCCTGTCCCCACTGAGAGGCAGGCTGTCACTGCAGCACAAAGCACCAGCCAGCCCCAGCCTTCCGACAGCCTCAGAGCAGCACCGGGGGAGCTTTTGGTGCAAAAGTGACAGCACCTTGCAGGTGCCTTGCATCCCATCCCTGCAAGTGCTCCAGGCCACGTTGGACGGGGCTCTGAGCAACATGGTCTAGTGGAGCGTGCCCCTGCCCCTGGCAGGAGGCTTGGAACAGCATGAGCATTAAGGTCCCTTCCAACCCAAAGCAGTCTGTGATCTGTCACCGTGGCCACACGAGCAGCACAGCTCTATTAATGAAAAGCTGTTAGCTTGCAGCTCCCTCCTTTCATCCTCGTGCTCCCAGGGGCTGGTTTTGCTTAGGATGGGTCTTCATGGGTCACTGCCAGCCCTGCTGCTCTCTCCCCTCCCTTTTGATTATGCCCTCCCTCCCTTCTTACACCCATCACCCATTTGGTGGCACAGTGACATTTAATCCTGTGTCGTAGCCAGTTCCACCAGACAAGCCAAGATGAGGTTTGCACTCGCAGCCCAAAACCCACTGAAAAAATCCCCCCCCCAGCTGGTTCACCCCCCAATTCCCAAGCCACCATCACTGCTGGGATAACACCAGGAGAGTTATCGAGTCTGGCAGCTGCCCAAATTGCCCCCATAAAACAGAGATACAGCAGCTCATGGCCATTTAGTGCCTCCACTGCTGAGTGCACCACAGGACCCAGCATTCTGCCAGAGCCCTGGAAATGCAAATTAAAACATGGCTGTTCAAGGGAGGTTTTGCTCTTGCCATGCCCTAGCAGAGACGAATTTTGCAGAGCCACATTTCACGTCTGTCCTCGCACGCCACGGCGTCAGGCACAGAGGAACAGACAGGAGACAAAATTCCAGCTGCATCTCCACATAAATCCAAGTGCAGTTTTACTGCTCACCTCTCAGCTGTCCCCTCCTCCTGCCTGCCTCATTTCTCCCTCTGCCAAGGGGGGTGATGGACACAGCCGGGCTGTGACCCTGCTCAGAGGAAAACCTTTCTCTGGGGCTACAGGAGAAAAAGGTGGGGACCAAGGAGCAGGAGGGGGATGCCCAGGAGGGTCCCCCCTTGGTGACACTGGCAAAAAGGAGCTCTCTCTCCTCTCTGCAGCACATCTTGGCATTGACACCAGGCTGGGGGTGTTGGTGGCTTGGCCCACCAGCATTATTACACGGCTTCTTGGCTTTATGGCATCAGGACCGGGCAACTCCAGGTCCATTCAGTCCAGGTCCTTCACGGGAACACCTCTGCCATCCTCTGCGTGACGTGGATGCCAACACCCCGTGCCTGGGCTCAGCTTCCTGCCCTGCAGGACCCAGCCTGGGGCTCTGCATTCCTGCAAAGGAGCTTCGCTCCGGCCTTACGGAGATCCCAGCAACCTACAGGGAAACAGGAATTGCAAACACTAAAGAAGCTCCCACTGCCTAAGCCCCTGCTTTATATTCAAGCTGTCCTGACAGGCGTTTGTCAGGAACAGAGGATACAATGTTCTCTGTCTGCAGCGTGTCTCCGTATGGCAGCGCTGGCAAAATCAACCACTTCTACTCAGGGCTGTGAAATTCAGCCTGGGAGGTCTGTCTAACCCTCCTGACCTCCAATTTCCCAGTTAAAATAAGTTTTTGTTGTTGGGAGAAGAGCCAGACTCCCTCCTGGCGTTGCTGGAGCCTCTCCCCCAGGCTATGGGACAGCATTCTCCCATCTCCCCGATGCCTGCAGTGCTGCAGAGCCATCCCCCTCCATTGTGAGCCCAGAAATGGGGAAGAACATGGGGGGGGAAAAGTTTATTTCTTGGCCTGATTTCATCCAGGAGATGATTGTAGAACAGCACTTACCCACTTTTCCTTCCCGACCTGAAACCTGACCTATCCTCACAGCCTGTAATAACATCTCTGAGTTAATTCACTGGAGCTGTAGTCACTTGTGTGCCGAAACAGGGTTGAAACTGTCCCTTGGTGCAGAGCCTGGTCCGAGGGACAGGTGAGAGCCCTGGGGAAAATGGGGCAGCAGTTCAGCCCCACCAAGAGCAGCCCTGTGACTGCTCCAGCCCTCCTAAACTCCCACCAGCATGGCAAAAAAAAAAATTCTGCAGGGGGAAACTCTATGAAACACAATTAAAACATTTAGGCAGCAAATCCACAAAATCTCCTTCTCCAGCAGTTTCCTGCAGCCCTCTTGCTTGGCTGACCGAGGATGGTTCTGAGAGAGCTGGGGGTGCTCAGCCTGGGGAAAAGGAGACTCAGGGGTGACCTCAGCACTCTCTGCAGCTCCTGAAAGGTGGCTGTGGCCAGCTGGGGTTGGGCTCTTTCCCCAGGCAGCACTGACAGAACCAGAGGACACAGCCTCAAGCTGCACCAAGGGAAATACAGGTTGGATATTAGGAAGAAGTTTTTCGCAGAAAGGGTGACAAAGTTCTGGAATGGCTGCCTGGGGAGGTGTGGAGTCACCATCCCTGGGTGTGTTTAACAAAGCCTGGATGTGGCACTGGGTGCCAGGGTTTAGTTGAGTTGAAGGTCTCTTCCAACCTGGTCATGCTGTGAATTCTGTGAATTCTGTGAATTCTGTGAATTCTGTGATTCTGTGAATTCTGTGAAGGGGGAGACAGAGACAGATCTTCTGAGGGCAGCAGCTTTACAGCCAGGGGTGACAAGTCAAAAAGGCTTTTCCCCTGGGAGCTGCTGGGCTCTGCAGCACGGGAGAGGCTTTCCTGGGCACACTGCAGAGGAAAGGCAGCGCTGCTCAGAGCCCTCCCGCCGGCTGTGTTTGATCACCCACCGGGCTCTCCCAGACAGCGCCGAATGTGTCAAACACCAAATCGCTGTCGTTAGCACAGGCTGGAGGAGTCAGTGCAGGGAAGAAAAGAGGCCAAGACAAGGAGAGGGTGTTGGCACGTGTGACTGCCAATCCCATCTGCCGTAGGGCTTCCTGCCCTCCGGCGTTGGAAAAGCGGCTGGAAAGACGTCCCTCTTCCCCAACCAGCACTGGGCAAAGCAGGGATTTGCCAACATTCACCCCAAAAACGCCCTCAAGCCACAAAGAAGAGCCTGCGAGCTTTTCGGAGCATCTTCCACTGCTGAGTGATGCTGGGGACGGGGATGTCTGTCCGGGCAGAGGGGTGATCCGTGCACCACGGAGACACGTGGGGACCTCAGAGCCCCTCTTGCCAGGGCTGTGGGTGGCACAGTGGCCGTGCCCCGTGTCCTGGGGGCGATGCAGGTGTGAAAAGTGCATATGATATGGCTCTATGCAGATAGTTACTATATGTATTATGTCGTATTGATTAGTTGTGCTGTATTAACATTTTAATAGTATGGTAAATGTAGTTTTGTAGTTAAAATGAAGCTCTAGTAGTTGAAATAGAAACTATGTATGTGGGGTTTTTTTTAAGGAATGAGCTACTCGCTTCGAGGTAGCCATCACAGAACACCTAAATCTTCCAGAGACGAGGAATTGATGGTTTCCTTATCGGAAGAAGCTAATTTCTTCAGGCCTTGCTCAGACTCGAAGACGCTGTGGGGATGAAAGGAAACGACATATAACAGACAAAGTTTCTTGTTTTAAATAGAATGTATGTATAAGCATGAAGTATGTATGAATATGCAACAGTGTATTGTTTTAAGGGTGATTCCGTTGTTCACAAGGCATGCTTGTCGTGGCTTAAGTGCCCGAGAGCATCCGGACGTCCGTAATTCTTTGCTTTTTATTGTCTTGTAATTGTCCTAACTCTAAATTTTTATTACTCCAATTGTATTACTATTTTTATAACTATTTTATTAGTATTAAACTTTTAAAATTTTAAGTGATTGGCGTTTTTCACACAGGGATCCTTGCTTGTCTCCCCCGTGCCACTCTGGCTCCTGCTGCAGGAGGCAGCTGCAGCTATTCCTGCTGGGAGGTGGAAGAGGAGCCCATGCCAAGGGGCAGGGGAGGCTCGGCTCTCTCACAGCTCGCGCTGGTTCCTAACACGCTCCTGGTTGTTGGGGAGGTGAGACTTGCTGATCGAGCACAATATCACATGCTGCGGGAAGAGGGGCTCAAGCTGGGACAAGTCCTGGGGAAAACCACGGCCGTGTAAATGGGGGCCACCCTTTGATCAGTGAGAAAAAACAAAAAAAAAAACAAACAAAAACAAACAAACAAACAAACAAAACCCCACCACAAACAAACAAAAAAATGTAAAAAAAAAACCAACCCCCCCCCCCAAAAAAAGCTTGATTGCACTTCCCCACCCCGAAGTAAATTATTATAAAGGATATTTGCAGGCCCCTGTCAACACTTCAGAGGCCAAGGGAAGGGGCAGCTGGGACCCGTGGTTCTGGCTGATGGTCCTGCACACTGCATCCCTCACCCAGAGGCCCCAGAGATGCACAAGCTCCCCTTTATTTGCCCCAGTACCATAGGATTAAGCTTTGCTGGGAAATATAACCTTGGATTTATTTTCTTCTCTGCTCTTCCTCTTTTGGAAAGGAAAAAAAAAAAAAAAAAAACAAAAAAACCTGAACAACTCCTCACACCATTCATGATGGCCGTGATTCTGTAGATCTGTGAAAATCAATCCGAAGATCACATCATCTATGGCAGAGTGCTCCAGAAATTCACCGATTCGCTGGGGAACGTGTGTGGGAGGCAGAGAGAATCTGGTCTAGGCCTGGCTTTAAAAAATAACCCGTCCTTATCCCTGATCCCTCTCCCTTGCACCCCAGGCATCACTGGCACCTCTGTTGAGGTCTGGAGCTGCCCACCGGGTGTGCCACACCCATACCAGGGTCCCTGTGGCATCTCACCCGTGCACTGGGACACTGCAGGGACACCCAACTCAGCCCTGCCACGCCTCTGAGCTGAGCACAGAGCGTGGTTTGATTTTGGCCACAAATCTCCCCTGCTGGCTTTCCACCCACTCACCCAGCCCTGGCAGCATCCCACTGCCCAGTGCCAGGGACACCTGGAGAGCCCTGCTGTGGGGACAGGGAGGTACCAGCTGGGGAAGGAGAGCAATTTGCGCTTTTGGCATTCATTTAGAAGCCAGAATTGTGTTGGTCTGGGGTTATTTGTAATTATCTACACAGAAACAGCAAAGTCAAATGAACAGTGGGCTCTTTCCTGCTCAGTGGAGCTCCAGCAGGGGATGGGATTGTGAGACCAGACAAGCTCAGCCCTGCCTATTCCCGTGCTCCCTGGTGCCAAAGGATGACACAAAAGAGCTCCCAAAAACCTCCTGGGGGTCAGCCACACCAGCTGGCTCTTCTGTGCTCGGGGAGGGAATTTCCAGGGGATTCCACGGGATTTCACCTGCTCACCAGAGCCCTGCTCCCCGTGGTGTCTGGCAAACACAGCCAGTGCAGATGTGCAGCTCTACACCACTGAGCAAGGCAGATCAATGCCAGGAGATTTATTTTATTTTTAAATAATAAACTTTGGAATTGTTTATTTTTGTTTTTAAATAATAATTTTAAGTGTTTTTCATGTAAATAAATTTTTAATAGAAATAATTAAAATAATAAAAATTAAAAATTTTTATTTTTAAATAATAAATTTTTTAAATTTTTATTTTTAAATAATAATTTTAATTTAAGTATTTTTAATATAAAATTTTTTTTGAAAATAGAAATAATTAAAATAATAAAAATGATAAGTTTATATTTTTAAATAATAAACTTTTAATTTTTTAATTTTTATTTTTAAATAATAGTTTTAATTTAAATATTTTTAATATAAATAATTTTTAAAAATAGAAATAATTAAAATAATAAAAATGATAATTTTTTACTTTTAAATAATAAACTTTTATTTTTTAATTTTAAAATAATAATTTTAATATAAATATTTTTATATCATTTTTAAATATAAATGATTAAAATAATAAACATAATACATTTTTATTTTTAAATAATAAAAAAAAAATATTTCTGCCAGGAGACAAAAATAAATGAGAAGAACAAAAAATAGAGGTGCTGAACCAGGCCAGGCTGCTCCAGCCCTTGGGGGAGGACAATCCCTGTGGGGAACACAGGGCAAAGGAGTGGGGCTGTATGGGGTTTTTGTCAGCAGGGTGCTCCCCTGGGGAGGGATGCTCATCCGTGGGGGGATGCTCACCTGTGGGAGTGGGAGGAATGAGGGATTTGTCTTTACAAACTGTGGGTCTGCTGATAAATAAAGTTAGATACAGAGAGATGAAAGAAACAATGGGAAGAAGCATAAATTCCATAGGAATTCCACAGATAGACAGAAGGAAAAGGAAAAAGCAGGGGTGTGCATCAGAAGGGGGTCTTAGGTAGCAGGCAATTTCGGGAAGTCTGTACCTCTCAAATAGCTCAGCCAATGGGGAATGAGAGAGGGAAATTAGGATAAAGGAGGTGTGTCCTCTGAAAATTTGAGAGACCCCACTGGAAATGCCCATGACCTCTCCCTTTATTCGAACGAAGTTCCAGGACTCCTCTGTCTCCTTTTTGGACATGAACCTCTGGTGTTTGTGGCTGAATGCTCCTGGCAGGGGGATGCTCACCTGCGCGGGGATGCTCCTCCATGGGGGAATGCTGTCCCAAGGAACTGCCGGTGCTGGCAGCCCACGAGCCGGCAGCTCCGCGTGTGAGTAAGCACCAGCCCCTCTTCAGAGCCCACGCACATCCTTGGTGTGCTCCTAAGTGCCACCAGAGGAAGGAAAGGGAAGGAGGCGGACGGGAGCCATCCCGGCGGCTCCGATCTGAGCCATCATCAGCTGTGCCCCCAGCGGGAGCAAACCCTGCCCCCTCATCTTTGAACCGATGGATTTCAAGCACCTCGCTCGGATGGGGAAAAGGAAGAGAAAAGGTTTCATTCTTTCAAGTTCCTGCCCTCTCCTCTTGTCCTTTGCACCCCCAAGGGGCTCGGGTTTGGCTCCAGCAGCCTCATAGCCAAGTTTCCCTCGTTTTGCTGGAGGAGTGAGCAGAGTCACCACCAGATGTTTGACCAAAAGGACCAGAGCCAGGCTTCCCTTGCAGGGATGCACAATTGCAGACATCCTGCCTATAAAATAATCCAGGAATCCTTTAGAGAAGTGTCCGTGCCTGCAGAGCTACAGACACACACGGTGCCATGGGCTTTCACTTGGCTTTGCAGGAGGGAAAGCGGGGCAGAGACAGAGAGAAAAAAAATCCAGCATGATGAGGAATTCATCCTTCTTTTCCCAGGAGGGAGACCCAGGTTACGGGGTGGTGATCTGCAGCTGTCCCAGGACAGGACTGTTCATGTCCCCCGGGCCGTGCACAGCGCAGGGCTACCGGGGCTGGGGTGGCTCCCACATCCCGGGAGCCTGGGCAGCTCGGAAGGGTCCTGGAGCACGCAGGGCAAGCTGAAAGGAGCACACACAGACCAGGTTTTTGGGCTCTGGTGGCCCTGCCCCCAGTGGCTCCTCAAGGAGGAGCAGCCCCAGCACTTCTGGCAGCAGCATCTGTTTCTGGGGTACTTTTGTTCCCAATTTATCCCCAGTCTCCTGGAGCTATTATAAGCAGGTACAATCTGCATCGCCATTGTTATTCAGATGATGAACAGATAATTTTAACCTTTCTCTTCCATTTGTCAAGGGGCTTTTTTTAGCCTCTGCGCCTGCCAGGCAGAGCTCTGGCTCTCCGACAGCAAAGGCTCCCCGTTTTGCAGCACCAGTTTCCCTTGTGAGGGTGAAGCTCTGCCTCTGCATCTGCACTGCCCTGGGTGTCTTCTCTATGGCCCCAGATATTTTAGGGGATTTGGGGAAATGTGCTAGAGGTGGTCATGCACTCAAGCAGCTGCATCCACCACTCATCCTCGAATGAGCATCCGAGGAGGGGTTCCATGGAATGTCCATCAGAGACCTGCACACTCCAAAGGCTTTCAGAGCTTTTGGAGCAGCTCATACTTAAAACAGTCACTTCGAGGAATGTTAATGCAGCACTTCTGGCCCACACGGAAGGACATCCTCTCCTCAAACTGCTTCCAATAGCACTATGAAGTCCTCAGCACTGGAGGTGGCATCACCACCCTGCAGAGCTTTCCCCACAGTCAGGACTGCAGATCACTTTTTTGGCTATAAAATGGGAACTCACTTCCCAGCCTGGAAAAATGCTGGGCTGTCATTGCATTCATCGCCTCGGGAAGTGCTCTCAAAGCTGGGCCATCTCCTGGAACTCTACACTTCCCACTGAAAACTTCTTATCACTTCATGAGCCAGAGAAATGAAAAGCAGATCTGTCAGCATTTGAGAAATAAAGGGAAACTCGCACAAAGTGAAGGGCAAGATAAAACCAGTACCTACTACAGGTCATTTGGGCTTAGTCCTTGGTGGCACCACGCTTGTGAAACACACAGGGTAAAGCTCAGCTCAGGGAGGTCCAGAGAAGGCGACTGCCTTCATGCTTCCCTGAGCTTTTCTTGGCACAGGACTGGGAAAGAAGGAGAGTGTTCTTGAAAAGCCATAAACCATCCCTGTCACCCCAGCTCAGCCTGGAGGCTGCCATAGGCTGCTGCCTCACCTCTGGCTGCTGGAACTTTTCATGCTTTAAACACTCCCACAAAAAAAAAAAAAAAAAGAAGTATAAGACGTGACTTCAGCATCTTTGCTTGACAAGTCACCCACAAGCTTTGGACCAGGCAACAGCATCTGCATCCACCTGACATCTCTGAGTGCAGGCATGGATGGGTGGCCAAGCTGTTTGGATGCCCCAAGGGCATGGATCCCAGCGAGGTTTCCAAGCTCAATGTGCAGGCTGTTGCTCCCTTGCATTCCTGCTGTGACACGATGTCACCGATGTCACCGTGATACTCATGGTTTCCCCTGGCCAGTTTGCTGCAGTGCCACCATTAACAGCTCCTCAGGCTCCTGGCCCTGGCTCTCCCAGCTCCCCCAGACCCCGGCACCCCTCAGCCCCCGTGTCTGGAAGCAGCCAGGTCCGAGCCACAGCTAGCCCAGGGTATCTCAAATACCCTCCCTGCCCCTCTCCTCCACAGCCCCCTGCCCTGTCTGGGGTTGCAGAACACCCCATCCCATGTGATGGCAGTGCCAGCACAGGCTGTGTGCCTCCTCCTCCTCCCTGCCACAGGGACCTTTTCAGGGGTTCATGACATTACCCAGAGTCCCCCCAGCCCCCCCAGCACGGGGGGTGCCAATGAAACCAAGTCTGCAGTGGTTCTTTACAACAAGGTTTTATTTTTCTTTCCTTTTGACAAAAAACATTGAGGAGTTGTATATTGTTAGTGGTCAGCTCGGTTCCCCGTTTGGGTCCAAACGAGCAGGTTATGTTACAACATCCCACCCCAGAGCCTGGGGGATGAAGGCAGAGCATCTTCCACCCTCCCTCCCACGGCCCCAGGAGACACCAGCCCCACGCCTGGGGGGCTCTACCATCCGAGGCCTCCTGGGGGGGCAGGAGGATGGTGCTGGGACAGCCAGCCTGGAGGGGACAGCGGGGCTCCGTGTGCCAGGGCTGCCACACCTCCTCCCACACCCACCACAGCCCCCCCAGGAGATTTGCAGGGCTTCGAATCCAGTCCCGGCACCGAACTGGGAACCAGTTGCATGCCACCGGTGAACTCCTGTCCGCCCAGGGCATGTCCTATGCGGGCAGAGGTTGAAATACATCCCCCCCCCGTCCCCATCCTGCCTCCCGTGGCCCAGCACGGCCAGCAGCCACCGAGTGGCACAGTCCTGGTGTCCGGGAGGCTGCGGAAATGTCCAAAAATACACAGAGGAGAGATCGTACAGCAGCAGTAAAGCCGAGTCCAGCGCCTTGAAAAGCGAGGCACAGGCTGAAGTGGTGCCCTGGGGCTGGTTTGCCTCCCCCCTCGGCACAGTCCTTCCCGTGGTTCTCCTGGGGGTTGTTTTTGGTTTCAGAGACGCGCTGTGGAGGTGCCACCGTGTCCCCGCAGGTGCCTGCCTGTCCCCCCACCGCGGGAGCAGCGCTGTGGCTGCTTCAGGAGAGGCAGAAGCGGGGCGTTTTCGGACCCTTTCCGGGTAAAAAGGGGCTGTGTTTTGTTCCACACAGTTTCTGTACGTTAGTTAAACACAGGGCTGACATGCCAAAAAGCTCAGGTTCGGGCTCTGCAGCCCGGTGTGGCAGCGCGGGCACGCCCCGGGGGCTGTGCCCCATCCTGTGCCACCGCTGCGGAGCACCACCAACACCGCTCGCCGGCCCTATGCCGGGGCTGAGGAAAGAAAAGCGCCCAAAAAGCTCGAAATCCGCATGAAACGTGCCCCCGCTTGGAGAGCATCGCTGCCTCCCTCCCACCCGCCAGGCACAGACACAAAAAGCCGCCTCCTCCCCCCCTCCGCGGGCTCTTACTCAGAGCTCGGCGCATTGTCAGACACCTTTCCGCATTTAGAAGGAGGCGATACCGACACCTATATTTAGAGCAGGTAAGGCATCGCCTTCCCCGGCCCCCAGCAGCACCGCGTCCCTGGCCCCCGGTCTCAGCGATCCCACGCTGCCCGCCAGACCCGGCTCTCCCAAATTCCGCCACTGGGAGCAACGTTCCGGAAGCTTCAGGGTAAAGCCACGAACTGCTCACGGATGGCTGGAAGGGAGCAGGTGATGCCCGTGTCCCCAGCCACCGCCAGGGACCTTCCCCACGGCTGCGTGGGACATGGATTGTCCCCAAGAGCCCAGAGGGGGGGTATGCAGGATCTGAGCCAAAGGCATGGAGAGGTCTGCCTGTGGAGTTTTTGGGTGCCTGGGCAGGTGGAAGTGTCTGGTTGGGACGGCAGAGGTGCCACCCGCCATCAGGGACCGCTGGAGGCAGGAGCAGCTTTGGGCCCTGTGAGGGGCGTACAGAGGGCACTTTGGCCATGACAAGGAGGGGGGTTGGTCCATGCACGAGCCCTGGAGCAGGAAGCCTCACAGCCACTGGGATTTGCTTCTCACAAAGCAGAGCTCCCTCGGGGGAGCTCACGAAGAGATCGGGTCATGATCTGCACATGCAGGAGGAGCAGGGCACTTTGTGCATCTTTCCGTCAGGAGAAGCCACGAGCTATCCAGGACCAAAGCAAAGCCTGGCCAGGGCTGCTGCTCAGCTGGACAACAGCCCCAAAGCCCCAGGCCACAACAACCTGCAGCAAAGCAAAGCTGGGGGCAGGAGGAAGGGCAGGGTGAGTGCTGTACTGCCCTCACCTGCCCATCTCCATGTCCCATCTCCACTCACGGCCACCATGGCCGGTCCAAATGCACCGAGCATCCCCCAGCCCACAGAACAAGCCCTTCCCTGAGGCTCCAAAGGCACAGGGAGGCACAGGAGGCTGGAGCACCCTCCAGCTCCCTGGGACCAAGCTCTGGCTGGCGACAGACACAACTCATAGCAGAAACACAGCACAAGTCACCAGGGCGAGCCACCCATTGGCACGGGCCACCAGCAGCACCTCCCCAGGCTGGCAGGCACAGCACTGTACCCACAGCATGGATCGTTGAGAGCCGACAGCATATAATTAGCAGATTAATTAATGACTGGCGCTGGAAGGTGGCCCTGTGCTGCATTTTCAGGGTTTGCAGGAGGGCTGAGCCACCCTGCTCAGGACAAAGCTCCTTCCCCAGCTCTTGGACACACACCTGCTCCCACACCGGGGCCATGGGGTTTGCACAGCCAGCCCCCCATGGCAGTCCTTTCTCCAAAGGGGTGCCAGGCCCCTGGAGAGGGCACAGGCCATGGCTGCAGGGGAAACTGAGGCAGGGCTGGTGCTAAAGGCGGATGCCTCTGCCCGGAGGACAGAGTTTAAGGTACATCATGCACTCACATCTTCACTCCCCTGCAGACACGGATATCTTCTTTTCCTGGGCAAACAAGCAAAGAGGCCTCTGAGAGAGAGGTCTGCCACCACCCCCTTGGCACTGCTGGTGCCAAGTGAGCTGCGCTCCTGGGGACAGCTCTGTCCTCATGCCTTGGGCATCCCACTCCTGCAGGCACCGAGCTGCCCAAGGAGCCCTTGCCACAGCCATTTCTAACAGAGAAAATGCAATTCCCACCGCTGGAAACACCTGGCAGAGGGAGCAAGGTGACATTCCCAGTGCTCTGTACAGCAGCTCCCCAGGGGAGGCTCAGTCCTGCCCCCACCAAAGCAGGGTGCAGGCAAGCAGGAGCCCCAGGGGGCTCCCCAGCATTGTCAGGTGATTAAAACAAATCTATGTATGTGTATATCTTTATATATACAGCATATAAATATATATACACACACACCCCCCGTATATACACACACAGGCACACCTAGAGTTCTCCGTATATAAATAAATATATGTCGGCGGGACACAGGGTACATTCGGCAGCACTGAGACCCCCACCCCCAGTACAAACCAGTTTTGCCCCCTCTGGCAGCCAGAGCTGCTCAGGTCGGTCTGGGTGCATCCCAACCCCTCATCCCCTGCACCCCACGTCGCATCCTGCCCCTTTTCCAGGCAGGATGAGACCCTCGGGGAGGGAAGTTCAAAGCCACAGCAGCACAAGCCCAAGCGACAGAGCAAAGGGGGCCCCTTGCATCCCTTTGCTGGGACTCTCCTGCCATGGGGAGCAAAAAGTCCTCGGGATGAGCTTTCCCGGGGATCCCTCTTGGGGCAGGGAGCGGGGCTGCGGCCGGGGGGGGCTCTCCCTTGTCCCCCAGCACACCAACCCGGCTGGGCCGCTCTGCCACCCATCAAATGCTTCTCTGTGCAGAAAAAAAAAGTGATAGTAATAAATGAAAGTCGACAGATTTTAATTTTTTTTTTGCACAAAGACTTCTCTCTTTTTTTCGATTCTTTTCTTTGTCGTTGGTGGGTTTTTTTGTTTGTTTGTTTGTTTTTTTCCCCTCTCCTTTTTCTTCCCCCTCCGTTCCGGTCGGTTTGGGGTGGGCTTTTTTGTTTGTTTGGGTTTTTTGTTTCGTTTTGTTTTGTTTCCCCCCTGCATTTGGTTCTGGTTTTTAGTTTCATTCCCAGGCGTGGCGAAGAGCATGCATTGGAGAAGGGCAGGGCGGGACGGGGCAGCCGAGGTGGGGTCGGGTGGCGGGTTTGAGGCGGCGGGGGCAGCTTCTAGCACTTGTCATCCTCCTCGGTGTCGCTGAGCACGTCGATGCTGGCCCCGCACATGACGCCCTGCGCCGCCCCTCGCCGCCGCCGCCGGTAGTGCCCGTTGGGCATCTGCCAGCTGTGCCGCAGCGGCGGCGCCGAGCCGATGGTGTTGGAGCGGCCGAGGCTGGTGGCCACGGCCGCCTCGAAGGTGAGCGTCTCCTCCTCACCGCAGTCTGAGGCGTGCGAGTCGTCGTGCAGCGCCAGGTAGGGCTCCGAGATGTAGCGCTGCGGCGTGGACTGCCGACTCTGCTTCCCCGCCGGGGAGCTGGAAGACTCGGCCGGGCCGGCCGTGTTGGGATCCAGGGTGGAGGAGAGCAGCGGCGAGCCGCCCTCGCTCTCGTCGGCCGGAGGAGAGGTGTCCCCGGCGTGTCGCAGCATGGAGGCGTAGGACAGGAGGGGACGCGGCTTGGGGGGCACCGGCGGCAGCTGGCGGCGGCCTCGCCGGGGCGTGCTGGTGTCCGAGATGGAGGGGATGGAGCTTTCGCTCAGGGAGCCCATGCCCTGCAACGCACCGGGACACGCTGGGGAATGCAGGCAGCACCACAGCACAGCACCCCATAGCATGGCACGGCACGGCACAGCACAGCACAGGACCCCACAGCACGACAGGGCATGGCACGGCACCCCACAGCACAGCACGGCACGGCATGGCACGGCACAGCACAACTCAGCACAGCAAGCACAGCACAGATAACACAGCACAGCACAGCACGGAACGGCACAGCACAGCTCAGCACAGCACAGCACAGCACGGAACGGCACAGCACAGCACAGCATGGCACAGCATGGCACAGCACAGCACTCCACAGCACAGCACGGCACCCCACAGCACAGCATAGCACGGCACAGCACAGCACCCCACAGCACCCCACAGCACAACTCAGCATACCACACACCCTCTCCCCCCACCCTCGGCCCCCCTGGAATTCACCTCTGTCTTGAAAGGGCGATTCTGCCCCATCCCTGCCCCATGAGCTCATCGTGGACTGCGGCTTCCTCACAAAGAGAAGCACACACGGGCAGGCACTGAACTCCCTGGTGACCAGTGACAGCACCCAAGGGAACAGCGTGAAGCTGTGCCAGGGGAGGTTTAAGTTGGATATTTGGAAAAAGTGCTTCACCCAGAGGGTGGTCAGGCATTGGAAAAGGCTCCCCAAGGAAGAGGTCACTGCACCAAGACTGACAGAGCTCAAGATGCATTCAGACAATGCTCTCGGGCACATGGTGGGATTCTGAGTTGGACCTGATGACCCTTGAGTTCTGCTCCAACTCGGGACACTCTACGATTCCATGCTCTTGGTGGTCAAAAGCAAAAAGCACTCTCAAACCCGCCGTAGGAAGAGCTGATGGCTCGCCATCTGCTGCTCTCCAAGGGTGGCATCACCATGGGTGGCTTCAAGTTCACTCAAGCACCTCCAGGCTGGAACACCTTGACCTTGGCAGACAGCGGATGCCATAGCAGCAGGAGGATCAGCATGAGATCCACCCCTGTCCTCAAATACTCTGCAGGGTGCCTGAGCAGCCCCAGCCTGCTCAGCTCACAGGAGACACAGAGATGCCACCACCAGGAGATGAGACGGTTCAGAGCTCCCAGAACCAGGGCTTATCTTCCCGGTTTTGCCAAGGAACTTTTTCTGTGCTTCCCTTTACGCTTAGGAAGGGATCTCCACCACCCACCTGCCTGCTGGGTGTCTGCGACCTGCCCTCACTGGGTGACCGGGACTCGCGCCGCCGCTCCGGCGACTCCTCCTGTGCCTGGGGACTCCTCTCCTCGGAGTTGCAGCGGGAGATGTCAGGGGACAGCAGGTGTTTGCGCTCTTTGGATCGGCCCCGCTCCCTGCCCGAGCGGTGCCCCTCGGACCGGTGGCCTGCAGGACACCCACGTCAGTCCCCACCACCACCCCGTCTGCAGCAGCTCAGCTGGAGGGTTTTTTGGGGTTTTTTTGAGCTCACCCGAGTCAGCGTTGAGTCGCCGGGCGGACAGCTGGAGCGAGGAGTGGTAGCTGCGCCGGCGGGACTTGTAGGTGTTGTCGCTGCTGCGCTCCATGGAGAACTCATCCAGCCAGGAGCTGTTGGGCCGCTTGTCCCGGATGGTGGAGAACGATCTGCGCATGGAGCTGGTGTCTGTCACCACCTGCAAGCAACCCCGGCCAGCCGGGGAGAGCATTAGCACCAGGCAAGGCTGGGGGTCAGGAATGACCGGTTCACCCCCACCACGGGGACGGCCGCGCCATGGGATGGGGAAATTCGGGGTGGGGGCAGCCAGCCTGAGAACAGCTCCCCCAGATAATCTCTGCACAAATCAGGGGTGGAAGGAAAGCGGGGTTTAGCCTTGGAGCTCGTGGGCTCCCCTTCCCCAGCTGGCTGGAGCTGTGCTGCACAGGCAAAGCCAAGCCCAGGGCTGCGTGGAGAGCAGCAGCACCTCCCGCTGTGTGTGGGGACACGGAGGGCACCAGAGCATTGCCCCCCAGGCTGCCTTCCCAGCATCCCTCCCCACTAGGAAAGCAGCGTCAAGAGGAGCAATCCTGGAAAAGATTGTTGGCAGAGAGGGGTCCCCCAGTGCCCCTTGCTCTGTGTTCGTTTTTCCAGCTGCCACCACTTTTCCACATGCCTCCCTACTCTTCCTTTATTCCCACATCCCCAACCCTTTCCCCTGCACTCATTCCCTATCTCCCCGCTCATGCTGTTGTTTTATCTTCCCTTTCCTTTTCTTTCTCCCTCCCATGCTTCTCCTTCCTACCTTCTCCCCTCGTTACACCCTGTGTTTTCCCATGTTATGGAGAAAACATCACCTCCTTCCTTACTTCCTTTGCTTAGTTCTAGCAGCTCTTTGCCACTGCAGCCTCAGGCTGTTCTCCAGCTCCTCTCACCTTTCCTGCTCCCATCCCTTTCTTTGCTGCTGAATGACCAAGAAAGCCCATGAGACAAAGCTTCCCTTTGTCTTCACACCCTCACAAAGCACCGCACCAAGACTTGGTGCCTGCACCAAGGTGAGAAAGCAAACCCAGAGATTTCACAGCAACACCAAACCCCAAAAAACATCTGCATCTTGGGGGAGGCTGAGCACAGGACAGAACAAAGAGAAACCAGGCAGACAGATGAGGAGGTGAGATGTGGCCTGGGTTCCCCTGGACAGACAGAGAAGTGCACGTGCTGGGACGATGGGAAAGGACGGAGAAGGCGTTTCATCACCTGTGGTCATCTGACAGCTGGGCTGGCACTCCTCAAACCTCAGCCACTGCCCAGGGCTGCAGGAAAGGAGGGGGTGTCCCACCGTGGGGAGAACATGCGCCTCCCGGCGTGGTCCTGGACCTCCCCCATGAGCCAGGAGATGGATCCCCCAGGATGCTCTCTGCTGCCAGCGTCCCCCTTGTAGGGCAACAGCAGCTCCTACTTGTGCAGCACCCAAAGAAGGGGAGAAGCTCCGGTATCAGGGTGCTGGGGATGCCACGGGGCTCAGCACAGAGAGAAGCCCCAGCGTTATCTGGCAGGCTTTGATCAGACCCAGCACCTGTGGGGGCTCTGCTTGGTTTTACCTGGGGATCCACAGTGAGACGAGGCATGGAGGAGGCCCTCCCAGAGACAGCGTGGTCCTGAGTGTCCACGGGAAGGTAGCTGCCACGGTTAGAGGGCTGCACTCTTTGAAACTCCCTAACCTCTGGCTCCTGGAAATAAACACACAGCCAAGCTCTTGGGATGGGCTTGGAGCAGAGCAGCACGCTGCTTTGGCCCTCTTGGCAGGGGACAGCCCTGCTTGCTCAGCCAGGGGCCGAATTTAAGTTGGCCAAAACCAGGTGGTAAAACGCTAGCGCAGGTTGCCCAGAGAGGTGGTGGATTCTCCCTCCCTGGAAGTGTTCAAGGCCAAGTTGGATGGGGCTTTGAGCAACCTGGTCTGGTTGAACATGTCCCTGCCCGTGGCAGGAGGATTGGAAATAGATGAGTTTTAAAAGGTCCCTTCCAACCCAAACTATTTGATGATTCTATGAAAAACAGAGTCTAAGCCATCAGAATTCATCACACTGCCACCAAAAAATACCCTCCAGTTCACAGTCCCCAGGTGAGCCCTGATGTGGTGCTTCAAGCTTGCCTGATGGCCAGCTGCCCTTGCACCTCTACAGTGACAGTGGAAACCCTGCCTGGGTGTGGGGGCATCCTGACTGCTCAGGGTTTAACTCCTTCTTTTGCCAGGACGGGACAAATGGATAGGATTTTCAAAAAAATCAAAGCTTCCTGGCCACATCCCTGTTAAAAGAGCACACTCTGCCCATAGCACTTAAATGCTTTGGTCAATTCTCAGTTTTTAGGGGACTCTGTGGATGCTTACATTCACTCACAGTGTCGAGGAGATGGGCACAGAGCGACCCTGGAGGTCACTAGAAAGTGACTTTACGGGGGCAGGGGGAGTCTGATCTGCCACCTCCCCACGTGGCTGGGGTGGCCGAGGCAGGGGACGCCTGCCTGTGTCATACACAGGTGACACAGAGCTACAGACCCTGGGGACACGGACTGGGCTGGGGACACAACGGTGGTGCCACACTGCTCCGGGTGGTGCAGGAACGCAGACACGGAGATATATCGAGATGTGTGATATATAGAGATGTGTGATATATATAGATATGTGATATATATATATACACACACAGACAGACAGGAGGCCAGAGAGGGCTGCTCCTGCTGGACACAGTTTGACAGCTTGGCTGGGGACTGGGGACGCCACCACTGACAACAAAATGGACACGAATCTGAAAACATCAGATACCATCACTCAGCACGGGGTAACCCACTGACATGAGTGCTCAGTGGAAAAAATAGCCTGTGGAGAGAAGGATATTTTACTGCAGGACATTGGTCACGGCTCTTGCCCCAAAAGCACTTGTGTTGCCTGGCCCCACGAATCAGGGCAGGATGGCTGTGTCCCCAGTGCCAGAGGCGAGGGACAGGACATCCAGGGATATTTGTCCCCTGTTTTGGATCTGTGCGTGACCCAGCAGCTGCCATCCCTGCACTGTGCTCACTCCCCACACCTCCCCGTACCCACCAGCATCCGTGCTGGGGCTGCAGAGGAGCAGTGCATGACTTTACCAGAGACTGGTGCTCCTGGAACTGCTCCTGGGCCGGATCCATGCACGCCAGCTGGAAAATCTCCTGTGGCGAAAGCGGGCTCAGCGAGGGGAACCCGCCTCGGCTGCTCCTGCAAACACAGCCCAGCTTCAGGGAGGCCACGACCCCTGGGATCACCTCTCCTGCAGCTCAGAGCTGGGGAGCCCTGTGCCTGCCCCCCCAGGCTGCTGAGACCCCTTGTTTGAGACAAACATCAAGTTCCCTGGAGAGCTGAAGTGGTGCCCCAAGGCAGGAGAGGACACCAGTGTCCCGAGTCCTGCAGTAGCAGTGGGACATCCCAAGAGCAGTGACAGAAACCCTTAACACCTCATTCCCAGCAGCCAGGGTGCTGGAATTCCCCAGTGCACTGCTCAACAGCTCCTGGGGTCCAGCTTCACCCTGGGTGAAGAGTGCCAGGATGATCCTGCAGGAAAAGCATCCACAGACCCCTGGCCATCCCCTTTTCCCACCTCAGCTGCTGCTGGCGATGCTGACACACACCAGGTACCTGGAATCCTGCAAAAGCTTTGTGCCAGATTTCTCCCTGCTCCTAGCAGCAATTTAACCCTTTCTACAGCCCAGTGCCAGCTCCAAGAAGGAAAGAAGGGCTGCGGGAACAGAAAAGTGACAGGCAGCACTCACAGGCCCGAGAGGGTGTCCTGCTGGAGGTACGGCAGAGCCTTGGCATTGGAGATTATTTCCTGCGGCAGAGAGGACGGCTCCATGCGCTGGAACATCGGGGCATTTTTCTGCATTGAGGAAAGGAAGGAACTGAGCCTGTAGGAAACGTGGATGAACATCCAGTGCTTCCCCAGCCAAGCTCCCACCACTGGAAAGAGGACACCGTGCTCATGTTCCCTGTCAGGGACTGAGGATGATCGCAGACACGCCTTGTAGTCCCCAAACCCTGAGCTGTGCTGTTGCTTTCATCCCAGCTGGCTGCACGTTTGGGCTGGCAGGTGGTGGGAAGCAGAGAGGGTGATCTGAATGTCCCTGTCCTGCCCTGGCTGAGCCTCACCTGCTCCTCCAGCTGCTGCCGCTGCTTCTTTGCCTTGCTCTGCTTGTAGTAATCCATGATCATCATGGCTGCATATATTTTCCCAACAGTCAGGTCAGAGGCTGGGAGCATGAGAGGGAACAAAATGGGGTCACTTGTGTCATAAGAGAAGTCACCGACGTGGATCTTGGGAAGAGCCCTGCTCTGGGATACCCTGGTGACCCTCAAACTCTTCTCACCACTCCAAAAGAGAGAGTGCTGAGCACCCAGACACTCCCCATGGTGATAAAATAGACGAAGATGGCTTGAAATCATTATCATCCTAGGCCACAAAGGCACACATCCTCATCATATCATCAGGTGTGCTCAGCCTCCCTCCCTCTGCTCCAGAGAGGATTCACAGGAGCCTGTGGCTTTGGCAGGAGTAGATCCCTGCGAACTGGGTGGTTTTCCAGAGAGTTCCCAAGCAGGCAAGCAGAACAAGGCAGAACAAACCCTTTGCCCACCTCTCCCCAAGCTGGAGATGGGTCTGGCCAGTCCCCACCCCCCTTTGGGAAGAAGTTGCTGTGGGGATGAGGGGAGTTTGAAAGCAATGACAGCCCCCCCCAGAGACTCACTTTTTGGCATGGGTACCAACAGGTCAAGCATCTTCTGGGACAGGTGAGGCCAAATGGTCAGAATCTCCTTTTGAAGCTCAGAGTCCAACTGCTGCCAATCTGCACCACCTTCAACAGCAGGGAGCAAAAATGGCCCACACGCATCAAACCTTGGCACCAGGGTCCAACCAACGCCCCTTCCCCATCCTGAAGTGAGGTTCCACCTCAGCATCCATCTCTCTGGGCTGGGAGGGCCATCTTCCCTCAGCGAGCCTGGTCTCCTGCTCCCACAGGGAAACTTTCCTACCATCCCTTCCATATGTGCCTCCATCTCCCCATCCCCTGCCCTCCCACTCAAAGCTGCCACCTTCAAGCTTGCCTTGGGTCCGTCTCTGCAGCTCCAATCCTACTCCAGCCCACACACACCTGCTGCTGCCCCACTTTCTTTTTGCTGGTGAGCAGATCATGTGCCGGTGGAAGAGCAGCTCCACTTGGTAAATCCTGAAATGCTCGGCGAGGCTGTGCATGCAGAGCAGAGTTCTCTGGCCAGGGCTTTGCTGAGCTTAGGAAGGCCCTGGACCATCAGAAGCTGTCAACGTGCCCTAACGGAGCCACCCAAGCACAGGGCAATTTGGGTGAGCTGTAGAACACCCAAATCTCTGCTTTGTCTGGAGGGGTTTGAACCTATCCCTGTTGTCTGAGCACTGGGCTTTGGATGACATCTTACCCTGGGCTGGGTTTTCTCCCAGTAGCTGAGCTGTTCCTAGAGGAGGTTTTATTGAAAATGCCATGTTTCTGCAGGAAGTTTTTGATCTGATGAATCACTGCCTTTCCAGCAACAACAACAAAAGAGGTTTTCCTGCTCTGAACATTTTATCTTCCCTGAGAGACAGAGAAGTTTCTTTTCCCCACAGCCTAAGGAAGCCAAGCACGTATTTTCCATCCTTGGTTTGGCTTCTTACACGGGGAGGAAGGGCAATTCTCTCTCTCCTCCATTGCACAGTGGACATCAAGCTGTTTCTTTTCTCTGGAAACAGCTTCTGATGAAGAATTCTCTACCTCTTCCCTAAAAAGATAGATGTTTTTTTTAACAGAAAGTGGCAGAAATTTGCCTGTTCAATGTACTTGCTCCCATCCGTGTGCATCCAGGCTCTGGATACCAAATTAGCTGTGAGGAACTCAGCCCAGCCAAAGAGAAAGGGACTTTTTTTGTGAGGTGATAAGACAAGGAAGAAGGATTTTGAGCTGAGTGAGGGTAGATTGAGCTTGGATATTAGGAAGAAATTCAGAAGGTGGTGAGGCCCTGGAACAGATTGCCCAGAGAAGCAGTGGATGCCCCTACCCTGGGAGCGCTCAAGGCCAGGCTGGATGGGTGGCGGAAGGTGTCCCTGCCCATGACAGGGGGGTGTAACAGGATGATCTTTGAGGCTCTTTCCAACACAAACCCATGCTGGGATTCTACAAAAGGACGATGGGCACTCTGCAGAGTGCCCCTCTCTGCCACAGCCTTTACCTTTGGCAATTTTGATGTCCAAGGCCGTGCGGATCAAGGCCATGAGGGTGGAGGTGAAGTGGACTGTCATGTCCTCAGCCACGGGCATGTTCATCAGCACCAGTCTCTGCGCAAGAGAGAGAAGAAAACAGCGGACGGAAAACAATATCGAAAAACACATTGACCAGGCTGGAGGAAAAGAAATTAAACATTAAACAAAAGGGGAAAAAAAAAAAGAATCAAAATTAAAAAAAGAAATAAATAAAAGAAAATAAAAAGCAACAAGGAGTGTCAAAACAGCACAGCCAAAAAAGAAGGGCAAGGATCACCCCACCACCCCCCCACCTCCCCGGCTCCTTCCACCCCAGGACGCCGGCTCACTGCCTTCCAGGGCTCCTCCTGCACCCCAGGAACGGCCCCTGAGCCCCCCTCCCCACAGCACCGGGGCTGCCACAGCACCCCCTGGCACTTTTGGGAAGACACACCTGATCCGTCAGGGATGCGGGCATGTGGGATGTGCGGGAAGGGGAGATGGGCTCAGGTTTCCGTTCCCGGCTGGTTTGGCTTTCCAGCTCTCAACCCTTCCCAGCTGGGGCAGGGGAGAGGAGGGTTCCTAACCTTCAGGGACTTCAGATCAGCTGGATTCCTCTAGCATGCTACATCCTGGCACTCCCTTTTTGCGTCTTTCAGAGATGAAGTTTGCCAGCACATGCAGGGGGTCCAAATTATCCATGGGTGGGGAAGGGAAAGGAAGGGAAGGGGAGGGTGGGAAAAGTGCAGAAGGAAATAGAAAAGGGCAACCAAGGCAGGTTAGACACGCCATGCTCCTTCCCCACCCTGGCAAGGCGGGGTGCAAACCGAAGTGACCAGATCCACTTTCCAGAGAGTATATTTTGCTTTGTGAATACCTTGGGTCACCCTTCCCTGCCCATTCCTTTTCACCCAGCTTCTCACGTCCCTTTCCTGCTTTCAAGGCTCCCTTTTTCCCCCTGGAAAAGTGTGATGGTGGATGTATGCTCATGTAAACAAACACGTGAGAGCCGGAGAGAGTGGAAGCACGATTGGAAGTGTGCAGGAATCCCTTTGTGCTAGCCCTGCTAAAAGGCCAAGAAAAACCCTAATTTCCTCCTCGACAACAGATCCTCCTATAGCTCTGGGTCTTGTCCTGGCAGCTGCTGCCCTCAGAAAGCCACGAAGCTCCCACAGCACATCCTCCATGGCTTCCCATGCTCCTCATCCATGCCTACGCAGCTGGGACCTGACTGACAGCCACCACTCCGGGTAGGAGAGCTCAGAGCTGCCTTTGGAAGGCCCATGGCTTTGCCCTGCACAAGCCATCCCTGGGGTAGCCCACGCTGATGGTCCTGGCTCCTCAGGCACAGCAGGCCCGCTCCTATGGGATTTGGGATTTGTCCCCACTGCCCACCTGTTTCCCATCTCCATGCGCTTCTGCACCGGCTGGGATGAGGATGGTTCCAAGCCCCTGGGCATGAACTCCTGAGGACATCTCACTCTGCTGAGTGTGCTACAGGGCTGTTCCTCACCTCACCTCACTTCACCTCCTGCAGCCCTCCCACCTCCACAACACTGCTGATCCTGCCTCTCCTTTTCCCCTCGGAGCTGCGAGCGAGCACAGCAGCGTCACGTGTGTGGGCACTGGAGAGCAGCCAGCGTGGCCAGGGCTCTTGTGGGCACACCGGGCTCCCCAGGAGTGAGCCAAACACATGTTGGACACCCCAACAACTCCCCAGCTTCCCCGGCTCCCCACCTCCCGCAGGTGCCCCGGCTCCTGCTGGGCTCTAACCCCCAGAGAAGGAAGGGTTGATCTACCTTATAGGCCACTTTGGAAGGACATCTCTTGCCGAGGCCTAGCGGTGGTGACATAAGAGTCAGCATTTCATACATCTCAGTGTAATGGATTCGGCCACTGCTCATGGAGGGGGAAGGGGAGGGAGGGAGATGCAGAGAGAGGAGGCATTCCCAGAGAGCGGAAAAAAACGTACGAACGAAAAATAGTACAGGAAAAAACAGGAGAGAAAGAAAAGAAAAGGAAAAAAAAACAAAACAACAACAAAATAAAAAAAAACAAACGGACAAACAGGAAAAGAACAGGAAACCCGTTAATCAAGGCAAATCATACATGAGAGACTGTCCTGATGTGGATTTATAGCACTGCTCACACAGACCCAGGAATGCTGGCAGAAAGCGACTCACCCCTCTCCTCTCTGCTGCTGGCCTCAAGCGCCTGTCTTGCTACCAGCCTGGGACGACTCCTCTGCTCTGAACCCCTCTCCTAAAGCCCTCCAGCAGCCCCCACCTCGTCCCACAGGTTCCAGGGCTGTGTGCGAGTGGTATAAATCAGATACACGGCACTCGAGCCATGGGTTATTTGAGATAAGGGTGCTTTGCACCACGGTGCTCTGTGGCCTCTGGAGCGTCTTCCCTCCCGGGGGGGGTGCCTGGTAGTGCTTGGCATGGCCACCTAACCCATAGCCAAAGGCTGTGTATCCCCAGCTGGTGGGGTCTATGCAATTGGGAGGCAGCATCTTGCATAGAAGGCAGTGGGCCAGGGTCACTTGTCAAAGGAAGATGCCCAGTTGCTTCCGTCTGGCTCTGCAGATGGACCACTTTCCCACCATGCACTAGTGCAAAAGGCATGCTGAATCGGCTGGAAAAAAAAAAAAAAACCAGGAGGAAAAGTTGGGCATGCCATGCTCCCGCCCTGGCTCTCTCCCACATGCGGCTGCAAGTTCCACCAGGTTGGAGTTTAAAGAGTCTCAGCAGAGGCAGCTGTTTGGGCCTTCCAACATTGGGGTTTGTTTGTGTTTCCCACGGGAGCAGTTAAGGCAGGACCCCCCCCTCCCTGCCTTGCACTCCTCTGCTCCATGAGGAGCTGCCTGGGATTGCTGAGCAAGGAATGCCACCAAAATCGGGCCAGCCGAGGCTGCCCTCTGCCAGGCTGGGGTAGCTGGGCTGTGCCTCCCTCTCTCTGCACGTCCACATCTCCCAGGGACCCTGGGCTTGGTCACCTCTTCTTCCCCTCGTGCCAGGCCCCCAGCCTGCACTGCAAGGTTCAGGACGGTCACTGGGCTGGGGCAACCTCGTGACACCAAAGGCATCGACCCTCACTGCTGGACACGAGCCCATCTCAGCTGGGGTGCCCTGTGAGAGAGGGCACTGCCAAAAAATTAAGCATCCTCACGGGATCTTGACTTCTTCCCTAGGATGTGCTGAGAGCAGTGTGGAAAGGGGAGATGAGGTCTCCTCTTCTCAGGGTTTGGAAGCAGCCCCCTGGTCAGAAAGGCCTCTATCAAGATAAGTCCTGACATTTCAGGTGTGAACAGAACTGGTGACAAGATCTCTTTGGGGTGCAGGCACAGAAGGGGCTGGGCCAGTCATACCCAAAAGATGGTTGATAAGAACTCTGGAGAATGATGAGCAGGATGACCAAGAGGAAATATCCAGGAGTCTGCAAGCAGCACCTTGGCAGGGCTGGATGAGCACCAGCTCAGGGTGAGATGACTAAAATTTTCATGCATGAATTCAGTGCAAAAAAAGGAAGCAAGAGAGTGATCTTCCAGCCATCCTTCCTGGCAGGAGGAATTTTGGGGAACCCAGCACAAAACAGGCACTGCCCTTCAGACTGAGATCTTCCTCAAAACAAAGGAAGAATGGAGTCCATGAAAGGAAGACTTTGCCTCAGTGACCAAGAGGGATCACATGAGACCTGCACACTTTGCTGCTCCTCAGAGCAGAGATCTTGGAGCTAGAAAGCAGCACAGCTGTGCCCAGACACCATTTCCTCACGGAGTGAAGCACAGGCAGGCACATGGAATGACATCCATCTGAGCAGGATTGATGCCTTGTGCAGGCTGACCTAGAACAGAGATTAGATGGAGCTAAAAAATAAAGTAGGGATTTATTAAAGGCCTCAATGGATCCACCTTGGGCAGCACAAGAGCCCAGCCAGGGCTACACCCAAGATAGACCCAAAATGGTCAAAAAATGGACCACTGGTCACGGGGTCTCTCACATTTCTATAAGTTTTGGTCCATGTGCATATCGGAGTTCATTGTCCCATTCCAGCTCCAGCCCATGAAGTCCCACCCTTCTTGTTTTTCTCTCTCCAGCCCACATTGTTTGTGCTCTTGGGCCTGAGATTTGGATCATTTGTGCTTGGTGCCCAGCTGGAGAAGGAATTGTTTTGTCTCCCTGCTCTGTGCAGAGAGCTCAGCATCCCCTCATGTGAAGGTCAGACCCACACACTAAAGCAGCACAGAATCTGAAAATAGAAAAGCTAAAACCTGAGGCATCAGGATGACTCCCAAGAGCTGGTCCAAGCATGGGCACACCCAGGATGGGGGATCTGACCCATCTATCCGTGTCTGGACAGAGATGTGACCCACAGCTACAGCACAAGGTGGCCACCAGGGATTAAACCCTGTAAAACCACCAGGAATTAATGGCTTGACCCTGAGAGAAGCCTGGGAGTGGCAGAGGAGTAAACGTGGGAGACAGGACATGCGTCCTCCTGTGATTAGGAGATAAGTACTGTGCCACACAGGCTGTTAGGAAGGGAGCAGCAGGAGTGCTGTGAGAGTAGATTCAGAAGAGGTGAAGTCCACAGGGATATTATCTGTGGAGCATTCACCCGGCAGGCAGGGCAGGCTCATTGAACTGAAAGGTGTGCAAGCTGACTTGGCGTTTTGGGATCTGGCAAGATGCAACAACCACATGGATTTTTTTTTTTTTAATCTTTTGGGAATTGTTCCAGGGCAATAGGAACACCTGAAAATCCCATGTTCTTGAAATATCTCCTGCACAGGGAGGAGGACCGAGGCAACACAAGGCAGAGATGGGGATGGTCTCCCCCACATGACAACAGAAGCTGTTCCCAGTACTCTTTGCTTCTGCCTCTTCTTGAGTTTCTTCATCTTCACTGCTCTGCCATCCACAGTCAGCAGAAATCCTATTGCTCTGAGACTCCTTCTTCCAAGGAAGCATTACAGGTACCCCTCTGAGCCCCAGGTGATCCAGCTTAGGAGAGCAGCATCTGACATGGAGCCCTGTTGAGAAGGGCTCAGCACTCCTCCCGGAGGTGTCTTCTGCCTGCAGGGACCTGAGCAGGCGTCCTCAGCCAAGCTGCCATCTTCTGCCAGGGATGCAGCAGCAGAGAAGACTGGAAAGACTCCAAGAAGCCCTTCCTGGAACAGACAACCCCATCTGAGATTCTTGCAAGAAATCTCCTGCTCCTAAATCCATCTTCCTACACGAGGTGACCAATCATCCGGGCCTTGTGTTCTTTGTGCTGCTTTGCCTCTGGCAAAACCGTCCCCACGTCCAGCTGTGGAGGGTGACAGAGCTGTCCCAGGGGTGGCATCTGTAAGGAAAGCCTTTCTGATGTTTCCAGAAGGATGTGGTGACTACACCATGCTGCAGCAAGGAACCCTCCTCCTCTGCAGAGGCAAGAGCAAGGGCTGGGGTTGTCTGAGTTCCCTCGTGCACCTCAGAAGCCGTGAGGGATGCAGAAGGAAGAGCAGGCTCTGTGATTCATCCTTTCGTGCCATAGGCACAGACAAAGGCGTCATGGCACTTCAGAGAATGCGGCAGGAGAGGGATTTTGCTCAGCTGTCACCCCAAAATAAATTTTCTTAAAAACTCCTTCAGGTCAGAGAGACACAAGGAGGCCAAATCACTGCCCTGGACTCATGGCCAGGAGCCAGGAACTGAGCTCAAGGAAGAGGAGCTGCCAAGCTCCAGAGGTGTGCCCTGGTGTTGCCATCTCCCAGGCAGATCCAGCAAGCTTTGTGCAAGACTAGCAAGAGTCCTGCTCCTCAGAGATGTGATTGTTTGTCCTCCAAAGCGCCACACTTGAGGACAGGGCTGTTGGGTACAGCACAGCATCCCTCAGGAACAGGGGTCACCCTGGCCTCCTCATCCTCCCCCGGCCCTCACTGTCCAAAACAACAGCAAAGTCCCCAACATCCTCCAGCCTTTGCTCCCTCCTTCCCTCCTGAGGAGCAAACCCTCCCAAAAACCTCGTCCCACATGAGGTGCTTTGAGGAGTCGAGCAGGGACAGTGGCATTTGGCCTGGCGCCCCTCGGGGCTCTCTGCACCGGTGGAACTGGGGTGGGGGGCTTGCTGGGGGGGCACAATTTGTCAAAACCCACCCCAGGAGGCTCTGAGCCCCCCCCCAGCCCCACTGATGCCTCCCCCAGAGGGGAACAGCTGCTGGCTCTGGGAGGCAGTGGACCTCTTTAAACTCGAAGGAAAGCAACGTCAGGGGTCCCTGGGGAGGCGCGGTGCTAGTGGAGCGGGGGAAGGAGGGGTGGATGGTGTGTCCCGTGGCCAGGTTGTGGCGGAGGACTGGGAGGCAAACCTTGCACGCCACCCTGTAGGGGCAGTTCTCTCCTAGGCCCAGAGGAGGCGAGATCACCCGTACTAATTTGTACATATCCTTATACGAGATCCTGCCGCTGCAAAGGAAGCACAGGTGGGTTAATAGGACACTGAGAGGGTGGAGGGGAGGATGGAGAGCTTATCGGGGGGATGCTGGGGCCATCTGTGGGGCAAGACCCCCAGCAGAGCACAACTCTTCTCCTTGTGGCTCTGTCAGACCCAGAGAGGAGAAAAAGCTGTGAGCATCAGCTACCGTCTTTTCCACCATGAGAGCTGGCTCGTATCTCCTCACACTGTCCTATCTTCACCCTGGAGAAGGACAGTTTTGGTGGTGGACACCATCCCGTGAGCCTTCCTCATTGTGCCCCTGACCCCTGCGCCTGGTGGGAGAGGGCTGGGATTTTAGACACAGTGAGCCTGCAGCTTGGTGGAGTTCTAACCCAAGGAGTTGTGCCCCATCACCAGAGCCCCTGTCCTCACACAGCCAACCCTCTGAGACCCACGAGGTCCCAAGTGAGGTTGGCAGCTGAGCCACTTGTGCCTCCAAGATCTGGGGAACCTGAGACAGGGAGGGATAATGTGACCAGCTGGGGGCTGTGGCACCTGGCGCACTCCAGTCCTGTGCTCTGGCCACCAGCCCAGCTCTGCCAAGGGTGCACATTATTAGAAGCCATCCTCCCCAAACACACACCCCCATTCCTCCCACAGAAGCACATCTGCCCAGAGCCGGTGCAGCCATCCCAGGATACGGCCGTATCCTCCAGCACCACGGGAACGAGGAAGCAGCCGAGGCACAGAGCTGGCAGGAGAGGGTGCAGGATGCTGAGCTCCCCACTCCGCTCCAGCCCAGAGCCCCTGGGGAAGCGTTGGGGTGGAAGTGCTGAGGTGCAGCTGCTGCAACCTCCTGGGCATCCTCGGACAAGCTTGGAGGGAAACCACGCGGGGAGGCAAAGAGCGGCGTCACCGTCCTACCCGGCGTCTTTGCCTCTGGTTTCTTTCTCCTTGCTTCTCTCCCATCCCCTTTCCATTGCTGGCCAGAGATGAAGAACCAACCAGACCCCAACCATCTGGACAAATCCCATCCCTGCTCCCCCCTGGTGCTGGATGCTCTCCCCAGGAGAGCTCCGTGTGATGGTGCCGCTGTTGGGATGTGGTGGGAGCTGTTGGGATGTACTCACCCGTTCCTGGCCCGGCACCGGGGCCAGGGCTGCCACCACTGTCTCCCGTGTCCCCTAACCACTGGCTACAAGCGTGGCTTGCTCAGGAATCAGAGGGGCACATGGCATGGACAGGACAGCTCAGGCTTGTTTTACAGTAGCTCCCGGACACCGAGGCCACCATCGTGGGCGATGAGAGGGAATCAAGTGCCCAGCATGGAGAAACCCTTCCCAAGAGCCACCCCAGAGCGAGCAGCTGGGTGCTTCACTGCTCCACCTCCTCTCCTTTCTCTGGTTGGAGCTAATATTGGGCACAAAAAAATACCTTGGCTGGGGCTGGTCTCCTGAGGGCAGGACGTGGAGGCAAAGAGTCTCCAATAGGAGCATGTGGGGTTGCCAAGGCCAAGAGCTAAGATGGCACAGGCTCCCTGGCAGTGGTGGATCGCAGCCCCAAGGAGTCCCTGGGCTCTGGAAGGGGCCACACAAGGTACCCTTGGTGGTGCTGGGGCTGAGTGAAGGGCAAACATGTTCCCAGAGCTGCCAAGGGCATTGCTCTAGGGATGCTTGGGACCCTCCAAGGAGGAGGAGCAGTGGAGAGCAAGGCCTCTGCAGCAGCAGCAGGAGGAGCAGGGCCAAATTCTGGCCACCCAGGGTGTGTGTGGGCCCTGTGAGCCCATCCCACTGCTGGGAACAGGCTGCTGCCTCCAAACAGGAGCCCTGTTCTCCAAAGTCCTCATCAGCAAGGGCAGGAGTGCAGCAGCCAAAGCCCTCCCATCTCCAGAGGGGTGAGTGGGCTGGCCAGCACAGAACACAGCTCCCCAAACAGGCCCCAAACAAGGTCCTGTGCAGGTGGTTTGGCAGGAGCCCAGCAGATCCCCACGGGAGGGAACAAGCCCCGCTCAGCCCTGCTCTCATCAGGAGCTGCGGGGGCTGGGGAGCAAGGGATGCAGCCAGTCTCAGGGCAAAGGCTCCCAGCTGGTGCATGGGGACAGGAAAGGAGGCTGAGGGGGATCTGCCTGCTGGGCAGGGAGAGGAGGAAGAGCAGGAACGTCCAGCACTCAGGATGAACACCCCACGGCAAACTGAACATCACCCAAAGACGCCTGTGCCACCAAGCAGTACAAGAACCAGCTGCTGTGACCACGGGTGACAGCAGCACATCCCTGACATCACTGAGAACTACACTTCCACTAGGAGAACACAGAGACCCTGGTTTAGAACCAGCTCTGAGAGGTTGCTTGGGAGAGAAGGAGCTGGCTACATACCACGCTGCTCGGTCGTACTCTGCCCAGATCCGGACAAACTCATCCAGATGGTGAGGGCCCAGGATGGAGGAATCCCGTGTCAGGTATTCAAAGTTGTCCATGATGACGGCCACAAACAGGTTGAGCATCTAAATCAAAGGGGGAAAAGGCAGAGAGAAAGGAAATTGAGGGGAGAGAAGGGAAGGGAGAGAGCGGGGGAAGGTGGGGGAGAGGGAGCAGAGAAGGGAAGGGAGAGAGAAGAAAGAGTGATTGTGGGAAAGCGATGGAAGATGACCTGATGGCTGGGGTGCTGAAAAGGGGGATCCCCAGAGCCCTCAGAGGAGGCAACTCACCAGGAAGGAGCAGAAGAAGATGAAGGACACAAAGTAAACATAGGCCAGGTCAGTGCCGCAGCGCTCATTCTCGTTCTGCCCGGACGTCGCCGTCGTGTCTGGCTCGCAGCCTTTGCCCTCCAGGCAGGACAGCATGATCTCCTGCCACGCCTCTCCGGTGGCACTCCTGTTACCAACACAGCCCTGTCAGCTGCTGTCAGCAGCTCGTGGTGGCACGGGACGGAGTCAGGACGTCCCCAGGAGAAGCCTCATCACCCCCTGCCCAAATTAAACGCATCTCTGGCAGGTGGAGGAACATTTTCCATGGCTGCTCACCTGAAGAGGAGCATGAGGGAGCCCAGGAAGCTGCGGAAGTTGTTGTGCCGGTTAATGTGGCTTTCCTCATCTAGTTTGATATTGCCAAAAACCTGCAGAAGGGAGAAAAAGGGCTCAGCTCTTCAGGCAAGAGCTCATCAGCCAGGGAAGCAGCTGCCCGTTCGCATTCCCATCCTTGAGAGCACTCCAGGTTGGGTTGGACAGGGCTCTGAGCAACCTGATCTAGATGAAGATGTCCCTGCCATGGGGTTGGACAAGGTGGCCTTTAAAGTCCCTTCCAACCCAAAGCATTCTCTGACACTGTGATTGCTCGCAAAGTACCCCAGCAAACACAGGCTGGTGCACAGCCAGCGTGCCAAGGAGCTGGTGCCAGGCAGCCATCGGGGAAGGAGGCTCTCCTCTCCTTGGCAGGGATTTGCTGTGGGTGGCAAAGGCTGCAAGAGGCTCAGCTACCATGGAAACAGGAGCATGGAGGGCCTGGGATCAGCTGAGTCCAACCATTCCACATCCATCCCTCGATGCTATCTGAGCACCGCATGGCACCCAGCGACCCCAGCTACGCTGGAGGTGCGGGGACAAAGTCCCACCGTCCTGGGCCACACTCCTGGACACTCCCAGGAGCTTTTCCCTTGGTGGAGAACTGGTCTGTGATGCTGGGGTCAGGCACAGCACTGCAAAAAGGGTGGGGAAGGGCTCAGGGAGGGAGGGACAGACCCCACCATCCCCAGGTATAAGAGAGGCAACAAAGATCAAACAATGGACAATATTCTGACAACAACCCTCAGCCAAGGCTGTGGTAAGACATACCGAACATTCGTAAAGTGCCTCAGATTGGAAATATGTGCTGTTATTACTGTTAAATATTTATTCCCCTTTCCCTGAACCTAAAAATACACCAACTGCAGAGTATTTTTTCCCTGTACAGGTTTTTTGGAATGTGTAATTGTAGAATATTTTCTGCCTCCAGCTATTTTGCTCAAATAACGCCCACAGACTTTACTGCTTGGGGATTTGTTCACAATGGTGTTAAAAAAAAAAAGTTAAAAAATAAATCTAATACTACCAGCCGGCAGGGAGGGGGGCTGAGTCAGATGGCGGCTGTTTAGAAGAACACCTGGAGCCGGTGCCGAGGTGAGTAGGACAGGGTGGCAAAAATCAGCCACTGGAAGATCCTAAACAGCAGAGCTGCCAAGCAGCACAAGCCAGGGGCCTCTGTCACCCCAAAATGAGGCATTGGGTAGTGTGGCAGCTCGTCGGGCAGCTCCACATCCCCAGTGCTCGCCGTCGAGGATGCTTTGTCATATCTCCAGCGTGGGATTTAGTCACAGCAGAGGCGAGCCAGCCCTGCAGCACGTGCGGGGCTGAGGGGTTCAGCTCACGTGCCTCTTATTCACCAGCTGCAGCCCGTGAAACTGAGGCCTCCCCGTGCTCTGCACACCCCCAGCAGCTGGGAGATCACGGCAGGGCTCGAAATGTGAGTGCCCGAACAGACCGACAGCGGTGCAGCTGCAGGGACAAGATGGATGGCAGGCGCACAGCTGAGTCCCCAGGGCCACATCCCCAAGGGGACCAGTTGGGAAGGCAGTTGTGCAGCTTGACTGAACAAGCCCATGGCAGTTTCCCCCAGGGCCCTGCAGCTCCCAGAGGAGCTGTTCCACCCTCAGCACCCTCCTGGCACTGCGGCTGGGTGCAGCAATGACAGGCAGGCACAAGGCTGGCTCCTGCGTGCAACACTGGGAACACGCTGGTGTCACTGTCTGTGCCACAGGGACGCACGGACACGTCTGTCTCACCTGCATCCCAATGATGGCGTAGATGAAGAAAAGCATGGCAATCAGCAGGCAGACGTAGGGGAGTGCCTGCAAGAGAAGCAGACGAATCATCTCATTATCACAGGTCCAGCCCCAGAGGAGTACAGAACTCACAGGTGAGCTGTGCTGGTCCGTCTCTCCTACAAGGCCGTGGCAACAGCCTATATTTGGGAGCAGCACCACATCCCTGTGGCCTGGGAAGAGGCCAGGGCACATGAGACTGACCTTGAAGGACTGCACAAACGTCCAGAGCAGGATGCGGATGGTGTAACCCTGGCGGAGCAGCTTGATGAGCCGAGCAGCCCGGAAAAGCTTCAGGAAGCTCATGTTGAAGCTGCTGGTGTTCACCAGCTGGGAGGAGATGAGAGGGTCAGAGGGAGGTGGGAGCTCCCACCACCACCCCACAGCCCACTGCTCCCAGCCCTGCTTCACCTTGGTGTCCGTCAGGATGATCTCTGTAATGCTGCCGATGACCGTGATGAAGTCAAAGATGTTCCAGGTGTCCCGGAAATAATTCTGCAAAAGAAAGAGGGAGAGAGGGAACGGGGATTTGAGCTCAGGGATGGCAGGTCTGAAGGTGCTGGGCCACGGGCCAAAGCTGCTCATGGCCAGCGGTGGAGACCTCGCAGCCCATTTGTATGCAGCCACAGTCCGGAACACCATCCTGTGTCTGAGACAGTGGCAGACCTGAGCATGCCTGCAGCAAGCAGCTTTTCCTGGGAGATGATTCATGCATGCAACACACCACCCTGGCAAATGGGAGCAGGAAAAGCAGCCACAGCCTAGGTCAGGCTGCAGCAGCTCGCCACATTGACCCTCACGGCCAGGAGGCTGCTTTGCCCTCCTCTTCACAGACACCAGGACACATCTCAGCCCCTGCTATTTGTGCAGCAGTGCGGGAAATAGTAAAAGTAAGATTTTCAGAAAGCTGTAAAAGCAGGTCTTAGAAACAGAAAGAGCAGAGGAATTAGAACCATCTACAGCTGCAAAGTCTGAATGTAGAAAAAGTTACAATAGTACAGCAAGCAAGGACATGAAACAATAGCTTGAGTTTTAGGCTTGGCTAAGACAGACCTTAAGACTGCAGAAAAATATGCCTAACAAGATAGTAGAAGGTTTTACGCCTAATAATGGTGTATTGTGTATTGTTAATAGAGAGCAGAGGAGCAAGCATTGTGTGAAGCAGGTGTATGTGTGCTTTTAATGATTGGCCAGAACAATTGTCTGTAAGCTTTGGCAATATGCTACTGGCTAGAAAGTTTTTTAAATGCTCTGTAACAAAGATACCTTTGGCTGTTGTTGGCAAGATGTGAGCTTTTGCCATCTTTCTATTGTCTCAACCCTGTGATGAGGCTGATGCTGCAATAAAGCTCAAGGAACGAATCCCAGAATCCTGTCCTGTTCGTGAAAAACTCCAAACACACAGCAGCTGGCACAAGACCAAACGTGACCGTGACTGGTGCTACTGGGAGCAAGGAGGGTGGCTAGAAACCCTCCTGATAGTGGACTTTGTCTTCCATAAGCAGCAAAGAATAGCTGAAGAAACAGCAATCCGTGGTTTCAGATGCCAAATGAGCAGCTGGGAGCTCGAGGACTGTGAATCCATCAGGGAGGTCTCACTGCTGCTCAGGTACAGCCAAAGGACAGACGTGCACCAGCACGTCCTGACTTGTGGGGACAAGGGAGCACAGCCACCAGCCCATGCAGCAGCAGTGGGCTCTAACAGAGCAGCAGCACAGAACATGCATGGTCCAGGCACAGAGCATGAGGCAAGAAGTAAAGCAGCAGTGTGGCTTCTTCCACCAGCAGCATCCAGCACTGGGAAGTGCAATGAGAACCAAAGGACTCCAGCCCAAAAGCAGCTCTCAGGCCAAGATCCAAAATAAGTAACAGCAACTTCACATTATTAACGCCTTCCCTCTGTGATCTGTGCACTGCCAAAGTGCAAATTAACACCCTCATAAAGAACAGGAGCAGGCACTCACCAGGAAGCCAAAAGCGATGATCTTGAGGACGCACTCCAAGGAGAACACCATGGTGAAGGCAATGTTCAGGTACTTCAGGGCCAGCTCATAGGTGTATGGAGCAGAATAGTACTGGTGGAAACAGAGACAGCACTAGCCAGGAGGGGGTCTGCCAGCCTCATGGCTGATGACTGTCCCGGCACAAGCCTGACATGGCCTATGTTTGCTGCCCTCGCTGCCTCCAGAATTCCTTCCTTTCCTCACCCCTCCCTCGGGACAGGCCTGTGATGGTCCATGTTCCTTGCCTTGGGGGCCTCAAGAACACCTCCTCCTTACTCTCTCCACCCCTCTCCCAGGACAGATGCCACTTCTTCTAAGAAGGGAGCACAGAGGAAATCCAGATCTGCCTACAGTAGTTAAAGAGGTCTAAATAATTTGGGTAATTTCTTTTAGAAAAGGTGCTACCTCCACTTTGGCTCCTGTATTGTTTCACGTGGATGTGCCCAGAGAATTTACACACCTCAAAGCATCTCCACAACCAAAATTCCCTCTGCTCCCATCCTGATTGTTCCTATTATACTCCAAACAAAGAGGACAGCCTCCCTCTGAGCACCAGCTCACCTTCATCATGAGCACCACGGTGTTGAGCGCTATCATGGCCATGATGGTGTACTCGAAGGATGGGGACACCACAAAGTGCCACACGCGGTACTGGAAGGTGTGTCTGTTCTGGGGCATGTACCGCGTCAGGGGCTTGGCGCTGATGGCAAAGTCAATGCAGGCCCTCTGCAACAAAATAGCACCCATCAGACCCCCATGGACACCTGGGAGGTGCTGGTGGCTGCCACAATTCTTTCCTCCATGATCTGCGAAGGTAGCTGGCTCATGGGTTTCTCACCTTTTCGATAGCAAGGGAGTTCCAAGCTCCCAAATTGCTAAAAACCCCATGGAAATGTCCTTGTTCCCCCTCCCCAGACCATACCTCGTTCTTCTCCAGGCTGCACTCCTCCATCATTTTGTCTCCTTGCTCTTGGAACGTGATGATGATGAGAGCCACGAAAATGTTGACGAAGAAGAAAGGGAAGACCACAAAGTAGACGACATAAAAAATGGACATCTCCATGCGGTTGCTGCGGCTGGGCCCACGGTCCTCCTCCGTCACATCCACCGAGTGCTGCAGCACCCTGTGGGCAGAGAGGTGAAGAAAAGCAACCAGGGATACATCCAGCACTTCCAATGGGACCCAGCTCTGTCTGTCCATGCTTGTATAATGACCAGATAAAGCTCTGTCCTAATGTGCTTTCAAGGATGACACTTTTAAATGGCTACAGCTTGTTTTATGGTGCTTTGCCATGTCCCTGATGGAAAATGGATCTTCCAGTGCTCTGCATACAGAGAAAAAAATATTGCCCAAACTCACATGAGCATTTAGAGAGGTCCAGTCCTAATGTTATCCCTAATATTGACTTAAAATATATCTCTGGGCCATGCAGAAAAGGCATTTTCCATCATTCACTCCCTAAGGAAGAAGCTAACCCCAGCTTCATAGCGGGGCTAAAAGCTCTTTTGTGCTGGTGTAACTTTTTATTCTCTCCGCTCCCTGCCCAGCAGCTCCTCTCTCAGTCTCACTGGGTGCAACCTGACCACCCCAACAGGGTGACCACCCCTATTCAAGGGGACAGATGGAGCAGAATACTCACTGGGGCCACCCCTCGCCAGTGGACACGGTGAACAGGGTGAGCAGAGCCCAGATGATATTGTCGTAGTGAAACTCGTGCCGCTTCCACTCCCGGCATTTCACCTCCATCTTGTTCTTCTCGTGGTCCACGTAGTTCCCTCTGCAAGGTGGAGAGGGAGCAGTGACCTCGGGTTTTTGGGTTGCCAGAGTATGGGATGGTGGGTTTGAACGCTGGGGGCAGTGTGGGTGTGTGAGGGGGTCACCTCTCTTCCCGCAGGTAGAGATGGGGAGAAGCTGGATAACAACCACAAGGAAGGGGAGAGAGAAGGGGAAAGTAAAACAGAAGAGAGAAGGAGGAAAGAAGAGGAGCCAGTTAAGGGCTCTGCACCCCATAGAAGGATGGGCCACAGAACTGGGGACAGAGCTCAGCCCATGCTGTCCCCAGGAGCAAATCACGGCCAAGGACTTAAGAGGGATGCACAGCAGACATGACCCAGCACCCTGCCCTTGCCAGAGGGGTCAGAAGCACCAGAGCTACTCCACAGGGCACCCACATGCAGTCCTTCTGCGTGTCCTTGGAGCTGTCAGTGCAGTAGAAGAACTTCCCCTTGAAGAGCTGCACGGCAATGACGGCAAAGATGAACATGAAGAGCTTGTAGACAATGAGGATGTTGAAGACATTCTTGAGAGATGTCACAACACAGTCAAAAACAGCCTGGAAGAGAGGGAAAAGCTCACCCTGGGGAACCCACAGCCCTGGACCAAGACCAGGTTACTTGCTGGGAAAAGAAGGAAAGAGCTGGGCTTTCTCCCAGGCCAAGAGCTATTTTGTGAATGAGGTGAACACCCAGAGCACCCACAGCACATGTGTAGGCACCATGCAGCCCCTGAGACAGCACCAGGGATGGATATTTGTGTCCTCTGTGTTCTCTGCAACCACGGAAGCAGACAGGGGGACCATCCTAATGATGCAATTAGCAGCACTCAAGACTAATTAGCGAACACTTCATCATTTCACATCACCCCAAATAACAAGGCAGAGCAAATACCTCTGCCTGGCACAGCAGCACGTTCCTTAGTGCTCACAGCCCTGGCTCTCACAGCACTTCAAGTGGGGATTGTCCTTATCCCTGTTGCATGATAGAGACAGGCACTTCCAGAAAGGAACTGACACAGGCTGACTCCGTCCACTGATCAGGAAGAAAACCTGGGGTCAACCCCCATGTTTCTGGGCTGCCACCCTGGCTCTCATCAATCAGCCAAACCACTTGCAGGTGAAAAAAAAATGGCTTTCTTGTTGTCATACTCTTTTTTTGTCTCTGTACCCCATCAGCTAAGGTAGGGAAATTCATAATCCTACCTGTGATGCAGAAATAATCCCATTATTGAGATGGGAAATCCCTCTCCAGTGCAGCACTGTGACAGCACAGCACACAAAACCCCGAGCTATTTGCAACCTGCTCTGGTGGGAAAGATGAAAAACTCTGCAAAGAGATTTGAGCTCTCCAAAACCAGGGCAGCCTATTTTTCAGGAGAACATCCGGGCTTTGCTCCATTTTGTCCACTCAAGCCCCACTTTCCCTGGCAGAGGAACTACTTCTGGACACCTTGCAGTGGTCCAGGCTTGCTTTTAAAAACTACCTGCACCTCCAGACATGAAGCAGCCTGAAGGGCGTTGTGGTTGCAGATGGGGCTCCTAGAGCACCCCAAAAGCTTTGAAAACAACTTGTTTATTGCTCACAAGCAAATCACGCTCCCAGAGAAGAGGAGAAGAGGATGTAAGGCAGGAGATGGAGCTCGTTACCTTCAGCTTGGGCAGTCTCTTGATGGTTTTCAGGGGCCTCAAGACTCGCAGCACACGGAGAGACTTGATGGTCTTGATATCCCGGCCCTTGTTGGTCCTGCCACGTCGGAGGGAAGCACACACACCCAAAAATGGGACAGAGAGACAATAACCTTGTAGACCTGGGTGCCCTGGAGAACTGAACTGCCAACAACACCCCCAGCACATGCGAAGACGGGAACAGGAGGGGCACAAACACTGCTGAGCTCTTAGCCCACCTAAATGCGGCCCCTCCAACACGTGCGCTGACCGCTGGCAGAGATGGAAAACAAGGCAGTCCTCTCTTTCCCAGGATTAGCACCCTTCCAGTGACCTTACAAACCCCTCGCTGTGGGAAGCAGTGCCAGGACTGGGGCAGGCAGTGCCAGGAGGTTTGCAGGGCACAGGCTTTGCTTCCCTCCTTCGGGCACACGCTGTTTGCAAATGGGGCTTGCGCAGGGTCACCACCACTGCAAATTGTTTCCTACCCATTGCAAGAAATTCAGAATAAAATGAGAGAGGTTCGCTCAGTGGGGTCTACATTGCCAGGGAAATTGTGGGTACCTCATCCCTGGAAGTGTTCCAGGCAAAGTTAGATGGGGTCCTGAACAGCCTGGTATAGTGGAAGGTGTCCCTGACCAAGGCACAGGGCTTGGACCCTTGGAAGGGTCTCAAAGGTTTCTCCACATCAGGGCTACTCTTGCCTTCACCCCAAGTCAGCTGAGGGAGGCAGAGCTTACCAGTTGAATTCTTTAGAAAAGCCCCCTCATGACCCTCATTTTTTGCATATGATGATTATTCCCCAACCACAACACTAGTTTTTTTTATTTTTTTTTTCCTTGTCTTTTAACTAAAGACTGGATCTCAGGGTGGAGCAGCGAGGTCCTGGTGAAGGTGGCACAGCTTGGATCCACCAGGCACCCTTGAAAAATGTCAAGGAAATTACTTGCAACAACAGATGCTCCCAATTACACAGCTCCTTGGCGAGGGTTAATGCAACAGGGAGTACAATAATGGGCTTAATCATTATGAGATGTAAACAAAACCACTAATTAATAGCCCTCCCTAGGAGCACAGCCCTCACATGCATGGGAAGCAACTGTACAGACAGACCTAGGACTCACTTTGCTCCTGTTTTGCTCAGAAATAGGGCCTGCATAAGGGCCTGGAGCATCTGACTGAGGGCTGGGGTAAGGGTTTGAGGGCAGCACTCAGCTGGTGCAAGCTGTCACCAAGGACACCCCAACTGCAGTGTCTGTCACCTGCTGAGGGGGGATCCCTTCAGCCCTCAGCAGTGCCTGCACAGCAGCGTGCTGCAGTCACTGAAAATGCAGCTGAGGGTCAGCCCAGGTGTGGGACAGACTGACCTCCACCTGCACCCACCCCCCTGCACTCCCAGGAGCAGCATCCCACAAGATCTTGAGCACCATAGTTACCCCAAAGCATTCCTGTCGGCGATCCAGCCCAGCAGCCACCAAGCAGCACCAGCAGAGAGAGGGAAAAAGAAAGAGAGGAGGAAGGTAAGAAAAGTGTCAGGGGAGCTGCATGGGGACCCTGCAGCAGCTGCCCATCACCCCAGACCTCGGGAGAAAGGCACGGCGTGTAGACCATGTCATACGCTTCAGCATGGGGCACACCTCCAGGGAGGGGCTCGTCCAGAAGCCCCTCCTGCCTTCCCTGCTGGAGGTTTTGGCTGGAGGGCACGTGGTGAAAGCCCTGCTGCAAGAGGAACCTGCATGGAGTGGACAGTGGGCAACAGCAGGAAGGCACACGGTCCTCCTCAGCCAAGAGTTGTGGGGTCAGTGAGCCAAAGGAAGGGGCCTCCGAGGGAACCTATCTGCAAGCCACAATAGCTCCCACCCAAATTCTGCTAAATCACCTCCACTGAGAGCTGCATTAAGAGCCTGAGCTGCAGTGCAGGATCTCCTGCAAGCCAGCAGGACACTCAATTGGACAAGCCAAGGTGGGCTGGTTGTAACCAAGCCTCTGTCCCTGTTTGAGCCAAGTCCCTGCCACGTGCACACAGAGTGCTCAGCACTGGGGGCAAAGCCTGTAAGTAAAACATTTCCTCAACCACATAACACGAAGCCCAGCCCCTGGCTGTGTGTCAGTCCAACATGTGGGAGGTGTGCTGAAAAGGTGACAATTTAACTTTGCAGCACTTCTGTGGTGGGACCTCTGCCCTGACCTGCCTCACACCAGGTTATTTTGCAGTCCTTAGGGGTCCTTCTTTCTTCCAGACCCTGGTGCCAGTGGGCACAAGGAGATGCTGCAAGGAATGAGGCCCCTCTGCTGGGTAATTGGCCCCTGCACACCAAGGGCTCTACACTGGCCACTCAGCCTCTCCACCAACCTTTCCACCACCCCTGGACCGCTCTGCAAAACTGCTGTGAAATGCCTCCTCAGAGGGAGGCAAAGGCGAGCAGGGTCTTTAGTTGTGGTTCTGGTTATTTCAGCTAATTTAATTTGAACACTTTGGAGATGTACAGCTTTTTATTTAGACTCTGTATGGATTGATGTATTAGCTTTCCATGTGGTGAGCTAAGGATGAATGGAGACAACCTCTCTCAAGGTTTGTGGCCTCCAAGGGAGCAGTGGACAAGCCACAATGGCTCACAGAGAGACAGCTTTGTGGGTGGACACTTGGTTCTCAGTGATCTAGATGTGGCACAGACAACTTGTGGGTGATGGTGGCACTGCTGAACCAGCTCAAAAACCTCCTGCTGTGCCCACAGCCACCCAGGACCCCTGTGGGAAAACCAGAGTGCAGAGAGGAGGCAAAAGGAGCAGGAAACCTGCATGGCACATCCCAGCATTCCTACTAGGAAGTGCTGGACTCAGTCACCAGCTGCTCTCATCCAGGAAGTTGCCACAGCCACTCCATGGGCATGCTGTTCCCACCCAGCACCATGGAGGAGAGGAGAAGGAGAAGGAGAAGGAAGGAGAAGGAGAAGGAGAAGGAGAAGGAGAAGGAGAAGGAGAAGGAGAAGGAGAAGGAGAAGGAGAAGGAGAAGGAGAAGGAGAAGGAGAAGGAGAAGGAGAAGGAGAAGGAGAAGGAGAAGGAGAAGGAGAAGGAGAAGGAGGAGAACATTCCCCCTGCCCTGGTCCCACATCAAAGAGCTCACGGAGGGAGAAGAAAAGTAGACAGACTGGAACATCACCACCAGAGTTTTCCCCTGGAGATCAGGAGGGAGGGTGGGAGGGAGGGTGGCAGGGTGGGATATGGAGAGCTGGTGAATATCCTGCAGCTCCCGCAGCTTTGGCAGTGCTGGGCTGCTGAGGGGAGAGGCAGGTGTTCTTATAAATGCTTTATAATGTATGAACCCATCGGAAATCACCGTGGTGCCTTTGTTCCCTTCACTGCCGAAGCCATGAGCTCATCTCCTCCAGCAGGAGCCACGCTGGAGGCGGGGCAGACGGACAATCCTGCAGGTTCACATGATAAAAAGCCCCATCCATGGCACAAGCAGCTCAGTGTCTACCCAGCTACAGCTGCAAGAGAGAGCAGGAGACACCAGTGGTTGCTGCAGACGTGCGTGGAGATGCCAAGGCCTTCTCCACGGGAAGGGCTTCGGTGCCACGACCGATGGGGGTGCTCACCCTCGAGAATTCAGCTGCCCCGTGCCCAGAGGGAACGTCCTTCCCTCGGGAAGATGGGTGGAGGCAGGCAGGTGGCAAGCAGGGCTGGAAGGTGCCGGGCAGCTTCCCCACATGCTCGGTGCTTGGTCCTGCCAGCCTCAGGGGCCACCGCAGGAATTGTGCCACCCTTGTGGGGTGAGGGCAAGGGGACAGTGAGCATTTACTGTGCCTTGGTGAGGACAGCCCTCCACCCAGGAGCAGGCTGAGCCAACAACATGGGCTCCTTCAGCCATCAAAATTCTTGATGGACGTCGCCTTGGAAGGAAAAGGCTCCCTTGTCCTCCTCCTCAAACCACTCAGTGCATCTCCAGGCTGCTGATGCCCTTGAGCCCTGCCAGACACGCTCCCAGGGGCTGTCCTGGCAGAGCAGGGATCAGCCAGACCCTGGAGATGCTCCATCCACCCTCGAGGTGGCCTGTGTGGCCTTCCAGAGGCTCAGAGCATTGTCCCCAGGCAGCAAAGCTGCCCCAAGCCCCTTCCCCATGTCGGGGTCTGCAGTCAGCCCCCTGCCCTGCCCAGGGGCTGCTTCATCCCTGTGCTGGGCGAGCTGAATTCTCCCATGCTCTTCCCAAGGACAGAGCAGGGGCTGGAAGCACTGGGTGAGGAATGGGGGGAGTAGGGTGAGGAAGGCACAAGCAACGAGCCAGAGGGGCACAAGTGGGTGAGAACCAGGAGGAGGAGCTGCTGCCCAGTCTGGGGTGAGGTGGGAGGGATGGATTACGGGCTGTAATCCATCGAGGGACCTCGTAGGCACCCCGAGAGCCCCGCACGGTACCTGAGATGTGGACAAGGCCAAGGCTCCCGTCCATGTGGCTGCCAGGCCCTCCCCTGTCACCAGCCACTGCTGCCAGTGTCACAAAGAGAGAACAAGAGCGTGACAAAGGAGCCTGAGCCTTTCCTCTCTCTTCTCCTCTCCCTTCTCGGGCACCAATGGGGCAGCACAGCCCTGGGGACCAGGGGATGCCCCTTCCCTGTAAGCACCACCTTGGCACCACACATCCCTCCCTAAGCTTACTGCACCCCCTGCCCCAGCCAGCAGCACAGGGCACATCAGAGCAGCAGGAAACTCAGCCCTGCCCTCCATGGCACGGGCACCATGGACATCCCAGTACCCACAGGGGCCACAAGCTCAGTGCCAGAGCCCAGTCTCCAAGCAATGCTCAGTGGGGACGCTGCAGGGCAAGCACACAACCCTCTCCATGATGCCTCAGAGGATGCTGGCACAAACCCCACCGGCCTCATGCCCATTCCTGCAGGGCTCCAGAGCAATATTCCCCTCAGACCTGAGGAAAAGTCACCAGCCAGGGGTACCATTTCCAGCACAAACGTGTTCAGGGGGCAGCTCCACCTGGCAGGCTGCTGCTTCTGCTGTCTCTGTGCACCCCAAGATGCATAGCAGGTATGTAACTCCAGCTCTGGCACCTTTAGGCCATTTTCCCCCTCTCTAACAGCCCCTTCTGCTCTGTTTCAAAACCACTTGTACCACCAACTTCTTCCTAGCATCTCCAGCTTGCCTTGCCTTGCTCCCTGCCTGCTTTCTCACCAGCCTCTGAAAAACAAGGAGAAACACATCTCCAGAGCAGCCCCACAGCACTGCCAGGAGCCACACCAGAAGCAGAGCAGAAGGGTGCAGAGAAACAAAATGCAAAAGAAATCAGAGTCTGGTAGCCATGACACACAGTTTCATCCTTCTTCCACCCCAGTTCTGGGAAGGCAGGGAGCTGACAAGGACAAGGGCCACTTACGCCAAGGCAAAAGCCACCAGCGCTCCCACCACCACGATGAAATCCAGGATGTTCCAGAGGTCTCGGAAGTAGGAGCCATCCTGCAGGATCAAGCCCTGATCAATCATCTGGAAGGGAGATAGAGAGAGAAAAACAGGCAGGGAATGAGCAGCTCAGACACCAAGCTGGGGGACAGGGACACTGCAGACACACCCCAGTGTCCTGGGTGTAGGTGTGGAAGCCTTGAGGCTGATAAAGGAGATGCTGAGCACTGTGGACCAGCACTGCTGAGAACAGGACTTTAAGGTCTCCACCTGGTCAATTTTGGACCAGAACTGCAAAACTGTGCAATTTCCCAGGGATGCTGCATCCTGTCAGGGCTCTTACCTTGATCACCATCTCGAAGGTGAAGACACCAGTGAAGACGTAGTCGAAATACCTCAGCACCTGCAGACAGAGGGCACAGGTGCTCTGCAGCTGCTGCTGAGCAAACCGTGCCCACCCAGACACCCAGCTACAGCAGCTTGCCTGGCTCAGGGGTAGAATGGGGTTGGTTTGCTTGTCCCAAACACAGCCTTATCCCTAAGAGCTCAGGACAGCCCCAAACCCAGCCTGTGCAAGCAGGAGGGAAACATTCCCCATGCAAATGACGCTGCTAGCCAGGATCACGTGTCCCACACCAGCGCCTGTACCAGTATCTCCTCAGTCCAAGCCACTTTACAGCTGACCAGGCATCCTGGTATCTCCTCAGGCTCTAAACCCCATGTGTGGGAAACTGAGAGTGACTCCCACAGTTCACAACGGAAGGTGGGGGGGGGGAAGTCAGATTCCACGGCACGGTACGAGTGCCACCACCGGCTGCCCTGATCCTACAGATCCTGCCCACAGATCCTACAGGGCTAAAATCCTGCGGGAGCTCTGCCTGCACTGGTGGGGGCAGCGGGAGGGGGTTGTAATCACTTTGTTGCGGTCGGAGTTGGTGAGGACGGGATCCTCGGCGGCGAGGGCGATGCTGCTGGCAGCGATCACCAGGAGGATGCACATCTCGAAGTAGCGCAGGTTCACGATGTAGTGGCAGGCCCTCCTCACCCTGCGGGGACACAGCCCACACCCCACCTGTGAGCCCCTGGCAGGCCACAGCCACAGCCCATGTGCAAAGCCCACCCCGTATTGCCACTTTCCAGGGTGGGGAGACGGGCAGCAAAGCCTGAGGAGCAGAAGAAGGGAGCCCAAGGGGTGTTTGGGCTTGTTGATGCTTCTTCTCAGCTGTCTCAGCCCCACAGCCTGGCAGGGAGAGTCCCTAAGAAATTGGGGTGCTTATTCTTCCAGGCTGCAGGATCTGGGGAAGAGCTACAAGGCAGCAGAAAACTGCAGGCAAATATAACAAACAAGGAATAAAAATCCCAGCTTTGCAATTGGCAGCTGGGAGAGAGAGCCATGAGACATGCCACAGAGAGAGAGCAATGTGGGGCTTGGGGAACTCTGTGGAAGGCTTCGGGCTTGGGGAAGCCTGTTTGGGAGACACTCAGCTCCCTTCTCACAGGGATTCCCTGGTTTTGGTGATGTCGGGGGTCCTTCCCCTTGCAGCCCTCCCCAGCCCCAGTGTGAAAAACGTCTCACGGGTTGGTGGTGCTGAAGATGAACATGGAGCTGTGTGGCACCATGGCTTTGCCCGTCTCGCTCTTTTCCTTCTTCCGCTTCTTCTTCTCCATTCCTTCCTCATCCTCTTTGGTCTCGGCCTCCTTTAAGGGGCTGGCTTCACCATCTGTCTTGTTGCTAACTGCAGGAAAGTGAGAGCCTTTGCCCGACCTTGCACCCAGACAACACCCTGGGGTGTCCCTGCCACCTAGGCAACCCTCCTCTGAATTCCTGCTCTGAATCCCTGTGCTGTTACAGGGACAGGGACTAGGCAGGAAGAAAATATACCAGCTGCTGGGATGGAACAGATGAAATGGGTTTATCAAGGCCAGTTTTCACCTTGCTGGTTAATTAATAGCACTGTTTAAAGCAGCTCACCTTGACAGCGAGGCTGCCGCTAAGGGGTTTGAGCGACAGTGAGCTGCTGGAGGCTACAGATGTTCCAGGAAAAACAGGGAATGTGAGAGTTTTGCCCAGGCAGAGAGGAAGGGGAAATGATGGATGAGATGAAGGGGTGGTGGGAAATAGTGGATCAGATGAAGGGGTGGATGGGAAGACGTGAGAAAGGGACACAGGCCCCAGGGCATGCTGGCGCATCAGCGTTTGGGCTCCCCTGCAAAACTGGGGTGAGATCCTGCAAGGAGGAGCAAGGAGATCCCCCCAGCTGATGGATGTGCACAGGAAAAGGCATGCAAGCAGCTTTCCATCCCCACAGGGTCCCCGAGGGCTGGGAGAGGGGCTCAGGAAAGAGAGACGGGTCCTCACTCTGTACCACAGCGGAGTCGTGGACATCGATCATGATGGCGGTGCTCTCGGTGGCCTTCTCGGTGTTGGGGGTGATGGAGGAGAGGTCAGGCTCACTGTGGCTCACGGTGCGGCTGGGCTCCAGCAGTGCCTGCTCGCTCGTGTCCGGGCTGCTGCACTCCTGCTCCGTCAGGTTGCCCGTCTTCCCCTGGGAGAGCTCAGGTGCGGCGTGTGGGGGGCTCCCTTTCTTGGTGGTCCCAATCAGATCGGCATCGCCAGCAGGAACCCCGTTTGTCCTGCAGCAGGGACAGGGGAGAAAAGGAGGTGTGAGAAGATACGGGCACAGGAGAAGAAGAGAATACGAGGAGCTGTGGGGACAGAAAGATGCTCTCTGCAGGCACCAACCTGATGGACTCTCCACTCGCCTCTGGCTCCCCCGGAATCAGCGCCTCTGCTGCAGCCATGTCCCCATGCCGGTCCCCGTCCTGTGCCCCCTCGGCAGTGCTGGTCTCCTCCAGCCCCATCTCCTGGCTGGCCGAGCGGCTCCCCAAGATGCCAGCCGTGTCCTTCCCCTCCATGCGGGCTCTGCGGTGCCGGCTGCGCCGCTGGCTCTGCCTCATCCTCGCCCTGTCCTCGATGCTGCCTCCTGCCCCGTCCTGTTCTCCTGGCTCACAGTTCCCATGGCAAGACTTCTGCTGCCACACGTCCCGCTTGGCCCGTGGCGATGTCCTGTCCTCCCCACCGCCGGGGTTGGCCCCCGGGACTGGCTGCTCGGGTCCCTCGCGCTCGCCCTTGCCCTGCTCCTCAGCGCATTTCTCCAGGGTGACACCCTCCCCGGGTCTCTTCCTGCGGAAGATGCTGGCGTGGGGATTGATGAGGGGCGGCTCGTCCTTGTTGATGCCCTCCTGGCTGGACATCTGCATGTGCCGGCGCAGCTGGCTCGTGCGCTGCTCCCACACCGACATGTGGTGCCGCCGGCGACGCTCCCGCCTGCAACGGGGGACAGCGAGGGGTCACCGTCCCGGCTGCCCACACAGTCCCCTCGGTGAAGCACCCACCCTGGATTTAATCTGGGAATCCCAGGCAGAAGGAAGTGCCACTGCCAGGGTTACAGGCTGTGCTAGGGCTTCCTCAGTGGTGCTGGCGGGGACTGGAAATGGGGCTGGGAGTGTGCTTGTGCCCCTTCAGAAAGCATCAGGCTGATGGATGACCGGCCCCAGCAGCCTCGCCGCTGCCCTGAAACTTTCAGGCAGTACGTCCAGTTTCTGGGAGCAGCCAGCATCCTGCCTTGCCCTATCCCAGACAGGCAGAGACCACCTTCCTCTTGTGTGACTGCCTGGGGACACCTTAAATACAGGCCAAGCCCTCTTGCTGCATCCAGGGACCTCTCCTCGCCTCTCTCCCAGCACATCCCGGGTAGAAAGCCTGCCCTGAGCCTTGAGGAGCAGCGATTTTGACTGTCTGAGGGCAAGGAGCTGCTTCTGGGCTACGCCACGAAACCTTTGTAGCGTTGTAAAACAACACCCTGGAGAAGACAAGACGTGCCCTTCCCGACACCCCCGCGGCACAGAGAAACACCCAGGAGCACACACGGGCACGGGCACTGCGCACACCCCACCGCACACCCACGTGTGCCGTGCGGCACCGCGCACGGGGGGACCCGCACACACCGAGGGGAGCGCGGGGGCACACGGATACAGCGCACACACACACACACACACACAATGAATCCCCACTCCCGTCCCTGCCGGCCAGGCCGGAGGAGAGCGGGGTGTGCCCTGGCCCCGCGGACGGACGCACAGACAGCACAGGAGCCACAGACGGACACGCGCCCCCCGCCGCCCACATACAGGTGGCTGCTGCGTGGCTCCCACATCGACATGTGGTGTCTCCTCCGCCTGTCTCTTCTGCGGAGGAAAAACAAACGGGTTCAATCCCCTCCTTCCACTCGTGTGGGCAGCGCAGAGAGCTGTCCCCCCTCCCTGGGCAGGGCTCATCCTGGCCCTGTGCATCCACAGCGAGCCCCCACGGGCACGCTGGTCACAGGCTGCCCTCGCTCATGCTGGCACTCTGTTCCCTGGGAGCTTTCCCCACATCGTGCACAGGGAGAGCAGCGCAGGCTCCGGTCCTTCAGAGCCTCCAAGATATCCTTGGATACTTAACCGCTGTCTCAAACTGCTCGAAATTCACTTCTCCCAAGAAACACGTGGCAATTGGAAAGAGGAAGGAATGCATCAGGCCAGCCCTGAGCTGCTCAGAGCCACCGCCATGAGCTCACGCTGGCCTGGGAGCACAGAGGGGAACGTGAACTTCCCCAGCAAACACAAGGCACAAGGCCAGGCTGAGATGCTGCAGAGCTGCTGTCACCTGAGCAGCCCCCACACAGAGCAAGTTAACAGGGCTGGCAGGGTGAGATTCCAGGTTTTAACCTTTGCCTCTACATAGAAAAGATTCGGATACACACAGCTCCAAGAACGCTGCCCTGAGAGTGTGCAATCATAGAAACACAGAACATCCTGAGTTCGAAGGGACCCACAAAGATCACTGAATCCAGCTCCCGGCCCTGCACAGCACAATGCCAAGAATCCCCACCATGTGCCTGAGAGCACTGTACAAATGCTTCTTGAGCTCTGGCAGGCTCGCTGTCATGACCACTTCCCAACAGTTTGAAGGCATTCCCCCTTGTCCTATCACTTGTCAAAACACCACCTTGTCAGAAGTCCCTCTTCAAGCTCTCTCAAGGTGCTCCAAGGTCTCCAGGCTTAACAACCTCAATCCTCCCAGCCCCAGCTCACGGGAGAGGTGCTCCACTCATGCTGGTGATTATGGTCTCCATGGATCCCCGTGCATGGGAAGGGCCCAGTGCCACGCTCGAGGCAGGGCTGGAGCTGCCAGCACCCACAGCATTCCCACAGCGAGCTGCCGAGCCACCAGGCGCATCCACGCGGCGCGTCCGGCACCAGTGCATGCAGGCGCATTGTTTGACACGTGCCAGCACCCGCACGCGCCCACCTGGCAGCCCTGAGCCATCTGCACCCAGGTGTACAAACACAGCGCTCCCACGGGCACCGGGGCTGCCCACGCCATCCCTGGCCTCATGGGAACACCCGTCCATCCCCACACTGCCGGCAGGAACGCCCGTGCCAACCTGCAGGCGCCAGGTACCCGCGTGGAAATTGGAGCCACCTGTGTGCAAAGGCAGAGCCCTGCTCTGAGCTCCCTTCTGTGCCAGCTCTGCTCTGCCTTGGCCACCACTGTGTTGTCCCCACTGTCTTCCACAAGCTCAGCACCACCAAAAGCACACCAGACCTGAGGCTGAGTATACCATCAAGCCTAACCCGTGGCATCTACTGCCTGGCCCTGACCCTAATCCATCCTGGTGAGTGGGAGGAGCCGGAAAAAAGCCCCATGAATATCAATACCTCCCCTTTCAATGCCAGCCACCAGAACAACAAGGAAAGGTTGAAAAAATCTGTTTTCCCAACCAGCTCTGTCTGGCAATGACTAGAGAGCTCTGTCAGGGATGTGCAGTGTGGGCAAATCCTTTACTGCCCTAATATATTCCATCTCCCCCTCTTCCTCTCTCCTATCTGTCCATTCTCAGTCTCTCCCTAGCTCTTTATTCCCTCACTTTATCCAACACATTCCCACTGGTATCCAGAAACAGAGCCAACATACAGACTCCACCACCTCTCCCCTAAACCCCCCTTGTACCTGGGTAGACAGATTTACTATGAACACCCCATCAGCCCCAATCCAGGGTAAAATCTGTGGCTGCTGGGGGATCAGGCAGGCCTTACAAGCACACCCTGTTCCTGCTGGCCCTAAAACCATGCAGGATGGGGGACCACAGCATCCCACCACTGCCAAACCAGGGAGGGGGCCGTTCCCAAGGCTGCCTCTGATCCCCCCCAGATCAGCACTCGCCTGAAGACAGCAGTTTCTCTCAGCAAATCTGCAAGAGATTCTGCCGTGTACAAGCTTGGCTGGGTTTCAAAGCATAACAAAACCTAAAATTCCCTGGGAAGGGATTCTATTAAAAAAAAAAAAAAAAAGAAGGAAAGAAAAAAGAAGAGGGGAAAAAAATAAAATAATCCCTTCAGCTGTACTGAAATGTACTGTTTTGGGAAACAAATCAAAACGCCTCATTCCAGTGTTGACTTTGAAAGTTTTATGTGATTTAGACCATATGACATCGCAAAATAAAGAGAAAAAAAAGGCAGCTAGGAAGGGAAAAACAGAAATTTCTCCTGCTGAAATGCAGAGACAAGGCTTCTTAACACCATGCTGGAGGTTTATGTGGTTTGGGGCTTTTTTTTCTCACCCCAATCAAATTTTTGAACAATCAAACATGGTTTCACAAACCCGCTCCATCTTTCCTAACTGCATCCGCTCCCAAGGAAGGAGCCCGAGGGAGATTTGTGACACCACTGCTCCCTTCTCCCCCAGCCCTGGCTGCTCTCCTGCAGCTCTGCCATGAAGAAACACTCCCCAGGAACAAATATCACCCCTCCTCAAGAATAACTTGAGATACTTTCCTCCTCCCTAGCCTCCTACCATCAGCCCTAAGCGCTTGAGCTCTATATTTGGGGCAGAAAGCCTCTTTTAGCATATTTTTGCCATGCCCAAGCACTGAGGCTGCAGCTTGGTGTAGAGGTTGGCAATTTCAGGAGCTCCCTGGAGAGCTGTTCCCCATGCTGTCACCTCTCTAAAAGCACTGCTGCTCATGGGGAGCACACTCCTAGACCTCCATCCGTCTTCAGGAAGATGCCCAGACAGGGAGTCACCCCATGTGGGGACCCCTTTTTTCTTGTTGGCAGCCCCCCCAACCAGCCAGGCCAGGCTCTGCTGCAGCTCTGTGCCCTTCTAAGCCTGCCTGGGCTCGGGAGGGTCACCAGGGTGGTGTTGGGGAGTCACTCACTCGATAGCAGGCATGTTTGGGGCAGACATGGGGCTGACTTCTTTGGCTTTCTGAAGGGCGTGCTTCTGGTTAAAGGCCTCCTCTTCCTCCTGCTCGTCCTGCAGAGAAAAGAGGGCATTGCTCAGTGGGGTCTCAGGGCTCTGAGGGAAAGCTCAGCCACTGGAAGAAGTGAGAGATGTGCAGGGCAACCCCTGATGCCAAGGCTTGAGGGATTGAGGGGGACCTGTGCTTCTGACGCCTTGGAGTGACAACCTAGAACAGAGGCTAGACAAGGTTAAGAGAATAACGTGGGGTTTTATTAAAGGATAATAGACACACCTTCAATAGGCACACTTTGGGCAGTCAAAGCTTCCCACAGGGGCTACACCCAATATGGACAATGGTTGTGAGTTTTTCATACCATTATAAGTTTGGTCCCCATATCAGGGGTTAATCCTCCAATTACAGCTTCAGGTGATGAAGTAATGTACCCCCAGTTTGCTCCCTCACAATTCACTTTTTGTTCATACTTTTCAGGGCCTGAGGCTGTAGGGTGTCCTTGAGTTTCAGGCCCAGAGGGATTGTTGTGTGTGACCAAAATGTGAAGACAGTAGCTAACACTTTATATGGAATTTAGAGTTGTGCAGTACTGCAGTACAGGATTTGAAAAATATAAATTTTTTAAGGCATCGCTTCAAGAGACACTTTGTCTCCCTTGTGCTGTGGGTATGCAGGCTCCCCACTACACCAGATCTTCCCCAAGGCATCGGTGCTGCTTGAATAAGTGAGCCCAGCCCACTCCAGGCAAGAGCTGGGCTGAGCATGGTGGGACAACCCCAGACAGCACAGACCAGCTCAGCCCCCCCTTCTTCACAGCCACAGGGGCCAGACAGGCATCCCCCAAACCGAGTGGGAGGTAAGGCATCCATGAATGACCCCGGCAGAGACCGGATTGCTTTAATGAGTATGGTTGTGTCTCCGGAGCAAAGAATGTCATTAGGAGTCATTAGCGAGCATTCAGCCTTTTCAAAAACTCAGCGCTCTCTTAATTGATGCTGCCGATACCCGTGGGGCTCTCCCATCCCTCGCACCCCAGCGGCAGCCGGCAGCCCCTGGAAGTGCCATCTGCACCCTCCCCCCGTGGGAGGACCCCTGCACACAGCCCTCAGGCAAACCAGCACCGTGCCCCGTTTCAGGTCAGATTTACACCGGCGTGGAAGCCTCCCAGTGAGCCCCAGGGACGTGAGTAATAGCCCTGGCTCCACAAAAATCTGGGCACCGCAGGATCACTGGTCTGCTCCAAAGAGTGGACACGACTCTTGCAGCTCTCTCCTACTCACCATTATCCAGATCGTGCCCCAACTATTTTGCGTTCCCCAAATATTCCCCAGCATGGTCTTAAAAGCAGCTGAGCACCAGCCTAAATTGCATCCTAAATCACATCTGCTGCCCACATCTATGGGCAAATGGGGAATAAATATTGACACCACTGGAAAATGCTTCCCACTCCACATCTCCAGAGTGCTCGGGCAGAAAACAGTCCCCACATCAGGTCCCACCCAACAGATGAGGGTTATCTCCATCTGTCTGGTGGCAAACGGGACTGGGGAGTTTAAATGGAGAAATAATTAAAGTGTGGGTGTTCCTGGAAAGACCAGCAGGTTTAAGTGTTTTCCTAAATCAAAGCCTAAATGGCTTTGCCCCAGTTCTCTCCACGGGAGAAGGAAAAGGAGCAGCAGGAACGTACCTTGGTGAGCTCCTGAGCGTTGGCCAGGTTGTCCACGGCAATGGCCAAGAATACGTTCAGCAGAGTATCTGAGAGCAGCTAAGGATGCACAAGCCGTGTGTTAAGGACATGTGTATCTGCAGCTCCCAAGGAGCCCAGCCAAAGGCACAAACTCCTCACCCATCCCACAGAAACAGCCCTCAGTGCCCCTCCCCACAGCTCCTGCTCTGCCTTTGGGACACCCAGCGCTGCCACACGTGTGTGGTGGGTGTCCCTCAGCTGGGAGGGGAAGAAGGGGAGGGGGATGCCCCCAGAGAGGGTGAGGAGATGGGGTTGTCAGCACTGAAAGCACAGCAGCCTGGTGGATACAGTTTCCAAACAGGGTGAGGACAATGAAGTAGATGGAGGACCACATCCCTGAGCGCACGCCTCCCTGGGAGCGGATGCCATTGTACATCACCTCATTCCAGTCCTCGCCTGTCAGGATCTGCGGGGACACACGGCAGCAGCTCTGTCACCTGCACCTGCCCATCACCTGCACATCTGTGCCACCAACGCGTGGGCGCCATCCACAGAGACCCCCTGCAGTGGATAACCCAGCTCTGCAGCACCTGAGGGAGATCCCACTGCACACTGATGAGGATTTAAAGCCTCCTCAGAAGAGTTTTGAAACTCTTCATCTTCTCTAACAGAGGTGGAAGAGTTTCCATCTCTTTCCGTCCACTTTGTTGTAGAGGAGAGGGAGGAAGCAACAGCTGATAGAGGGGAACCTGTTTGGTGTAAAGAGCCCCTCCCAGCCATGGGGGAGAAACCAGGTGGTGCCAAGTCCCTTTGCTTGAGTCTCCTGGCAGCCCAGCTCCTACCTGAAACACCGTCATGATGGCTGCAGGGAAGGTATCAAAGTTGGCCGAGGGAGTCCCATCCATGAAGTTAAACCTGGAAAGGGAACCACGTGGGTGAAACACCAAGGTCACCAAACCCCCGACTGCTGTGCTATCAGTTCCCTTGTGTTGAGGAGGACCTTTCCCCACTCTAGAAAAGGTCTCCTCAGCATATGGTGCCAGAAGCCAGAACGTCTCCTGGCTAGAAGAACCAGCACAGCTCAAAGGCAGCCCTCAAGCAGGGATTTTTGTGTGGGAGGAGACAGAGGGGGAAGGTACAGTCTTGCTGGGCTCCCGAAGAGGGTGTCATCACTTGGCTTTAACGCTAGGAAACTCCTGTTCCTCAGCCTTGAAATGACATACCTGCCTCCAAACAGCTGCATTCCCAGCAGGGCAAAGACTACAATGAAGAGGAAGAGGAGGAAGAGCAGACTGATAATAGATTTCATGGAGCTCATCAGCGAGACCACCAAATTCCTCAGGGATGCCCAGTACCTAGAAAACAGAGATATTGCTGGAACACTGACAGTGATGCTGGAGAGCAGCAGTGACTGGATCTGGGCTGCAGCCACAGTCTGAGACGGAGGGCAGCAGGCACTGATGGTGGGTACGCACTTGGTTATTTTAAATATCCTCAGGAGACGAAGAGCTCGTAGGACACTGATCCCAAAAGAGGTTCCTGGCCTGAATATAGCCCAAACCACTTCGAAGATGCTTCCCACTGTGACCTGAGAAGCAGACACAGCCACAAGTCAAAGACAGGCTCAGGATGGGCTGCTGCAGGGAATCTTAACGTCCCTGAAGATGAGGCACCCACCACCCAGACCAGGAGCTGGTGTCACAGGCTGTCCTGGCAGAAAGTGCTCCCTGCCCACTGTGAGGGCCATCCTGATCTCCCCCTTGGTGCCTTGCATTGCAGACCCCTGCCAAGCATCTCCCCCCACACCCACAGCATCCCTGGGGCTGCTCACCCCACAGTCGAAGCAGTTGAAGGAAGAATGGAAGTAAAGGCGTGGCCCCATCCCATACATCTTCAAGGACATCTCCAGAAGGAAGAGCCCAAGAAACAGGAACTCTGCATAGTCTGGAAGACAAAACCCAAGTGTGCTTGAGGTGCTGAGCTGTGTGGAGCATGCTGCATGCACCCACCTGTTGAGCATCCGGCAGACCACAGAGATGGGACAAGTCAAGGACCACGCTGCATCCCCAAACTCTCAGAGCTTGGGATGAGGGAATTTGATCTGTGAGGAGCTAAACTGTATGCAACAGAGCATCAGACCCACGAGTTAATCACACAGGGAAGATGCACCAGTGTCCCAGGGGACTGAGAGGACCAGACACGGCCAGCACGGAGCAGAGCAGCTCTTTGGCATTACAAAGCCTACGAAGGCATCAACCACACGACACTGTAGAGGAATATTATCAACCTGGATTAAAATCATTGCATGGCCGGAATCTGGGCAGGGAAACAGAGCTGAACAGCCAAGAGCCAGTGAAAAGCCTTTCCAGCTATTTCATGAACATTTAGCAGGCAAGAGCCTGGCTCTTCACCTTTCCCAGAAGATGCTTCTCACCACGACCAGCTGCCACACCACACTGCGGCGGGCTGGGAGCCCAGCAGTCCTGAGCCTACTGCTGCAGATTTGGGTAGTGCTGGGGCTTGACAGGTGACACATTTTCAAGGTGAGGAAGAATAACACATCCAAGAAAGCAGCACCGTCCCCACTGCAGCAGCTGAGGAGTGACACATGGGGCTGACCACGCTGCTCTGCAGTAGCCCACGCTGCAGTGCTTCCGAGACCTCACCTTCTGTCCTGGCCCATGCTGGGCTCAGGGAGGCTCCATAACTGGGAACCTCCAAGGCTGGGATTCCCTCACCATGCTCTGCACAAGGATTTTAACCAGGATGTTCTGCCATGATCAATCCCATCCCTACAAATTTACACCTTTCCAGCAATGGCTTGTGCACATTCAAAGGTGGTTCTCCAGCAAGCTTTCCATCACCACTGTTCACAATTTTGGGATAAACTCCACTGAGACTGGCAGTGTTTCTCTCTCATGGCAAACACAATCGGACCTGAAGGACACGGAGCCAGCACAACTCCTCCGTGTTTGCTCACAAGGCTGAGACAGCCCTCAGTGGCCATGGGGCCAAGGGCAAAGCTGAATTAAACATCTCTACACGGTCGTTTGTTATCAACAGTGGATGGAGCTGAGGTTATTCCCCACCCAGCTCCACACCAGCATGACTGTGGTGGGCCTCATCCCTATGTGCCTTGAGGCAAGTAGTGAGGGTGTGCTGCAACACTCTCCCACCTACACCAAACTCACAGAGGAAGTGGGTGAGCCAGGCTGGCTGGTTGTGATGGACGATGGCCACGCACGCAGTGTTGAGAGCCACCAGGCTCAGGACGATCCAGTAGAAGACCTGGGATTTGACCATGTGGCGGACGGAGATGCGCAGGAGCCGCTCCTTGTGCCGTAAGTAGGAGGCACCGTCCACCCTGGCACCTTTGAGGCCAGAGTGACTCGAGGGGTTACCTAAAGGGAAAAGAAGGGGGACAAGGAGTTGGATGCTCCAGCCTCCCCTGCAATATGAGACAGGACAGATTGCTCTTATGGGGCACAACTCATCCGGAGAAATTTTATGTGGCAGCAGGAGGTTTGCTGCTAAACTAGCAGAGATGTCTGGATTGTGACACTCTCCATGTGGGTGGGTCTCTGGGAAACCAACCAGCTGACACAGGTTTGGGGTAAGCAAGCCGCAGACTGCACTGACCCAAGGTTGGATGAAGAGGTCTCCTCTGCGCCAGCCTCCGCTCGCCCACGGAGGAGATGTCGACACAGTGCTCGTCACCCGACATGGCATCCGTGCGGTTCCGCTTGATGGTGGCTCGCCTGAGAACTGGGAAGGCAAGAGGAACAAGTGTTGGAGTCTCAGTGGCCCAACTCTGCCAGTAGCCAGCCCGCTGGATCAGGACCTGGTAATCAGTACTCGGGTCTGGTAGCAGGACGAAGAGACCCAAGTGATCCTAGTCCACAGCTATCCCTTGTGTGGGATCAGACACCTGCCAGCCTCCACGCTCTCTCAGCAGTTATGGTGCCAATCCACCTCCCCTCACCCCTCTCTTGGACTCCAGACCCCACTGGGGCTTCCCCATCACAGCTGGAGGGTCTGAGCCTCCAGCTCTAGGCAGGCAGAAAGAAAGGCAGGCAGATTTTAAGGGCATTGCTGGTCTTACCTTCTAAGGCTGAGGTCCCCGAATTTTTGTTCTCTTCAGCCAACATGACTTCCTCTACGCAAAACACACAGTTCAGCATCAGGAGACAAGGCACTGTCATATGTCACTGCCTGCTACTTAAGAACCTCCCCCAGCCCAGGGGCTGGCTCTGCAAACTCTTACCAACTGCTGGTTAAGGGCCCAAAAGCAAATTCTGGAGGGTGACAAGTGGCTGCTACCAAACATCGCATCAGAAAGAAGAATTACTTGTGATCAGCCCTTCTCCCTCCACTGTCATTAAGCTCATGAAGGAAGCTTAACATTATGGGCAGGTCTGGGGCTCAAACAACCCAGTCCAGGGCTAAAACTGAGGTCTGGTGCTCAGCACTCATTTGAAGACACCCATCTTTTACAAACAAGTCTGAATGCTGGATGAAAGTGTAAATCTTCCCTTCCCAGAGCTGAATGCACTGGCCTCATTCCTAGGAGGAGCAAGCAAGGACATGGGCTGTGGCAGTTTGGGAACCAACACCCACGGGCTGTCATGCCTGGTGTCAGGAGGAAGCCTGGAACCTCCACCACCCCCAGCCCAGGTCCAGGAGTCCCGAGGTAGGAACCAGTAAGTTCATCCCCTCCAGATGGCTCCAGGAGATGGCTCCTCTCCCTGTTGACTGCTCTTCTTTCCCACTGCCCACCACTGCAGGGGACTCCATCAAATGTCGGGAGAGAGGAAACCATGGCAGAGCACAGCTGACAGCCGTGTTGCTCACAGCCTCCCTGGAGATGTAACGTGCTTCGTGCACAGAATGTGACAATTTCATGCCACAGAACATGAGGACTCACTGGAGGTTGGTGAAGTCCTTGCTTGCAGCCTGGTGGGACCATCCCACCAAGCTCACCCATGCACTCAACATCACCACGTGAGCACCTTGGACACTTCAGGGCTCAAGGATTCCTTTCTATCCTCACCACCCCACACGACCAGCAGTCTTTGGTGCCCGTTGTCCCCCCGGATGTCCCCTGGCCACCATCCTTTACCCGCTTTGTCTATCCACGCCCGGTAGCCGTTGAGCTCCCGCTCGATCTGCTGCTGGCGCCGCAGCTTCATGAAGGCTCGGCGGTTCTCCACGCGCTCTCTCTCTTTGGCAAACTCCCTGGGGAAGGGCAGAAGGGAGGGCTGAGAGCAGGGCCAAGGGGCAGCAGGATGCCCAGGGGGCTGGGGAACCACAGCACAAAAAGCAGGGACCAAGGTGGTTGTTGGGGACGTGCATGGCTATCCCCAGCCAAAGTGTGACCAGAGGATGGGTAGAATGATCAGGGAGGAGAAAAGCAGGACTGGATGGATGTGAGCAAACACCCTGCTTGATCGCTCAGTCCTGCACGTTCCAGCTGGGAGCTGCTGCTCCTCAGGAAGGATGATCCCAGTGCCACCCAACTCCAGAGCCAGCTCAGCTTCTGTGTGTCCCTTCAGGGAATAAAAACTGGGCGCTGTGAGGAGGCACTGAGGGGATGGAGGAGGGAAGGTCCTGTCCCTTGCCTTCACCTCCTCCTCTGAATCCTTTTCCTTTCCAGCCTCTCCTTGGAGTATTTTCCCAGAATGTGAGACATGCCTGTCCTCCTCTGGATCTCAGGGTCTCGCAGGAGCTGTCCAGGTGTCATGACCAGCACAGAGTCATGCCCCACCCCCAAGTTCCTGCATCTACAGATGCATCTCCCAGCCCACGCCCTCAGCCCCTTCCCGGTCCCAGGATGCTCTGAGGGAAGCGTGATTACAAAGAGCAAATGGCACTGTTCTCTCTGTGAGAGGAACATCTCTCTCCCCAGAGACCAGCAGCAATCTCAGGCCTCGGAAAAATAAAAACTATTCCAAAGAACAGAAAGAGCTGGTCTGTCTGCTGCAGGGAGCGTTCAAGTGCATTACCCCAGCTGAGCTATTACACCCTGATGCTGTGTGGGCTTTTGCATGTGTGTGTGTGTGTGTGTGAGTGTGTTTGTGTGGAAAGCCCGGAATGTTCCCTGCATCTCTTGTTTAAGATCCCCAGACAATTCAAGCGCTTTTAATTCCACCCCAGGAAGGTGAAGTTTCCTGCCGCTCTGGCATTAAGTGTCAAATGACTCCCCCTCCAGCACTGGCTTTCAGACTGAAATGAGACTTTCTTCCTGGGGCAGGGAAGCGGGGCGGGGAAACAAAAGGCAAGGAAGAGAAAAGTGAAGGGAAGGAGGGTGGGAGGAGATGGGGGAGAAGGAAGGACCTCCCCAGCCAAGAGTGAAATGCTCTCTCAGCTTTGGGCATGCCATGCCAAAGCACCTCCTTGCTCTAGCTGGAGGAAAGGCAGGAGCATTTTAGCTGTGCAATCACTCCTACTACCCTTTGTTTGGAAATTTGGGATGTCAAGGAATGAGAAAATGCTGTTTGGAGTCAGAGTTGGAGGGGGAGTTTCCTGTCCTCTGGTCCTCCCACAGCTCTGCCCCACCAGCCATAATTCCACAGCAGCCTTGGCAGCGCTTTTCCCAGACCCCACAGATACCAAATCCTAGAATGATTTGGGTTGGAAGGGGCCTTAAAGAACATCTCATTCCTTGCCATGGACAGGGACACCTTCCACTACCCCAGGCTGCTGAGAATCCCATCCAGCCTAGCCGTGATCACTTCCAAGGATGGGGAAGCCACAACTACTCTGGGCACCCTGTGCCAGGGCCCCACCACACTCACAGGCAAGAGTTTGTCCCTAATATCTAATCCAACCCTGCTCTCTGTGAGTGGGTAGCCATTCCCCCTCGTCTTATAACTACATGGCCTTGTCCAAAGTCCCTCTCCAGCTCTCTTGGAGCCTCTTTAGGCCCTGGAAGGGGCTCTAAGGTCTCCCCAGAGTCTTCTCCACTCCAGGCTGAACAACCCCAGCTCCCTCAGCTTGTGGGCAACTGGGAGAACTTGGGAAGCTCCTCCTGATTTGTATCAGCTGGGAACCTGGCCACTCTCTGCTGCCTCCTGCTTGCCTATCCCTCCGTCCTCCAGCTCCCTTTGCTGCATGGCAAGAGAAACCATCATCATGTGCCCACAAGTGGAAGCCACCCAGAAGGACCAGCTGAGCCTCAAGCCACCTCTTCCTGCAGAGGGGAATGGGGGCATTGAAAAAGGTGCTCATCAAGCAACACTTCCCCCCTTTTCCTGAGCCAGCCCTTTGGCTCATGGAGCACTGATTTACAGGAGGCTGGTGCCACATGCACTCAGGGACAAGGACCGTGCAGCTGCGGCAGCGTCCCCGAGGGAGCCGCTTCCCACTCACTTGATCCCTAATGGAGCTTAATTGCTTTTGTCCATTAGAAGGAGGAAGGGGTGGCAGAAAGGGGAGGGGGGGGGGGGGAAAAAGTTAATCTCAACTTAATGAATTATTACATTTCAGAGAGACGCGTTCCCAAGCAGGGCAGCAGCGGGGGCTGGTGACATCTGAGAGTGGGTAGGCGATGCTGACAGATCAAGGATTGCTCAGAGCTGATTTGCAGCAGCGGGTAGAGATAATACTGTGTGTGAGTGAGAACAGGGCCAGCCACGGTGACTGACAACCGCTTGGGAAGGCTCCAAGTCACAGGCAGGGCAGCCTGGCATCGCCCAGAGAGCAGGTGCTGTCTCCCATCAAAGGGCTCTGCTCCTGCTCTCTTGGGGTTACATCACCAGGGATGGCCAAACTCTGCCCTGCAAAGAGCCCAGGGAGGTGCTGCCCCATGGAGTTCCTGCAAGGGGGCTCAGAGCACCCCAGCAGATTGCACAGTCTCCACCTGCAACACCTCTGCTTGTCCGCCCAGGTCTTCTGGCCCCAAATCCCGATGGCTCCAGCTCGAAAACATCCACCCTGGCAGCCAAGATCTGTGATGCCAACCTCGTGTCACTGCAGCCCCTCTCTGCCCAGCCTCGTGAAGCCAAGGACACTCAGAGAGCTCTAGAGGCAATTGCTGAAGGCTCTAGTGGGGTTTGGGGATAAATATGCCATCTGTCCTCCTGTTCCCACGGGCACCATTCCCCCACACCCCATGCCCAGCCCGCTGGGGCCAGGGGAGCACAGAAGCTTTGCTCCTCCTCTGCCTGTAAATTCTCCTCCACAGCCTTGGCATTTTCCTCACATGGCCTGAGAGCATCTCTGCTCCTGGCAGGAGACCCTTGGGGACACCACCATGCTCAGCCACATTCCTCTCCAGGCCCCACAGTCACCCTCACACCAGGAAAGACATGGTTTTAGTCCAGCGTTATCTGCTCTAAGGACTGGAAAGCCCAGGTCTGGTTTCAGTGGGAGAACCACTCCTCGTGGAAGCATCCAGCTTGAAAATGGGTCCCCTCTTAAAAAAAAAACAAAACACAAGGAAACAGGAAAAAACCCCAAACAATCAATTACAAGAAAACCAAGAACCAAAAACAAGTTAAGAGAAAAGAGTATCACAGCCATTGCAATCCATTTTTTTTCTATTTTTTAGGCCATTCTTGAGTTCAAAGCAGGTAAATGGTGCTGGTCACATCAATGTTGTGGCCTCCATGCTTGAAACAACAAACCATCTATCTTCAAACCCATCAATTCATCACCTCTTGCCTCTATTAAAGATGCTTCCAGCAAACCAGTTATCAAATCAGCCTTAAAACAACTTGAGGCAGGAGAAAGGATAAGATGGAAATCAGAGAAATACTGGACTACACAGTGAGGATTTGGCAGCAGCACCCCTCTGCTATGAAAAAACCCAAATATAATGGGATGCATAACAAGAGAGACCATCTGTAGGACATCAGGTAACACTACTGCTCTCCTCAGGTCTTGGCTTATGGCTCCCTTTCAGGTTGGAGCACCACAATCTGAGGAAAAACTGCCTCCGAGACTCCAGGAGGGTGTCAGAGGTGATTATGGGACAGAACTGACAACAAACGGTGTGGCAAACACAGCTGAGACAGTTGTAAAGCGGGGGGATCAGATGGTATTTACCCAAGAGGTGTACAGGAACTGAAGTGAGAGTGTTGAACTGACTGTGCAGTCTGTAACCTGGAGCCTCAGCTTAAACAGACGGTGACAGCAGAACTGGCGCTGCAGACTGGGATTATTGCACTGAACCCATGGCAGAGGCAGCAGCAGGGTGTCCAAAAGGTACCAAAACCTCTGCAGGGGTTAGGTGCCTGCTTTGAGGGAGACCACAAGTTTTTCAGTGCGGGTAACTGCTTGATTTAAGCTCACCTGAACTTGGCCAGAGTCAAAAACTGAATGGAGCTCTGAACAACCTGGTCTAGTTGAAGATGCCCCTGCTCATTGCAGAGGGTTAGACCAGATGGCCTTTAAAGGTTCCTTCCAACCCAAACCATTCTGTGATGCCTTAACAAAGCTGTGCTGTCTCAAGAAAGTCTTCTCTGAAGCGCTAAGTGGTGAAGAGAAAGGACACAAAAGGAAAGGCAAACAGCAACACCCCGTTCCTTGTACTGCCTGTCCATCAGCTTTGATCACCCCTGTGCACTTGGGCAGGAGCTCTGTGTCACCACGGTGTGACAAAGCTGCAGTGGGAGGGCACAGCTGACGCTGCTGAGGAGAGCACATTTATAGAGCACTGGCAGTCACACGAGCCGGGGAAGGCAGAGCTGACAAGCTGTTGGTGACATGGAACAGTAAAACGGGAAGGAGCTGGGAGATACCAGCCCTGAGGTGACCCATTACATCACTGTCCCAGTTAAGAAGGGGCTGATGCTGACGGGCACCGTCTACCTTGTGGAAAACTTGTGGTTGTCCACCTGGATTTCTCCAAGGCCAAGTGTGCTGATGCCAAACTGAGTGGGGAAGTGGACACTTCAGAAGGGAGAAGCAATCCTGCAGGAAGACCTGAGCAGGCTGGAAGGGTGGGCTAATGAGAACCTTATGAAGAGAAGCTGTGGCTGCCCCATCCCTGGAAATGTTCAAGGCTGGATGGGGCTTGCAACAACCTGGTCTAGGGGAAGTGTCCCTCTCCATGGCAGGAGGGCTGGAAAGAGATGATCTTTACAAGGTCCATTCCAACCCAGGCCATTCTCTGATTCAAATGTAAGGTCCTGGACATGGGAAAACAAAACCCAGGAGGGCAGCACAGGCTGGGATCTACCCAGCTGAGGAGCAGCTCTGTGGAAAGGGACCTGCAGGTCCAGGGGATGAGTTCAGTACGAGTGAGCAGTGTGCTGCTGCAGCAAAGAAAGCCAGCAGGGTTCTGGGCTGTATCAACCACGGCAGAGAAGAGATCCACAAACATTTAGCTGTAGACTCTCAATTTCATCATTTTTTCCAAGGATAACACCACCAAGTTTTGCATCGCTGTCCCACTGCCCAGAGAGCTCTGTCTGCAATTCTGCACCAAAGGCAGCAATAGCACGCTCAGCCCACGCTGCAAAGGAGCTGCAGAAGGGTGGCAGAGGGTCTGGCAGCCCCAGCAGCAAGGAGCAGAGATGGGAGCCCAAGACTGTGTTTCACTCTTATCAGGCAGGGCTGGCATAAGCAGCGCAGCTTCAATGCTTCAAGAGCCCCGGGCTTTGTTCACAATCACTCCCACTGGCTCATGCAGTGTTGGGAAAATGTCACTCCTCCCTTTCCCTCCTATGCTCCAGTTTTTATCCCCTCTGTAAGCAGAGAACATCTTTATAGTCTCCTTTTGCAGGCGACAGCAATCCGCAGATGAAAGGTGTGTGGTCAATACTGCAGGTGAGATGTAGTATGGAAAGAAAACCCCACACTGATTTTCAACCTTTCATCACATTAACTTCCCAGGAGCTTCCAGCGCTCCACTCGACACCTTCTTCACCCAACAGCAGTGCCCAGCACCTCCTTGCCAGGGTGGAGCTGCTCCTGGAGAAACTGGGCATCTCCAAAGCCATCCACTGGCTCAAATCACTGGAGCCACGCGATTGCTGCCATCAACCAGGACAGAAATTACCATAATCTGGAACAAACAACTCCGAAAGCAGTCTGTAAGCAAGCACTATCTGCTGAGTGCCTTGTTGAGAGGATCAAAACGGAGCCTTTTCACCCACAGCCCGCGGACCACAGGCAGTCCACGGAGCAGATTTGCCAGGAGGCAGGAATAAGAGCAATTTTGAAGCAGCGGAGACATGCTGGCAAATAATTTGCCAGGAGAAATCAAAGGGGAAAAGTCAGCGAGTCATCTTTTTGTTGTGGATTTTTTTTTTCCCTTCTCACCCAGCTGCCTGTAAGAGGAGTCATTATTCCCTGTAACAGCAGAGGATCCGGCACAGCAGCCGCGCACGCCTCTTGTCAGGCAGCTTGTGTGCATGGGGCTTGGAGCCCTTGGCAGAAAGGTGGCCCAGCAGAGCACGGCAGAGAGGCATGAATATGGATGCCCACCTGCCTGCTGAGTAGAGATGGAGGTGCCCCAGACTCCTCTGCCTGGCCTGTGCTCAAAGACCACGGCGATGACAAAGAGCTTCCCGAGAACAAAGTGACAGCATGGACGTTGCTCATGGTGGTGCTGGGGGGCCTGGGAGGGGCATCACTGCCCCCTCCTTGTGACACCCACTCCTCCCTTCAAAAGGGAGCCACAGTGTTCCCAAGCACAACAAGTGCACACATCTCACACCTCATCCGAGCCACGCCCTGGGATCCTACAACCATTCCAGGAAAAAGCCAACGTGATGCTTCCAAGCTTTCATACTTCCAACTCCGTATTTCTTGGGAGTAGAATCACAGAGTCGTTCAGGTTGGAAAAGCTGAAGATCCTCAAATCCAACTGTTAACACAACAGCACCGTGTTCACCACTATAGAATGTCCCTAAATGTCACATCCATGTTTTTTGAACACTTCCAGGGATGGTGATTCCACTAGTTTCCTGGGCAGCCTGGTCCAATGCCTGACCATTCTTACGGCAAAGAATTTTGTTTGTTGACGTTTTGCTGGGAATTTATGGTCTCCTTACAAGCTTTCCTGCATTTCCTGCATGCCCCCCACTTCTCCCTCCACAAATCTTTGAGGCATTTATCCTCTTCCCAATGTTTTTGGCTTCAAAACACCAGATCCCGCTTAACCGTGTGGGGCCCAGATTTTTGTGTGGAGCTGGCAAAAAGAACCCTCTTTTCACTGAAAATGTACACTTGTTCCCTCAACACCCTTATTATTAATTGCTACAAAACTTAATTTTATTCATCGTTTGTTATGCATCCAAATTGGATGGGGAAAAAAAATTCAAATTAACTGAAGTGAAAAGATTTCAGAAGATGGTACAGAAGGCTCCTGAAGGAACTGAAGAAAACTCTCTGGAGACTGGGAATGCACTGCTAACCCAACCTGAAAGAAAGATCTTAAGACAAAGAAATCTTGCCAATTTGATCCTTTAATTATAACATTAGTCGTTTCTTTCAAAGGCTTAGTGGAAGAGCTGGGGGTGGGGGGCAGAATAGACTTAAAGGGAGAAAAGACTTAACATCACCAGGATGAGTGGAAGCAATTAGGAGGATTTAAATTACTCTCTTGTTTGGTACAAGGCAGATATATTTCATTTTTCTTGCCATCGTGCTCGACTTCTTGCTCTGCCATTAGAGGTCTTCTCCTTGGCTGGCCTGAGGGCCCAGTCTTCCCAGGTCAGGCAGCATCTCCTTCCACTCTGCACCCACTCTGCTATTTCTGCAGGCCAGGAATACCAGCGACCATAACAGCTCTGACACCCTGGAAAGGGGCTGGATGTACAAGACTGGATATGGGGATGGAGTCTCCCAGCTCTCAGCAGAAGGACGATGCTGCAATGAATGGAGGAGGGTGATTGCAAACCAAATTTTTTCTGCAGAGGCTGTGAAAAGGGAGGTGGGAAAGAGTCAAAATGCAGCCTGTTTGGTACTGAAGCTCTGTGTGAGTCCTCAGGCTGTGGCCACTGCTGGGGTGGCACTACTGCCACTGGCACATGACACCAGCAGCAGGGACAGGGCAGCGTGGCTCTCGTCAGGTCTCTGCTGCTCCGGAGACAGAGCCCAAACACACGCATTCAAATTGTTTTATGTGAGAAACAGCTGAGGAAAAAAAAAAAAAACAAACCCAAACCTCAACAATTTCACAAAAAAATGGAGAGCAGATCTTTGCAGATCTCCAGCACATGCAATTCCTCAGGCCACAAGGCAGCCTCAGGTAGAAAACGGCGTTTCAGTGGATGCTCCATCCTCAACGTGCTCCATCCTCACTCGCTCCCACTGACTCTCTTCTGCCAGGATTGTCTCAGTAGCTCGTGTAGCTTTAAAAGCTGAGCAGTCACATCTCCTTGGGCTCTGTACCTGCTCCCAAAGAGGAACGGGGCCAATTTTTTTTATCTTTTCCTGCTTTCAGTCAGAATTAATTGATCCGTAATTGTACCCATAGAGGGGGGAAGTTAATAGACACGGTAATAAATGCCAAAGCCACAGCAGAACTGGCTCTCCAAGACCCTGCCTGGAGGAGCTCCATCTCCTCTTAACAGAGTCTGCATGCGATTCCAGTGCGTGCCTGTTCGTATTTAGGGAGAAAAACTGAGGAGCTTGCTATGATGAAAATCATTTCTTTTCCTCTCCCACATACTTTGTGCTTAAGGAGCAGATGGATCCAGGCTGTTTACATCACAGAGGTCATGCCTCAGCTTAACAGTTGGGGAACTGACTGTTGGGAGAGATGCTCATCGCAACCAGGAGACTGCTAAATCTGGGCTCCGGCAAACTTCTGCTGGTGGCAAGTGAAACACACAAATGTCCTCCTGCAGCCTCTTCTCACTGGGGACCCACCCCAGCTGTTGGGTTGTTTCACCAAAGGGAGCCTCTGCTGAGATGAGGCGAGGGCAGAGGCAGCTCAGCAGCAGCTCCTGAGCGTGAACCTTGAGGAGAATGCTGGAAATCCCGAGTGGACCTCGTTATCCACCAATGCAGATGGTGCAGTTTGCAAGCTATGTGGGGCCAGGTTTCTGCCAGGAGGCCATGATTTCAGCTGAGCACGGCCTGGCTTCCCCAAAAGCACTGGTGTAACTGCCAGGGAAAGAATTCCTCCAGTGGAGGTGTTTCCATGGCACTCATTCCCAAAGTGACCATCTCTTCTCAGTTCGGCACGGCCACGCGACAAGTGGGGATATCTGGCCAGGCCCTGCCTGCTCATTCAGCTCAGAGCTGGACAATGGGAAGGTCACACCTCCCACCCCCCAGCAGAGCCAAGTACTCTCTCCCAGCACAAGAGGATTGCTAAAAACAAGAAGAGCTCAGCAAACAGAGCAAGGAGCAAGGCCCTTCCTGCTGCTCTCAAGGACACACATTATTTGTGTGCACAAGTACCCTCTCCTGCCCCTAGCTCCTACTCCTCCACGGCTCCAGCAGCACCTTTGGATGATTCACCCAGCCAAGGTGCTTCATCCACTGAGCCACAGAGGATGTGGCCGTGCCCAGGCAGGGGGACACGCACAGTGGCCATGCCGTGGAGTGGCAGAGCCCAGCTGGCCACCTGAGCTCACCTCACTCAGCCCTCCAGGGAGCTGAGCAGTCCTGCTTTACTCTGGATATCTGCCACGCCACAAGAGCATCTCTGTTGCCAATTAGGCCACCCACCCATTTGCATCCTTCCCCAGTACAAACCCTATTAGCAATAAACAAACAGTGGAAATGCCAGCCGGTGCCTGGGAAGAGTCCTAGACAAGAGCATCCAACTCAGCGGGCATGGGAACAGCTGCCTCGGGCAGCCCTGGTGCAGGGAACACCAAGGTGGGCCAGGGCACGGCCAGGCATTCCACCAGCCCCGCTGTGGTCCTCTGGCCAGTGTGTGGCTTGTGTCCCCAGGCTGCTTTCAGCATCACCCCAGCACCAAAAGCCTCTGTGTCCACACAACACACTACACTGACACAATTTAACGTTGTAATAACGTTGTTCCCAGCTTCCTAATTTTCCTTCTCCAGGCTTTTGTAGGAAAGCTCTTGCTTGACATTGAGACCCAGCTGGACTTTGCCCAAATGCCCAAGCTGGATGTGGCATAAGAAGTAAAAATTCCACCCAAGGCTGCTTGGATAGCTTCATCCCCCATAAGAATTCCCTCTCTGCAAGGCAAAGTGAAGCCCTTCCTGCCCCTGACCCAGTCAGACCCCAGAATGAGAGCTGGGAAAATTCAGCCCAATAACAGACCCCAACCTGCCACTCTAGAAACTGCTGAAATCATCACCATCACACTTGGACTTCCAGGGACACTCAGGAAAGGGACAGAGATGACCAAGGCCATTCTCCACCCTGACCCTTGCACCTAAGGGCTTTCCATCTGGCCAAACCAGTGCTACAACAACTTTTGCATTTTGTCATGATGTGTAATTAGCTAAAAAACTACCTGCTTCAGTCAGAACAGAGGAGCCCACATCTTCCCCAGTGCAGGAGAGGGCACGCTCTCACTGTTCACCAGCCCCTGCCAGCAGCTGAGGATGTGCTGGTGCAACCACAGTTCATTGTCATGGAGACAAGAAGAGTTTTTGTCTCCAAACCCAGCTTAATGGCTTGGATTAAAACTGCCTTCCCCTCGGGAAGTGCAGGACAGGGACAGTTGCTTTGTCCCTACTTCCTTCTCTTCTGGGCTCATCCACGTGCACCCCAAGCATCCCTATCCTCCCCAGCCTGCACCCCACCAGTGCAGAGCACATCCTCCTGGTCACAGCACAGAGGTGCTCTGTATCACTCCCCAAACCCATCCCAACCCACGCACACCCCCCCACAAACAGCCTGGACTCAAACACATTTTCACAGACCCCCCTCCACCATGTCTCTCCCCTCTTGGAGGAGCCAAGCAGCCCGAAGATCTCCAGTGACCATTGCTCACAAGGGAACCAAAAGCAGGAGATCTTCAGCAAGGTGAAATGACAGTAATAATAAATATCTTCAAGGCTGTCCTTTTCCCAGCTCCCCAGGCTGAGAAAGAGCCATGCACAGACAGGGAGCAATCCCTTGCTGTGGGGCAGGCAGGTGTGGAGGGGATGGAGGGACACAGCCTTAGGTCCCAGAAATGTGTGACAGGCGCAGCCCGGAGGGAATGACCACTCTGCTTACCCTGACAGCACTCCCAGGACAAGGTTGAGGACAAAGAAGGATCCAATGATGATGAGGGGGATGAAGTACAGCCAGTTCCAGGTGGCTCCTAAGGCATCATTGGTCTGGAGGGGAAAGAAAAAAAACACATGTGACATCACCTCCAACACCAGCAAGGGAGCAGAGGGAGGGTGTGTTAACTTCAGTGCTCCAGGCTCCTCAGGGTGGCGTGGCCATGCCTGCCAAGCCTTGGTGGGCACCCCTCCCCACCACAAGAGCCCTGGCACCCCTCAGCACCAGCCACAGTCTCCACTCTCCAGCCCTTATCATGCAGGACCGCTCTCCTCCGCCCCTCCAACCATCCCTGCAGAGACTGTGAGAGATGGGTGTAGCTGGAGATGCAGGGTCCTGCAGCCCAAAACTGGGGTGCTGAGGGCGAGGGGTCACCCTGAGCATGTTTTCCCCAGCATTTTGGCTCAGGGCTCCCATGCACATCCACTAGGATGGGGCAAAGCAGCCCCACGGCATTTACAGGGTGCCTTAGGACCAGGCAAGGCGGCATCTAAAGAAGAGGCAGCCAGAGTTTGTCCCTTCATGCATGGTGGGAAACCTCCAAACAGGCATTTTGCTGCTGGTATCATCACTAACACCTTGCAGACACCCTCCCACCACAGGCACGTTCCCCCAAAGCCACAGAGCTGAGATCAGACTGGAGCTCTGCGCGCAGGGCACAGCCCGACAGCTGCAAAGGCTCCTGATGAGCCCTGCTCAATACCTCCAGACATTAATTCACCAGAGGTTTTAATAAAAGTGCCCCTCTGTCCCTCCCAGGCCCCATTTGTCCTCTGGTGTCAGGCACGGTGCGCATGACGCCGGGCTGAGGGTGATGCGGCAGAACGTGACTGTCTGGGGGAGGTGGTATCAATCTTCTTGCAATGAAAGACTCTTTCTCTTTTCTCTCTCTTCCCCCCCTCTCCCCGTACTAATTAAGCCCTCATCTTCATCTGAGTCATTGGCACCACATCTCCTGGTCGGCCAAGAGCTGAGGCGAGGCTCTGCGACGGGAGAAATGCGACTCTGAGGAGCAAAAAAAGTCACCATGTGTGCTGGAGTCTTCCTCCAGTGGGAACTTCAGCTGGGTGTCCCCACCACCCTGACACCGAGCCCAGGGCAGGAAGGGTGACACCAGCACAGCCCAGCACAGGCACTGACCACAGCACTGGGACAGGCGATGTGGGCAAGTGTGTGACAAGGAGCACCTGGCACGCGGCAGCCGTAAGGGCTCTGAAAGCATCTGGAAGGACTCACTGCTCTCCTCCTTTGGCCCTAGGGAAACCACACATGTCCTCTCAAGACCCTGCTCTTTCAAGAGCCCCAGTTCACCACCAGCCCCTTTCTTTTAGGGCCACAGGAGAAGCAAGCACGGGGAGGAAGGAACGATGCACAGGAATTCCCGACAGCCAGCGTTCACCACAGCCCTCCAGAGACACCCAGGCCACCGTGCTCTGCTCTGGCAGCACCATCTCCCATAGCATCACTCTTCAAGGCATCGTGCAAGCCTCAGCCCAAGCTTGGCAGGGCTTCAGCTCCCTGCCAAGATGCCACTGGGTACCTGCCACTCATGTCAGTATTGCTTGCCTTTGAAACTGGCTCCTGCCCAAAAAACACAGGCTTTCCCCGAGGTCTTTGTCACAGGGAATACAAAATAGAGGAGCTTCTTTCCTACAGAAGACCAAGACATCTTCCCACAGGACTGGGCTATCACCATCCCTTCTTTAGCCATCTCAGCAGGAGAGAGGGGGAAATGGGCAGCTTTCCTAGGGTTATCAGTGCCCAGACCACCTCTTCCCTCTCAGTTTTTCAGGCACAGCAAAGCTGGTGGCACTGGGGACCTGCAGCAGGGACAGCTGAGGCAGGGGCTTGGCAGGACTCCGATGGCATGGGCTACCTGTGATCCCAACCTCTGTGCATTTGAGTGCCTGGCTCCCCTGGGGGTGGAGGCAAAGGGGGTTGGAGAGATTTTTAAGGGGATTTGGAAGGTCACAGCATCACTTGCACCCAGCAGCTGCAGGAGGGGCAGAGGAGGAGATGGGGAGCTGTGGCCATGGACCCCCATACTCAAGGACACAGCACTGGCCACAGTGAGCTCAGGGATGGTCCCAACCACCCAGGCTGCCACCAGCAGCCCCAGGAGCAGCACTGCCACCAGCAGCCACACGGGTCCCCCTGGCTGGTGCCAGCTTTCCTGGTATCCCCCAGCCCCAACATGAAATTTCTCAGGGGACATCCCAATGCTCCCTACAAAGCCAGGAACTGGTGATGCCCAGTCTGGATGCACTGGCTCCAGACCATCATCTGGTACTTGCTCAGCCACTCAGACTGCCAAAAACTCACTATCCCCACTGGAAGCCTCCTCAAGCAGATGCTCCAATGACTGCTGTAATTTCCAGCCTAAATTTATTTGCGGTCATTTTCTACACCACTCCGTTATTTTGCCAGCAGTGGCCTTTGGCTGAAATAGCTCTTTTCCTTCCTCTTTCCATCCCAATCTATTTCCAGACAGCAATCACAGTCATCTCCAGCCTCTGCTTTGCTGGCCAAAGCAAGGTTCTTCTAGTTCTCTCTTGCCCAACTGGCTCTCCTACCCTGTTTTATCCAGTAGCCCCTTCCCTGATCCAGTCCAGGCTCAGTTCATCCTTCCTGGACAGAGGACACCTGAGTGAGCAATTTGATAGGTCACACTCCATCCCTGTGTGATGCCACAGAGACTTCACCACCTCACCTGCATCCCACCATCCTCTCTCCTCCTTTGTGCCACCCCTGCCCTGCAGCCACCTCGTGGTCACCCCAATGTCACCTGTTCACCCTCTCCTCCTCCATGTCACTGCTTCCCAGCCAACAAGACCTGAGCTCCAAGGAGAGATCTTTGCTGCTCCTTAACAAGAGCTTGGCTTTCCATTTCTCACTGCATCCAACATCTCAAATGCCTCCCAGCCCAGGACGGCAGCCTCTGTCCCTCCAGCTCTGGGAAGCCAGCGGATGCTGGAGGCAGGAAAGCCCACAACGCATCCCCAAGGACTCCATGAGTCAATGACATCCCCTTTGTCCCCTCAACACCATCCCAGCACTGCTCACTTCCCTGCCAGCCTCACAGAGCCCCTCATCAGGGTGGTATTTCTTGTTTGGACTCAGATGTTTGTTAGTTCTTATCTCTGTTGTAGTCTCACAAACTCTGAGTTCTACAGCACTTCACTCTAACAAACTAAAAATGGAGCCCTGTCTCTCTCTTACAAGGCTTTTTAAGGATAAACTGTCCAATTAAGAAATGACACCTGAACTATTTTTACTTTTAACCCAATAACCAATCACCTGTGCCCGCAATGCAGACTTTTTTATCCAATTACACAAAACCACCCAAACCCATGGAGAAGAAGGTGAAGAAGGACCAGCCTCTGCCCTAAAACCTCCATCTTGCTTTATACATATTACTATATTCTAAAACCTCAAACTCTAGGTTTTCCACCATGTGATATTACACACTTCTATTCAAACTACACATCTATAATCTCAGTTCTATCATTCCATTATGGAAGCTTTCTCCATGGCCTCAGGTCAAATGCAGTGTTCTTTTGGGGTGCCTGTCAGCACAGAAAGTCTGAAATTCCCACTAACCAGGGTTCCAACACATCCCCTTCCCCTCTTTCCCCTCACCATTACCACTCTCCTACAGCAAACTCTTTACTACAAGGAGCAACTCTAGGATGTTTCCAGGCCTGCCATGCGGGGTTAGCCCGGCGTGACCTACCTTTGACAAACCCATGACTCACTTTCCTCTCCTGCCTCCCGAATCTGTTCCGAAATGGCATGCAATCGAGGTCAGCCTCACAGTCCTATTCCTGCCTGCCTTACTTTTCCTCCCCTCCTCCCCCCGCTTTTAAATATAGGCATCGCATTCGCTATTCTCCAGTCAGATGGTGCCTCCCCCAACTCGATGGAGCTGTTAAAAATACTTGTTACCAGACCTGCCATTTCATGTGCCAGCTCCCTCTGAGCTCGGGGGGAAGCCATCCCAAGCACCCAGGCTGGTGGGCACGGTGCTCTCAGCGTTGGGCTTCCATGGTTTCCACGTTGGCCATGCCCTCGTTGCCGGTATCGCGCCTCTTGTTGCTTTGTGTTGGCCAAAAGCGGGGCTGAAATGTCCGTCCGTGCCCAAATCTCTCCAGATGTCGTTTCACTGGGCCTTGCTTCCATCTGCAGAGGTGGGGAGCCGCTCACTGCTCCTCCAGGAGGTCTGTGTCAACACAACTTTGCTACGGCCCTCCTAGCACTTCCCAGCTTTTTTGGCACCAAGATGTCGTCGTTTTGACTGAGCCGCCTCTTTTCCCATTCCTTTGGGGCATCATTTGTTCTTGATATCCCTCTGTAGGCAGTAGTTCATCATCTTGGTCCACTGTGCCTTCCCACAGGGTTTTGCTCCCCTTTGTTGAAGGTACCAGGAGGTTGTTGTTTGCAGAATTCAGGGTAGACGCAAGAATTTTAATCCCTGAATTACACCAACTCCTTTAATGAAGAAATTCCAAGTTCCTGCCTTGCTCCCTGCACAGCTGAGCAGGTCCCATCACTCACCCAAGCGCTTTGGGACAGGCTTTTTATATTCCTTTGGGAAACGCAGGAGCTGCTTGGTGCCAAATCTTTGCTGCTTCTTCCCTTCCCTTTGAGAGGCCTCCTTCTTGTTATGCACCCCCCCCCCACCCCCTAAAACTCCTCTGTGGCCACCAGACCAAGAACCACCACGCTCACATCTTGACATGACCCATCCTGCTGCCAGGAAAGCCCTCTGAGCCTATAAATTACACCACCATGGCGTGGGAGCAGGACCCTCCTGCAGGGAACAGCCCCCAGCAGCTCCTGCTTCTTGGTCCCCAAGCACAAGGTTATTCTTTAGGCAGCTCTTGGGGTGCTTGTTTGGTTTTTTTGAGTTTTTCTTTTTTTTCCCCCCAAAAGGGCAGGAAAAGGCGCGGGAAGCTGCAAAAGCAGGTCTCACTCGGGGGGCCAGAAATCTAAAGAAATCTAAATATATCCTGAAGTTGAATGCACAGCACAAGCTCACAGCCCACACGTCCCCTCCCTCAGGCTGCGGCGCATGGGAACCTTCAGGATTTCTTTGCTATAGGGGAAGGGAGGGGGGAAAACCTCAATAAACCCCTCAAACTCAGTCTCTCCTGGCTAAAAATAAACAGAGAGCAGGTTCAGTCTTGTGCGGGGAGCCTTCATGGCCACTCCATTGCTCCATCCCTCACTGGGGAGGGGAACTGGGGACCTGTGGGCACCCAAAGCTTTCAGGGAGCAGCAGGATGCGGATTTCATTCACACAGAGGTTGAGGGATGATGGGAAAAGCCATGGATCTCAAGGATCTTTGCCCTGGGAGCTGTGCCTGCCTTCCCCAGCACTTCTCGGGTGCTTGCAGAGCAGGACAGCGGGTGCAAAACCACCACAGCTTCCATGATTTGCGCTCCAAATCCTTGGCTTGGCAGCTTCCGATGGTCTTTGCCCAGTGGTGACACCCATCGTGCCCCTGCCACGGCTGATGGTGCTCCCCAGCATCACCTCCCCAGCCCCTGACCTGCTCCTCCCTGCAAACCACAGCTGCATCCAGCTGAGGATCACACACAGGCGAGCAGCCACAGCCTCACAGCCCAGCAAAAGGGGGAGAAAATTCATTATAAAAATACCCCGCAGCAAATTCCCTGGCCTAAGCAGCTCCCTGCAGACCCTGACACCCGCTGCTGCACAGTAACAGATCTCCTTGTTCCCTTTAATAGCAGTAATTGAATCTCCTGCATGCAGGGCCATGCTTCACTCCCTGCCTGGGATCCATCAGTGACCCTGGCACTGGACAAGATCTGAATGGAAATGCTTTGCTTTCCCAAATCAGGTTAATGAGGAAATGGGTGCGTTTCCTCTGCAAGGCCAGAACTGGCCCAGGGTGGGACACATCCTGCCATGGCCAGGTGTCAGGGTCTCCAGGCAGGGTGGGCACCTCCTGCCCCATTGCCTTCCTCCAGCACTGCCCTTTGCTGGCCCTGGGAAGCTCTGGGGTGCCAGGGACAGGCAGGAATAATGCCAGAGCAGGACACAAAGCTCAGCATAATCTTCTCTCTGAGTGCGTGCAGGGAGGGAGGGAGTGGGGAAACAGGAAAAGGACACGATGCATTTCATTTTTCTGTTTCCTAAATGGAATGCAAAAAATGCGCTGCTAGAAGCATTGCTAAAAATCAAGCATTTTCAAAATATTTGAAATAGGCACTGAGACCAATTTCGGTGCTGTTCTCCTCCAACCCACCAAGAAATTGCACCCAGCTACCCCAGCATCGATGCACAAACCCTGTCCTCATGCATGCCTCCTGCTCTGTCTCTCCCCACAGTCATCCTTCACTGTGATCCCTCCAATTTTACTCCCAACCTTTCACTTTCCCCCTTCCCAGACCCCTCCTGCGCTTTCCCCAGCACCCCCTAACCAGTCCTCAGGCAGGATGAATTTTCCCTGATGGAGCATTTGCAAAGCTTCACGGCTCTCTCCAGTGCAGACCGATGTGCCAGCGCCGCTGCCTCTCCGGCTGGACCCAGACCCTGTGTGCTGCAGCAGGGCCTGGCTTTCACAGGATTAACTTTGGGGCTGTTTTCTCATGGGGCCTGGATCCCTGCTTTGTTTTGGGCATGCTGCAAGCCCAGAGAGGATCTTGGGCCCCATGATATTATTTTCATCATTGTATGACGTTCCTACATGGAGGAACATCCCCAGCTTCAGCTGTGCTGCTCTGGGGCAACAGAACCCTGCACAACCTCACTCACAGACCCCAACAGCCCCATAACCCAACCCTGAAGCACAGGAGCACATCCACCAAGAGGTCTGGAACCAGCTTTCCAACACCTCACCAACACCAGCCCCAAGCCTGCTAGTGGAATTACAAGTCCTGGGCTTAACAAAGATGAACAAGGCAGCACTGAGACCCCCTGCCACCTCCCACCCTTGAGCCTGGAGCTGCTGGGTGATGCCAGAGCACCCGTGGCACCCCCAGCAGCCCCCCTCAGCTCCTCCAGTGCTTCCAGCAGACCGCCTTGGAGTGAGACTTCCCCATGCGGGCAGGGAGGAGGGTGTGGGCAGGCAGCTTTTGATAGAACATGCCTGGAAGATGGGATCCAGCAGACACAGTTTGTTTCTTGCTGTGTCATTTCATCGCGCACACACACACACACACACAGAGGGAAAAAGGGGAAGAAGGGAAAAAAAAAAAAAAAAAAAAAAAAAAGGCAGGAACATTTGGCAAGCTGGTGAGGTTCTGGCTTTGCTGAGTGTGGAGAAAGAAAGTGCTCTGTTTTTCGAAAGGGAGGAGAGGGGAGAGCAGGCTGGCTGCCACACACGTGCCTGGCAGCACCCACGGCTGGCAGCACGGGCACCAACTGGAGCCATTTGGGGGAAAACAGCTCATTTTTTGAGCTCCAAAGGGTTTGAACCTTCCGGGTGGAACCTGCAGTCTCCTTTCTGAATCTGCTCTAACACACTCAGCCGCGTTAAAAGCAGCATTTCGGAGGAGGGAGGAGGAAAAGGCTCTGTCCCGCGGTGTCACAAGCGCTGGGGACTTTTTGGCAGCCTCCATTCCCGCAGCCTGAGCCCATCCCGCCGTGCCCGCACGGCCGGGATCCGCCAGGAATAGCTGCAGAGGCATCGCGGGCTGTGCTCGCTGCCGAGCCGCTCGGAGCTCTGGGTGCTGATTAAATTTTCATACCTCCCCGCCAGGATATTCTGTGTGCGTTGTGCTTTCATTTCAAACACACGAGAAGGGACTCCTGTTCCCCTCACAAGCATGCCGGCTGGGGACCCTGGTGCCATCCCAGAGCACAGAAGGCTAAAAAAGCCAGGTGGTTTCCCTCTTTTTGCCATCCCTCCCACCTCTCCTTCCTCCTCCTGCTTCTCCTCTTCCCAAGTTCCTTGCTGGGAGCCACCGTTATGCATCACACTCCCAGCTTCCTGCTGTACCGCGCTCCTCCAGCCCATCACTGCAGTGTCAGGGCTGGTTTTGGGATCTTTGCACCACCAGCAGAGTTCCCACAACCCTTGGTGCACTGCAGCCACTGCTGCAGCTCTTGCCCTGAGACTCCAGGAGACAGACACCAGAGTCCAGAGGATCTGCAGCAGCTCCTGGAGGTATTGGGGCTCAGGGAGGTTTCCCAGCTCATCTCAGGTCTGAGCAAACCCCCCACAAAGTGGAAAATCCTCTCTGGTCAAGTCAATTTTGCTGGTCAAGGCCATTTTTCTGCCTCTATGGAAAGCCAGGTCACTCTCCAAAAGATTGAGGAGGAACCCACCCAGAGCTGCACCATGCTCAGGTCTTACTCAGACTGCTCACACAGAGGTGCTTCAGGCAGGGCAGCTGAGTGCTGAGCACCACAAGGGACGGCTGTGAAACCCCAGGAATCGATGCCAACATGCAATGAGCAATTTTGTACTCACACACATGTTAAAAACAACTGTTCTGCAACAGATTCCTCCTCTGACCCCCTCCAAGGATGACTGGGGCAAATGAGGATGGGGCAGGAAGAGGAAGAGCCAAGCCTTGCTTACATCTCTGACCCATGTGCTCTGGCATGACCAGCGATACCAACACACCTCCCTTCCCCAGCATCCCAAATCAGGCTGACCTGAGCAGCCCCTGTTTCACAAAGGATGGATGTGCCACTGCATTTCAAAGGCAGCCTACAGCAGAAGACCTGCAGTACTTTAATCCTAAGGAAGATGAGGACAAACATTTCAGCAGGGCCTGTTGTCACAGGACAAGGGAGAGTGGTTTCCGTCTGAAAAAGGGTTGATTTAAATTAGATATAAGGAAGAATTTTTTTTCCAAGGAGGGTGGTCTCACATTGGCACAGGTTGCCCAGAGAGGTGGTGGATGCCCCATCCCTGGAAGTGTTCAATGCCAGGTTGGATGGGGCTCTGAAAAACCTGGACTAGGGGATGGTGTCCCTGCCCGTGGCAGAGGGGTTGGCCTGGATGATCTTTAAAAGGCCCCTTCCAACCCAAACCATTCTGTGATCCTGTGGTCTCGAGTTTGGTGCTTCACACACAAAACCAGTCCGAGCCAACCTGTGCAAACCAGCCCTGCCCCCGGCAGCACGAAATGACTTCTGCACACGGTGAGATTCACCAAAACCCTCCTGCACCCCACGCCTAGAGGAGATCCCAGAGACTGAGGGGATCCTCCCCTCCTGGCCCCAGCACCTCCAGCATGCTGGAAGCACGTGGAGGTTGAGTCACACATGCTGCAAACCCCCATCCTTGCAGCAGCTCCTGTTTTCCAGCCACTCCTGCAGCGTGCCCGCACGCACAGCTCACACTTGGCACCCAACCCACGTCCCTGCAGCCTCTTGGCTCTCTGCTGCAGCTGCCCAGCTCTGCATGGGGCTGCAAGACCCAGACCCACCTCCCCCCGAGGCCATGGACACAGCTCTGCCTGCCACCACTGCATTTTGGGAGGTGTTTTTGGAAGCCACCAGCAGCTTGGTGTTCTTTCCCCCAGCAAACGCTCCCCTCCTGCTGCAGAAGCACCCAGAAGGCTCTCAGCACTCAGCCCTGGCATCTCCTAAGGCTCCCTGTGCTGTTTGACGCCCCTGCTCCCCTGTGGTCCCAATCCCTCCTATGAGGAGAGGATGAGGAGTTCAGCCTGACAGCCAGATCCACGCAGGGAAACACGCAGCAGGCTCAGAGCCTGTGAGCAGTGCCAGCAGGAATCACAGCAGAGTTTGGGCTGGGAAAGCCCTCTAAGGTCACCCAGTCCAACCATTAAGCCAGCACTGCCAAGGCCACCGCTCAACCACGTCCCTAAGTGCCACATCTGCACATCTTTTAAATCCCTCCAGCAACGGTGACTCCAGCACTTCCTGGGCAGCCTGTGCCAGGGCCTGACAACCCTTTTGGAGAAGTTTGTCCTAACATCCAATCTGGACCTCACCTGGTGCAACTTGAGGGCAGTTATTCTCACCCTGGTGCCTGGGAGAAGAGACCAAACCCCATCTGGTCACAACCTCCTGTCAGGGAGTTGTAGGGAAGTGAGAAAGTCCCCCCTGAGCCTCTTTTTCTCCATGGTGAGCCCTCCCAGCTTCCTCAGGAAATAAAGATTTCAAACTCCTTGCCCCTTTGCCTCCTGGGATTGTAGAAACCCGGCTGAGCATCTGAAGCCACCAGCATCACCTGTGCCCCACTCCTGGGGAGCGCCTCAGCAGCCCTGCCATCCCCCCAAGCCCCAGCAGCACTGTTTGATGGCAAAATGCAGCCCTGCCCCACGCCAGCAGAGGCAGAGAAGCAGGACAGTGAGTCTTTACACTTCCCTCTGGTCCCTACAGAAATCAGGCTTGGTCTGGAGCCAGCCCAGGGAAGGGGCATCTGCTCCAGGAGAAGAAGGAAACCAAAATACTTCTTAGCCCGTTATAGACCACAGGGGCAATCTCAAAGCCAAACTCCCCTCCAAAGGAAATCAAAGTCCTCCAGGCTCCCAGGGACAGGAGCTGGAAAAGCAACAACACCCCATAATTAATTTATTTCAACCCATACGGTGATTTCTACTTCACGAAGGCAAAGCTGACATGAAGAAAGCAAAAAAAGCAAGCACAGGGATTAAATAACCCATGTGGAAATTAGCTTGTTGTAATGCTTCCTGCAAATTCCAGGAGCCACACTTGTACACCTGGTAGAATGGTGGAAAAACAGATCTTAAAATCATGATAACAGTCACAGGGGAATTCTGTAGTAAGCAATTTCTTTGAGAGGTTGCTAAAGTGGTTTTCCTGCCATCTCCCTCTCCCCTGCAGAGTTAATCCACAAGGACACAGCCCCCCATCACTTTATCCCAGTGGGAAAGTGGAGTCCCCCCAAACCTGGGGCATGGCCTGGGCAAGGCCCACGCTGGTTAGCAGCAGGAGCCTGCTCTGGCTTGCTGCCCCAAGTGATGAAGATGATGGCAGAGCACCCCTGTGGTTTCCCAGCCCTCCTCCTACATCCCCCAGGGACTGCATCCCTCATCTTCCTATTAAAAAAAAGAACAAAAAAAGACAAAAATCAGTTTTTCTGTCTCCAAGCAGCAAAAGGACCTGAGCAGCCACAACCTTTGCAGCTTGAGGCCCTCAGAGAGTCCCTGGGCAGGACGGGAGGTTTCAGCCCAGCAGTGCTGGGAACACCAGCTCTGGCCACCCCCCGAGGTGAATCAGCAGCATTTAATGACACCAAGGCCACAAACTCTCATTCAGTTAAAAGCCAAGGAAGGTCCCTGCTCCTTTCCATAACTGGACAGTTACAGCTGGTTCTTTGCAGAGGAACAGGGAAGGGAGGCACCTTCTTTGTGCTCCTGGCCATCAGGAACGTGGTGACAGAGCATGGCAGTGACATTGCTGACAGAGCACCTCTGCCCAGCTCTGCTAATTGGGCTGGGAAGACGATTTGGATCCCCACAGGGGTCCCAGAGAGCCCCCAGTTTAGCAGCTAGGGTAGTAAATAGGGGTTCCTGTAGGGTAGGCACAGCTTTCAGAGCTCCCAGCTCCTGGGTTTTCAGACCCAAGTGATGAATCAGCAAATACCAGACACTGAAGGCATCAGCTCCAGCCTTCCCAGCAAGGACACCCTGAGCAGCAGGAGACCAGGCTCACTCAAACAAACCCCTGAGGTCCACCAGACCATAAACTGCCCATCTGTTCCCCATGCCCTCACACCCCACCAGCAGGACTCCAGCACGGGCAGGACTCCAGCACGGGCAGTGCTGCTGCTGATTGCTGCAGGCTCCAAATGCTGGGAAGGAGGGGGGACACGGGGAGCACTGATGGAAGCAGGTTTTGCAGGGAGACAGTTATTAACACACGAGCAAGGCTCAGGGCAGGTGGCTGGCACCAGCCCCAGGCATGCAGAGGCTACATGTGCACTGTACCATGTGTACATGTACCATGTACACTGGCAAACCACCTTCCCTGATACACTCAATTATACCTGGGCAACAGGTGCTGTGGGTTAAGTCTCTAATCCCACCGACACACCAGAAACAGACACAAAATTGAAGTTTTTTTGGTCTCAACTCTCAGGTGGTTCAATCCTGCTTAATTCCCCCATTGACACAGCAGGATCCTGACACTGCCTTCTCCGTCAGGAAGAGGAAAACCAAATCCTCGTGGAAAGGTCAAGCCTTTGCAATGAACTCTCCCCTTTCTACTCCAGCCTAGGTTTCACAATCCATCTGTCCACACACGCCATCCTGCACCCCCAGAGGGACCCTGTGGCAGACTCAGCAAGAAAGGGGGCCCCAGTGCTGACAGCCTGGGGTTTAAAAACAGCCTTCCCCCCGATGCCAGAAGCAGTTTCCCCACCACATGCCATCCAATTTGCCTCCTGCAGAGCAATGCCACTCTGCAAATCCCCGGGCGTTATGGGAACCAGGGTATAAAAACATTCCCGGTGCGGTGACGCCAAAATTGATGCTGAAATTAGGCTGGGAACAGAACAGGCACGGTTGCTTCTAGCCCACAAACTCAAACATGCTTATATGGCCAGTCGCCCACGGAGATATGGCACTCTGGGATTGCCTGGAGCTTTTTATCCAGCTTTGCCCTCAAGTTGCTCTCTGGGCACTCCAAGGCCTTGGGCATCAGCAGCTTCCAGCAGCTGCAAACCACAAGAACTCAGCCCAGCCACTCCCTGCTCCACCAGCACAAAGACCCCAGCTCCCTGCTGGATGCTGAAATGCTGTCCCTGCTCCAGAGAAGGGGTCTGAGCCCAGCTCTGAGACTTGCCCGGGCCACCAGACATCCACTGCTCGCTCTGCGATGCCCAGAAAACGTGTCCACTCCCACAGAGCTGCCCTGGGGAGCACAGGAGGAGCAGGCGAGGAAGGATGCCTCCCCAGGCACAGCCTTCAAGCGGGAGGATCACTGCAGGACATGCCCACGAGGAGGTTTTGCTCTCTGAAGCGAGTCAGAGATAGTGACTAGGCCCTTAGAGCTCCCTTTGCCTGGAGGCATGGAATGCACGCGAATTCTGGAAAGATTAACCCCATTTCCATCATGAAGGAAACTCTGGATCTTCTGAGCTTGCAGCACACAGAAAGAGCCTCCAGCTCCCCACCCAGAGCAGCACTACTCACATTGTACAGGACTGTGGTCCACCCTTCCATGGTGATGCACTGGAAGACGGTCAGCACAGCAAAGAGGATGTTGTCGAACTGCGTGATCCCGTCGTTGGGACCGATCCACTCCCGGCACTCGTAGCCTGGGGGGCAACCCTGCACCCCGCAGGGATGGGGAGGGTCCAGCTCCTCCAGTTCACCTGCAGCACACAGCAGAGAGCCAAAGGAGGCAGAGGTAAGGGACAGCTCATCCCAGCTCTTTTCCACTCGTGGGAGGTGGGGAGGGTGCCCAGCCCTTGCCCCCACCTGAATTGTTTGTGTAGCAGGCTCGGTGCAGCTTCCCGCTGTAGAACTCCAGGCCGATGATGGCAAACATGAGGATAGCAAAAAAGAGCAGCAGGCCAATCTGCAGGAGAGGCACCATGGCCTTCATGATGGATTTCAGGACAATTTGCAAGCCTGGGAGAGGAGAGGAGAGAAAAGGCACAGCTCAGAGCGGCACTGCTAACCCCCGTCCAGGGACACACCCATCCCAACTCCGGCAGGAGGGAGACGGGGAGCAGAGAGGATGGACAGCCAACAGAGAGATGCAAAAGGCCAGCACAGCCTGCAGGATCCCTCTGGGCAGGAGGATCCTGAAGGAAAGCACCACTGCAGGGGAGGGAAAGCCAAGCTACAGAGGAACCTCCAGCAGAGGTTGTTTCTGGCCCCCACTCCAATGTCCTGCCTGAACTTGCCCCACCTGGACTTGGTGGGACACGGCTTGTGCATCTCTGTCCTCCTTGTTGCCCCAGGGCACGGATCCAGCCCTGCCAGTGCCCAGGGCAGGAGGGACAGGAGGACTGGTGCCAGCTGCAGCCTAGTTTCTTTATTTATCCCTGTGCCAACAGATGAAATCTTGCAACAAAAAGAAAAAAAAAAAAAAAAAAAAATCAAGAAATCTCCCCTGAACAAGCCCCAGTCCTGAAAGGATCCACCTACCACCTTCTGGCCAGGGAAGAGGAGCTGCCAGCAGGCTCTGCCAAGCACAGAGCGGGCTGGGCAGGGGACAGTGCCACCCGGGGACACCAAGTGCTGCCACCTTTGAGTTCTTGCTAGATGGAAAGGTGGGATTGATGCCTCAGGGTTTAGCTTTTCTATTTTTCACATTCTGTGCTGCTTTAGTGTGTGGGGTCTGGGCTTCACATGAGGGGATGGTGAGCTCTCTGCACAGAGCAGGGAGACAAAACAATTCCTTCTCTAGCTGGGGACAAAGGACAAATGATCCAAATCTCAGGCCCAAGAGCACAAACAACATGGACTGGAGAGAGAATAACAAGAAGGGTGGGACTGCATGGGCTAAAGCTGGAACTGGACAATGAACTCCAATATGCAAATGGAGCAGAACTTACAAAAGTGTCAGACCCCGTGACTGGCTGTCCGTTTTGTGACCATTTTGGTTCATCTTTGGTGCATCCCGGGCTGGGCTCTTGTGCTGCCCGAGGTGGATCTATTGAAGCCCTTTAATAAATCCCTACTTTAGCTCTGTCCAGCCTCTGTTCTAGCTCAGCCTTCACAAGGCATCAGGGTAAGGTGGCACAAGGACCCCTCTTCCCCCAGGGACATCAGGGACAGATGCAGACACCGTGGGAGGAAGATCAGGAGCATCCAACTTACTGGGAATGCCCGAGACGAGCTTCAGAGGCCTGAGCACGCGCACGGCCCGCAGCGTCCGCAGGTCCACGTGGGTGTTGAAGTGTGTCCCGGCCGTGGCGAGGATGCTGTGGGCACACAGGGACAGAGCAGAGTTAGCCCAGGGAAAGCCCTTGGCCACATCAGTGCCATGTTGTCACACCAGGCAGAGGGAAAGCCACGAGCCTGAGATTAAGAGTGCCACGCTCTCCCGAGTGAGCTGGTCGGGTTACAGCCCACCAAAGGCACTTTCTGAGTTTGTCATCTCTTGGGAGCAGCAAGAGGTTTTATTGTTTAATATTGTTCTTTTTTTTTTTTTTTTTGTGCTTGTGCCTGTTAAATAAACAGATTTTTCCTACTTTTCTCCAAGTAAATCTTTTCCCGATCCAGCTGGGGAAGTCATGAGGCTTCTCAAGCCATGTCCCTGGGCAGGTACAGAGATTAACTCCTCCCAAAGGTCAGCAAGCCTCCTTTGATGCTCACACCAAAATTCATGGGCAGCTATGACCAGACAAAGCCACTCAGGGGCCCCCCAGCCCCAGCAGCCCCCCATCAGCGCCCCCCACACCCCAGGATGGCTGAGGATAGCCCCACATCACCCATGGATCCCATCTGAGGTCTCAAGGATGGTGCAGGATCTCTCCCAGGAAGGTGGCACAGTGGCCAGGAGCAGCACTCAGGGAGGTGAGTCCCTCCCCTCCGTGCTCCTGTGGCAGCACCTCCAGCCATCAGCTGCCCTGGCTTTTTCCACACATGGAGCTTCCGCAGAGTCCCAGCTCTGGGATTGCTGAGAAGGAGCCGAGAACCTCGCACACATTCCAAAATCTACAGTAATGAAAGTTTGATGACCTTGGAAGGCAACCAGCAGGCACAGGAAGGACTCCAGAGGTTTTCTTTTAAAACACAAAGATTTTTTTTTTTCAAGCCCATCTCTGGAAAACAAATTGGGGCAGGAGGGAGCTGGTGCACACTGAGTCCAGCAGTGGGAACATTCAGGGGCCCCTGCACCTGCTCTGGGAACAGGGATGCTGCATCTCAGGGATGCTGGCAGAATCTTCTCCCATCCAGGTTTGGTCCCCAGGTGCTGGGTGAGGAGCAGAGAAGTTGCAGTAGAGCAGCAGGGGGTGGGAGAGGAGGGGATGGGGAGGAGAACGGGACAGAGGGAGGCAGCAACCTCAGGGTTGTTTGCAGCAATCCAAAAACTGAGGGAAATTGGGTCATTGTTCCACTAATTCATCTAATTACAGGCCAGAGCAGCTCTCTGGCGTGCTGAGCAATTAGCACTCTTTCTCTCACCCTCTCCCTGAGGTACAGCAGGTACCGACCTGTCCCTCCAGAAAGGCGGCTGGGTTTCCTAGGATACCCTGGCAGCTCTCACATCTGCAAACCGGGTTGTTTCAGCTCCTTTTCCCAGTCTCCTCTTCCTCCCTGGCCCCAGCAGCAGCTGGGATGCATGGCCCACAACCCCCTGTGTATCACACTGCTTAGCCCTGATATTTACAGGGATCTTTCACCCTTGCTGGCACTTTCCCTTTCCACACCCAGTCTCTGTGCCCCAGCCCGTGCCCAGCCCCTGCTGCCCACAGGACTGACAGGAGAGCACAAAAGGGACTTAATTAAGTCAGGAGCAGCCAGAGACTGGGGAGAACTGTGCTGTTAAATTGGTTGTAAGATCAAAAACAATAAATATGATAAAGTACGGCCCCTCGGCAGCGCGAGGGAGGCAGAAGAGCCCCGCTACTTCCCACCCTGCCAGCGAGAGCAGGGTACCCCAGCGCTCCCCAAAACGCCAGCACGGGGGGCGCACTGTGCCAACACCACGCTGGAAACCCTCCTTCAGCTTTTGCTCCTCATGTCCCAGCCTCTGGAGTGCCAGCAGCCTCCCAAAGGGGCAGGAACAGCCCCAGCGCTGGCTCCAGCCAGGACGGAGCAGCTCCGGGGATGCTCCTGGGCAGGATGCCGGCTCCAGCCCAGCCCAGCCGGAAAGGTCCCGCAGCAGAGCAGCACTGGGACGGGCGGTTCCCTCCTCTCACCGCGGATCCCAGCGAGCCGTGGTCCCACACGGACGGAGGTGGAGCTCTGGCAGGCTCACCACTCCTCCCGTCCCCGGGGCAGGAGCAGCACCCGGCTGCAAAGTCCTCGGCTAACCCAGATTTGTTTGAAGGGCTCCGGAGCCGCCGCGCTGAGCCTCCAGGCAAGGCTCGGGCGATTTCAGGGCACTCCTTCCCTGCGCTCTAAATTAGCTGCTAAGAATGGGACTCCTCTGTGGCAAGGTGACATGCTCCTTGTCCTCTCCGGGGGACAGGGGACATCACGAGCTCTTCGGGAAGGAGGTTTGGACAGATCACCAGAGCGAGGCGGTGGCACTCAGAGCTGTCACCCGAGCAGTGACAAAAAGCTGACCCGCTGCTATGACACAGGTGCCTGCACATCCTCCTGCAGGCGGTGAGAGCAGAGGCAGCGGGAGCGCACAGCAGCTGCTCCTCGCCAACCCAGAGCCTCTGGGCACGGGCTGAGCAGCCCCACATCACCCTTAGAGCTAATAAAGCGGCTGGGAAAAGCGAACCAAGCTTCCAGGCACGCCAGCCTGGCTGCCGGCTGCTTTTCCCAAGCCCTTCTGTGGCTGGAAGTTACACACAGTCCCCTCTCCTGGATAACCGGGCACAGACAGCACGGTCACATCACTGCTAATCATAAATCCAATGCTCCAAACACACCTTGCTGCTTTGGAATTCAGTATATCTCACCTGTCAATTGCTTATTAACCCTCTAATCATGCCTTTTATTAATAATTTTATTTTTAAACCCTATCAGCCAGAACTTTCAGTTTCTGAATTAAGGTTTCTCACAGCTCCTGAGATGGGACCCGGGCTGTGACAGACCTTTGTGCTGCCACAGGGCAGCAGCTCCAGTATCTGTAGAACAATTTAAACCCTTTTCGATCATTTACAATATCCACGTCTGATGTGCTAATAATTATTCTTTATTTTTAGGCAAGGACCCAAACTAAAATTACATCTCACCATCCAAGTTATTTGAAAAAAGCTGCCAGATTTAGGCTATAAAAATCCCAATGATCTCATGCTTTTCATCATATGTACTGGAGGAAAAAAAGAAGGGGAAAAAAAAAAAGTGAAGGCGTTTTTATAGGTCACCCAGGCAAAGGGGTTAGTTTTACTTCAGAGGAAAGGGGGAAGAGAGACTTCAGGTGGAAAAAAGAGCAGAGAAGAGCTTTTGGAAGGATGCAAATGAGAGAGGAGGCAGGATGGGAAATATATGCTAATCCCCCAAAGTATAATTGAATAGTGAGCAATCACCAGCAGACAAAAACACTCTTTCAGGAGAGGAAAAAAATAATAATCCATTGCTTTGTGTTTGCAACCAGGATGATTATTTGATTTTATTTATTTGGAGGCTCCGGGGAGGAGGGCGAGCTCCCGCTGGGGCCACCACACCTGCGGGCTTAGGGGCTCGGCAGAGCTGGGCTCTGCCCCCGGCGCGGCTCCAGCTCGCAGCAGCTGAGCGGAGCACACGCCCTCGCCTCCAGCTGAAGACCTGCACCTTTAGATCTCTTCCCCCAGGGGTCAAAAGAAGGAAAAAAAGCCCAAGAGTAATCTCATTTTAAAGGATTCCTGCTCTTTGGGACCGTGCAGAATAAAGCACGAGTGATGTTCGACGACGCTGCCCACGCAAAGTCAACACTGAATTCGGGCACTATCCCACTCTACAGCAGCCATCGTGGCCCCTGTGCCTGTGCACTGCTGGGCTCCCATCACCATCATCATCCCATCCCATCCCATCCCATCCCATCCCATCCCATCCCATCCGCAGCTCTCAGCCCTAAGGAACAGCACACACAGCTCAGGCCACGCTGCAAAGAGCTTCACATCAGAGACTCCAAGCAAAGGCTGAACCCCAAATTATCAGATTGACCCTCGACTCACCCCCCCTGACCCCAAACTGAGCCCCTCTCAAGCATTCCCCTGGGGGAGCACTGCTGAAGCTCACACAGACAAACTGTCCCAGCAAAGGGTGTGCTGGGAGGAGGGAGGCACAGGCTGAGACAGACTGATCTCAGCCCAAAATCTGGGGCAGGCAAGGTGCTGGCTGGCATGCAAATTAATATTTATAATTAAGTGGAAACGTCCCTGAAGGCTTGCACTGCCACCTGACTCTACGAGGGAGACGACTTCATAATTAATACGCTGGTCAAACGGCTCACAGAAAGTGAGTTACCTGATGAACTCACCCCATTCCTGCCCTCTTTGGGGGTGAATCAACGGGGTGAATCCATCCCTGCCCTCTCTGCGGGCAGCATCCCTCGTAGCAGGACATCCTCATGGTTCTTGGGTGCCAGCCTGGCTCGAGGCAGGGCCAGAGGGGTCAGGTCACCCAGTCTGAGGATGCCACAGCAGAGCACAGCCTTGGGGACACCAAGGGACAGGGACACCAGGGCCGAGTCCCGCCCTTGGCACAGTTCAGAGCAACGTCAAAGCCTCCACCACCTCCACTTGCTCTTTCTAGGTTTCGGGGCTGTGACCCAGGTGGATTGAGCTGCTGCACAGCTCCTGCTCCTGCCCCTCCCAGCAGCTTGGAGAGGTCTGGATGGGCACAAGTGGCTCCCTGAGCGGTGTGATGAGGCTGAAGGACAAAATCTGCCTTTACCAGCTTTTGATCTGGGGGCTGAGATGATCCCCCAAGGCCACCCCTTCCCAGAGAAGCCCCCAGGATTTGGGGCATGACTGTCCTGGATCCTGTGAGCTGGCCAAACCCCACGTCTCCCTCCTTCCTCCATCCCCACAGTGCCTCTCAGCAGATACAGCGTTTGGCAGGATGAGAGGATGCTGATAAAACTGCGTTTGCACCCACAGGACCTGGTGCAAACCTGAAGCCACTGACAGCAGACAGAGAGCCGGCCCCACAGGAGGAACGGAGAACAGGCGAGGGCTGACCCCAGCAGGGCCTGCCTGAGCTCGTGCCAAAGGAGGGGAAGGGCTCACCTGTGTGAGCCCATCTTCTCACCGAGGATGAGGAGGGAACAGCCCACTGCCCCTTTCCTCAGGCCATGCCCTCCTCCCCACCTCCCAGAGCAAGGCACGTGGCAGTGCAAAGAAGGCTCTACCCCCAGAGGACAGTGAGAGCATCCCCCTGGCCAGGAGCTCTGCCAGGGAGTCGGGGTGCAGCAGGAGCCCCTGGGGAGTGCAGGGGTGCCTGGCAGGGGAAGCAGTGCCCCCAGGGACCAGCAGCCACGTGGGAGGGACTGACTCACTCTGCGGCTTCAGGAAACCAACGGGGCGGGAAGGATGGAGCCGGGATCGCGTGAGCAGCACGCGGGCTGGATCCTGCGCTGGGAGAAGGATCTCCCCCAGAGCCAGAGCCACAGCTCTGCCTGCCCAGTGATGCCTCAGGGTTTAGCTTTTCTGTTTTTCTGATTCTGTGCTGCTTTAGTGTGTGGGTCTGAGCTTCATATGAGGGGATGGTGAGCTCTCTGCACAGAGCAGGGAGACAAAACAATTCCTTCTCCAGCTGGGCACCAAGGACAAATGATCCAAATAACATAAACAACAGTGGACTGAAGAGAGGAAAATAAGAAGGGTGGGACTTCATGGGCTAAAGCTGTAATTAAACCACTAACTCCAATATGCAAATGGACCAATACTTATAAAAGTGTCAGACCCCGTGACCAGTTGTCCATTTTGTGGCCATTTTGAGTTGTGCTGCCCAAGGTGGATCTGTGGAAGTCTCCTAATAAATTTATCCTTTAACTCCATCTAGTCTCTGTTCCAGGTCAGCCTTCACAAGGCATCACAGACATCTCCACCCCCCATCTCCAGCAAGGGGAAGCCTTTTCCCTCCTCACCAGCCTGTCCCCTGACCCAACCAGGGAAGCAGTGCTGCCCTTTGTGCGAGGTGCTGGTCCCAGGGCCATGGCATATGGCACATGAATCATTCGCCAAGCTGGAAAATTAATTATTCATCCAAACAAAAGACCAAACATTTTACTAATTGTTCTGAAAGGAAAGAGCTGTGAAAGGGGGCAGGCATCAGGTTCGATACTGCCAACATTCATGAAAGGAAAAGAAGGAAAGAGGGCGAAAAAAGTCTTCTCTGGTGTGATCAAAGTATTGTTGGGCTTTTGGACCTGGGGTTGTCTCCTTGCTGGTTTATCCCGATAGCACAGCACTCCCTGCAGCGGCTCAGGCTCCAGCAGGACAACCACGTCAGGATGCTGCACTTGTGCTCTGATTCCACACTTGTTCTCCAAACCTCTTATCCACTCCCCCAAGCTTCCTTGCCTGGGTGTGCCCTGTGCTCCCTGGGTTAGGTAAATGCAGGTGTGGGCACGGTGGGAAGAGCCTGTTCCCAGCCCAGGTGTGCTCTCACACCTGCGTGGTGTGCCAGACACCTGGTGGTGTCTGACACCTGGTGCTGGTGGGGCCAGCACCCAAAACCACTAGGGTATGCAGCACATCAATATTCCCTGATGCAGCTGCTGCCAGCGCCTGTTCAAGGATCTCCTTTCCATCCCTGGAACTCTAAAACTGAAAAGAGCATCCAAACATGCAGAACTGGGGTTGTGCAAGGTGCACTAAATACCTGAGGGCAAAACATCCCTGCCTCCCCCACGGGGGAGCTCAGGGGGAACTGTGAAGAGGGAACTTTCCAGGACAGTCATCTCAAAATCCAGGCAGCATCAAAACCGGCAAAAAAGCCAAGCTGCCCTCCTCATCCCTGGGCTCACCTTGCAACCCTGCAGCACAGCAGGGAACACCTTCCTTGGAATGATTCCATCCTGCTTCCCACCAGCCACAGCAGGAAATCAGGGCACAAGCATGCACAGGATTTCCCTGGGAGGTCAGAGCGAGAGACCAGGCTCGCAGCTGCTGCTTGGCTTTGCAGGAAGAGGACAATGGATTTTGGGACAGGACTAGGAGAGCCAGGCTTTCCTGCTCTGGCTTTGCTAAGGGCATGGTAGGCAGCGCCAGCAATCCTTCACTCCCGCTTTCCCTTGGCCACGCTCCACCCCACAAAACCCTTTAATGAAAACCACCGTGCCCAAGGGCTTCACAAAAGGCACCCAGGTGTAGAGGGTTATTAAACCCTCCCAAAAACCCTGACGGCAGTGCTTCCTTTTAGTGACCCTGGTGTTTTTATCCAGCCTTTACAGTGGCTGCTTCGCCAGCTCCTGAGCAGAACAACTTCACAAGGGCCTTTTGATTCCCGTTTGGATTTTTTTTTTCCCCATTGTGAGCAGTGCTCCCCCACCCCTTCACCTCTCATGTGTTATTCTATTACTGCTATTAAAAAAAAAAAAAAAAAAAAAGCCAAAGGGGCTTTGATAATGCTCAGGCACCGGAGTGTGTGAAGCACACACCCACCTGGATATTTGCAGAGGGAGTTTAACCCTTCCTGTTCCATCAAACAGCGTGTAGGACAAAGCAGGCAGCTGCAGGTGCTCTATCCCTAAAGGCATTCAGGGAGCTCATGCTCCAGTTGCTCGTGGCTGAAGCTCACTTTCTCAGAACCACCGAGTAAGAGGTCACCAACCTTCCCCCGCCCTTTCTGACCATTTCTGAGCCATTTTCCCTTCTGGTCCAGGTCACACTGCATCAAGCAGGTCCCAAATCCAGCCTCAGCACCCAGCTGGCTCTGGTTCTCACAGAGACAAGATGAGCATCCCCAAACCCCAGGGGAAACATAGATGTTCCCCTCACTGGTTCTGCCTCAGAACGAATAAAAGTATTTTATGCACCCTTTCATATAAAATTATTTTTAGCTGGGGGGGGGGGACGGACAGGCTGTTTTTTCATGCAGCAATGATGATTTGGAAACCACAGGTTACAAAAAAAGCAGGTTTACAAATGTGACTATTAGTTCCCCAGTAGAAGCTTTAGCATCAGGGAGTTTTAGGTGGGTGTTGATTTCCACTGAGATTAAAAAAAAAAAAAATTGATTTATTGACAGAAGAAGTTGAACTCTAGTCAGTGCCATCCACTCCTGCACAAGGTCCCAGGAGGCCACTCATGGGAGAAATCCCTCATTAGGCTTATGTACAGCAGGGAGAGGGTGAAGGAAGTCCCACTGCTCACAGAAATCCCAGCATGGTGTCTGTGACCAGGATGCCACCTGCACTAAGGGCCTCTCCCATCAGATACACGGCAAAAGGTAAGTCCAGAAAGGAGCAGTAACACCCTGTGTCACAACCGGGGGGACGAGGGTGAGTGTGACACTGGCTCCCTCTGGGTCCTTCAGGGAAGGATCCTGGGATGGGTCCTGCTCACGTGGGTATTTTCTCTGGCTCATCATGGGATGCACCAGCATCCAAACCCACTGAGGCAAGCGCTACCCTGCACTTCCGACCGCAACATCCCCTCCACCACAGCCACAACCTTTCAGTAAGCCACAACAACATCCCCACGGCCACCAAATCTCCCAGATCTCTGTCCAGACACTTTTGCATTCGCCAAGCAGAAAGTCTGAGCCCGCAAAGGCGATCCCAAAGCTCTGCCGCCCGCCTTACGCAACACAGAACAAGCCGCCAAGTGCAAACCTTCTCCCACAAGCTGTTTGCAAGTCATTTGCCAGCCAAGGATTATTTGCTGCAGGAATTTGCCAATAATTCAGCGGATTAAACAGGCAAGAGTTTCCTGCATGGGAGGCGCAGCCATGGCACCCGGAAACAGCAGCTTTGGCAGCACCGCGGGGCAAAGGCAAGAGCTGAACAGCACGGAGGAGCTCGTGGCCTGGTGCAGCTGATCCCAGTGACCCCAAAACCAGTCCAGGGTGAAAATCCACGGGTTGCCTCCTCCACCCACCATATGATAGAATTTGCCCTAACAGGTCGGTGAAGCCGGCACTGCTGGGGCAAAGCCAGCAGGTGAAGGGGCACTCCTGGGGTTCCACTCTGCTGGAGCAAACACCAGGATCCCAGGGTGGGTGTAATGGTGGGGAAGCAGACACTGGAGAGCTGCAGCCCTTGACTAGCAGTCCTGGGGTGGGGGGACACGGGCACCTCCTGTCGGGGTGGGCAGCACAGTGCTCGCAGCCCTTCATGGACAGTTGGTTCCCTGGCACGGGGCCCGGCTCAGCCCGGCACCGAGAGGAGCTGGTGAGGCTTCTGCCAGTGAGTAATTGCTGAGCGCTGACTCAGCACCAGCTCAGTTACAGCAGCGAGCCCAGAGCCGTGGGGAGGGCAGGAAGAGGGCCCTGGTGAGCCCCTCCTCCCAGCCCAGTGCTGCCCCTTGGCCCATGCCTCAAAGGATGCCCAAGTCAGGATGCAGGAGATGGGCATTTCCCACCACCCCCCAGCTGATTCTCGCACACTCAGCCCAGCAAGGCCAAGAGCCCCTCTTGTTGCTACCAACGTGTGTGCCATGCTGTCCCCAGAGGTGTGAGCACCTGTCCCCAGGGATGTGAGCACCTTTGCCCAGCCTAGGAGCCACAGAACCCTCTCCATGAGTCAACTCTGCAGATGTGGGAGAGCAGCAGCCTCCCATGCAAGGGCTGCACCTCCCACAGGCTGCCTGTTTGCTGCCCGTCACAAGCATCACCCACCACCAGCACACCCTCCGTTCCCAGGTGACCTGGTCCCACTCCCCAGCAAGGCCATCCAGGTCCCCAGTGGACCAAGGCAGTCAAAATGTCCCCAGCCGTGCTGTCCTCGAGCCTCCTCTGGTGCACAGTCCCAACCTGCACCTCTCCACCAGGGACAAGCAGCCCCCAGCACCACACCCCAGCAGAAGCGGGCTCTGCATTCCCCCTCCTCCTCCAAACACCCAGCCAGGTGTCACATCCCACATGGTGCCACCAGCCTGCAAGCCAAGAGTCAGGACTGTGCAGCAGGAAGCTCTGTAGGCATCCTGCCTGGCCACCATGCCTCAGTTTCCCAGCCTGCCCTGCAGCTGCTCTGTGCCCAGCAAAGCTCAGGGAGCACTCAGACCCTCATTGGACCCTCAGGCTCCATCTGTTTGTACACATCAAGCCAGCTCCTCTGAGCGTGACATTTCCATCAGCGGGCAAAAAGAAATACCCACAATCCAGGCACCACCTGCCCTGCACACAGAGAGGGGCCCAGGGGGTTGCCCTGGGTGGGCTTCTGCTCAAGCTGACTTCCAGTGTTGGCTAACACAAGCCCAAATGCCCCTGCCTGTTTCTGTGTCACCAGGACAGCCCAGCACACTGCAAGCAGGACTCAAATCTGGGCCACGTCCCTGGCAGGTGACACCACCAGTGACACAAGCAGCACACATGAAGCTCTGTGTGCTACCACCCCCAGCACCCCTGCTGCATGCTGGGATGATGAGCAGCATCACCTGGGAATGTGACCCTACCCAGGCCTCATTCCCAAACCTCCAGCACCAGGGCAAGCCTGGAAAGTGCTTGGGAAGGCAAGAGGAGAAGAGATTTTCCCCCTCCCCGCATAGGGTTTGACCAGAATCTCTCCCAGATCACATCCAGTTGCTTATCAGGTCATGCCACCACCTTGTCCTCACCTTGCCGTGTATTCAGGTGGGTGACAGGCCACCAGGTGAGGAAAGCTAGACATGGTGGCCTCAGAGCCAGCCCTTCTGCCCCTACAAGGAGCCTTATCCCACCATCAGTGTCCACAGCAAAGCACCTCCAGCACAGGCAACCATCCTCCCCTCCCTCATCAGGACAACGAAACACCACTGACAGCAGCAAACCAGGCACCTTCCCCATGTCCTGGAGCTCGTGCCCTCGCCAGGATGAGCCCCCAAGCCCAACCAAGCCCACCAGTGGCCCCACAGCACCCGACTCACCCGCTGAGGACCACGATGAAGTCCATGACGTTCCAGCCGTTGCGCAGGTACGAGCCCTTGTGGAAAACGAACCCCAGTGCCACGATCTTAATCCCAGCCTCGAAGCAGAAAATCCCAATGAAGTAGGGCTCTGTCTTCTCCTGCCAGAGTGAAATCAGTGACCAAGTGAGAGGGGGAGACTGAGCAAACACAGCATCAGGCATTTCACATTGACACAACTCGTGTCCCATCCCACCTCCCCATGACCCACCATCTCCTCTGGGAGCTTTCCCAGCCCTTTCTCAGCCAGCAGCAACCTCAGAAATAAACAGAGGGTGGCTTTGACACACTCAGATTGCCCAGTCCTTCCCTACCCCTTTTTAAGGGGCTTAAACCTTCCTGAACCCTTTCCACAGAGAAGGAATATGTTACAGCAGCCCCAGGAAGGCTGGAAGAGCTAGTCCCAGAGGAAACCTCCTGTCTGGCCACCCCAAAATCAGTAGAAATTGCCTGGTAGGATTGGGTGGCTGCCCTTGGCTTAGCCCCCAGCCCAGCAGAGAGGGATAGACACGGGGTACTCACTAATCTCCGTGACATGGGCGTCTTGTCATCCTCGGGGAGGTGCTGCTCCAGGGCCAGCACGATGCAGTTGGCAATGATGGTCGCCAGGATCATGTACTCGAAGGGAGTGGAGGGAAGTTAAGGAGCAGCGAAGAGCTGGGTGACACCTCCAACCCTCCAGCCCACCCTTGGCTTCACCTGCTCGGCCACTGTGGCTGTTTTCCCCACGGGAACATCCACACACAAAGTCCACCTCGGTGTTGTTCAGAAATGAGGGGAGAGAGCTCCCCAAGGCCTTCCTCCCTGTAGACCTGCTGGGCCTCATCACCTCCTCCCCAAGCTCACTGGACATCTTTGCTGGGATGAAAACTCCCATGGGAGAGATGCTCCTTGTGCAAGAGCCCAGAAGGTGGACACAAGGTTTGAAGCGGGACAACCAGGCTGGGCTTTGCCTGCAAGAAGGTTTGGCATGGTCCTTGGCAGGATCAGGCAGGCTCTCCCTGGCACGGCACACTGCTGGCCAGGGCTAGCATGTCCCTCTTTTCCTTCTCTTTTCCATCACCCATGGAAAATGGTGATCAGCAGGAGATGGGGCTCAGAAAGGGGAGGTGTCACAAGGTTATCAGCAGCCCTTGTCCTAAAAGCAGCAGCCCTTGTCCATGGGAGGAAGCGCCTGCACAGCCTGAGGAGGATGGAGCTTCCCTTGCAAATCCTGGGGATCTAACATGGATCACTCCACCGTGTGCCCTTGCCAAGCACCCTATGGGCAGCAGGATGAGCCCAGGTGGCACTGGGAGCTGCAGAGCACTTGGCTGAACATTCGCAGCTCTGGGCACTGGTGGCACCTGGGGTTGAGCTTCAGTTCAGCCAGGGTGGAAACTCCCTGTGGAGATATCCCAGCTCAGCCACACCCCAGCAAGACCCCAAGGGGCAGCAGCACCTTGTCAACAGGATCTGGTTGGACCTTTATGAGCAATCCTAAATCCTACACACACGTCTAGGTCTTACACAACCCTTCTCCAGGAGCCACCCCGAGCCAGGAGAAGTGGCAGCAGAGGAAGGAAAGGGCAGGTTGATGCCCAGGAAAGCACCCCAAACTCAGCCTCCTCCTGCCTTTTGATTCATGGGATTGAGGCAGGGACACGGAGCTCTCTCCTGCCTGGCCCAGGGCCGAGCTCTGAAAACAAAGCACTTCCAAATGACAGGATGGCCATATCTTTCCAACTTCTCATCCATCTTTCCCAATTCTTCACAATAAAAGCCCCGTTGTCCTCAGTAACTGAATGTGGAGCGATAGAGCAGCGGACAGCACACCCCTGATTCTGCTCCCTCCTTGCCAAAACAGCTCTATTACTGTCACCACTGGCACCAGCAGCCACCCAGGGAGAGGACTGCCACCTTCCCTTGTGGAAAGGGGATGTGATCCCACCTGGGATGGATTTGCCCATGAAGGAATCATCCACACTCCCACCATCCCAAGCTGGCTAAGCCTTTCCCCACCGCACCAGGCTTCTCCACACACAACACCCTCAGGCTGACATGTTTCAGGCAAGGAGGTGCCCATTAGCTCTGGGAAAAGGGGTGATTCTCTTTTCCAACCTCATCTTTTGGCCACTAACTACAGAGAAATGCCTTCAACCAGTGGCCCCAACCCCCAGGCAAGAGAAGACACCTCAGTGCCAACCATGAGCATGGGAAAAGGGAAAGCATGAAGTGACCCCAGCCCAGGGACGCTGGGCACGCTGGCAAGGTAGGAGCACGGATGGGCACAGAAACAGGTCCCCAGAGAGATGGCCAGGAGAGGCAGCCAGGGAGAGCCCGTGGGAGCTGGATTGTATTTAACTCCATAGGAAGAAGAGCCAGGGAAGATACATCCAAGGCATTTAAAGAGCCACTCAGTGAAATTAATGGTTGCTACGTTAGAGGCAAACCCAAAGAGAGAGGCTGCAGAGCTCCCTGCTGCTGGCTCAGACCTCGCTGCCAGGCAGGCACGGAGCAGGAGCAGCTCCCTGTGCTTGGGGAGGGGGTCCAGACTCCAAAAGTTTTCCTCTGAGGGCTCAACACAAGTGAATATTTCCCTGCATGGCTCCGGCAAAGTCCTCTCCCGGCATCCCACCCGAGGCCAAGCGCTCCAGCCGACCGCAGCGCTTGGCCCTGCGCCACCAGCCTATTTGGGATCTTTTTGTATCATTTTCCTGAAAGTCTGCGAGCAATTAGCACCGGCTTAAGAGACAAACAGCGTGATAGTGGGGCGGGGCAGCAGCTCCCCAGGCACCAGGCACATTTGCCTAGATGAGAAGTGTGGGAACGGCGCGGAGCATCCGTCCGTCTGTCCGCCCTGGCGCGGCTCAGCCCACCCAGCATCCCGCACTGCTCCCTGCCACAGCCACTGTTCCCGTGGGAGAGACACCCAGGTGGGGAAAACCCCACTGCAGCAGCATCGGAGCCCTGCTCAGAAGGGCCTGGGGGGCTCAGGACCACCTGGCCCCAACATCTGGTTCAAAGCACGAGGACAATGCACATCTGTCACACCCCTGCACAGGACCACGTTCCTGCTGCACCTCCAGCAAGTGGGTGAACAGATATCATCAAGTTAAGGAACGGTTTGAGTTGGAAGGGACCTTAAAGACCATCTCGTTCCAACCTGTCATGGACAGGCATGCCTCCCACTAGGCCAGGGTGCTCAGAGCCCCATCCAGCCTGGCCGAGCCTAAAAGGGCAATTGCTCCCCAAAGTACTGGCCTAAGCATGAGGTCACTGCCAAAAGTGATTCCCCAAACCCCACTGGCCCAGTTTCTCCGGGAGTTGAGCCTGGGTTATCACATCCAGAGCTGTGTGAGACATCAACCCCATGGAAACCAGCCCCCATAGCTCCAGCTGTGCCAGGTTCTGAGTTCCAAGAGGAAAAGAACCTCCCACGGGACAGCAGGAACATCTGGCTGGACTGAGGGATATTTTATCTCCACTCTTTACTTCTGCCAAGCAAGCATCCTCCCAGTCGGGGCCACCGGACAACCCTCTATCAGTGCTTTGTTTTCTCCCACATCAGATGAATAATTACAAAACCTCTCAGCCACCCAAAATGCAGAGTAGCCCTCGCCTCCCTCCAGGCCAAGTAATGAAAGCCCATCTCCCTCCAGCCTTCCCCTCCTCCTCCTCCTCCATCTGGCTTCTCCTGGAGGATCATTAGGGAGCCGATAAAAATAGGTTTTCTTATTGATTTATCTCCTTTACCCAATGCTCTCTCCCCTGCACCGTTGACTTGTTTCCTTAGCAACTGGGCCGATCCCTGTGCACGCCACACCTGCAGCTCCACGCTTCCCTCATGGTGCCTTTGAAGCGGGGACAGTGACCCCAGGCCATGGGGGCACCCCCCAGGCCACCTGGAGCAGGCACTGTGGGCCAACCCCATGCCTGGGGCTGGAGCTCTTTGGCGGGTCTGTCAGGAAGATCTTCCTGCTGTGACCTTCCTCTTCACCTTCCTCACTAGCCAGAAGCCCAAACCAGCCTACCCAGAGCATCCACCTGACTGGGGCAGGGAGTGAGCCCAGCTCCAGTCCCTGGAGATGGGTTTATGGTGCTGGCTTTATGGGTTTGTGGTGCTGATGGGACATTGACACAATCTCCACAGGAGGCTGGGTAAATCCTTCCCCATATGCAGGCAGGGACAGGAGCTATGGAGACATCCCCTCCATCCCACCTCTTCCCAGTCCCTTCTCTCCACTCCTGGGTAGGCAGGTGGGGAAGGAGCAGAGGAGCCAGAGGAGTGAGGCCTTGGGGAATCCTACCTTCCAGTGCCACCAAAAGAGCAGGAGCAGCTTAATCCCTGTCCACACCTGCATCATCCGGGTTCCAACATCTAGAAAGTCGTGTCTCTATTTCCCACCTCTCCCCACACCTCCCTGGGGACCTGCTGCTCCGAGGGGCATGCCCTGCTCCTCAGATGTCAATGAGAAAAAGCCTCAGTTCCTTCACCTGTGGACTTCATCTTGCCGGTCCCAATCCCAGCACTGCTGCCTGTCCCACACAGACATGGCACGGCAAGGCCAAAGATCCACATCTTCAGCATCCACCCTTAGGATGCCCCAATCCTCCTCCTCTCAGCTCCACGCCCCAGCAGGAAAGAGTGCACCTTCTCTCCAAGGCTGTTTTCACAGAATCATGGGATGGTTTGTGTTTGAAGGGACATTAAAGTCATCTGGTTCCAACCCCTTGCCACGGGCAGGGACACCTTCCACTAAACCAGGTTGCTCAGAGCCCCATCCCATCAGACCTTGAACAATTCCAGGGAGTCCACAGTCTCTCTGGGCAAGTGAGGTTTTTGGTGTCCAAGAAAAAAACGGAAGTGCCAAGTAGGGCAAAGTCTGTGAGTGGCCCTAATTCAACTCTGGGATTCCCCATCCCCACAGTTCCTCCCTGGCTTGTCCCTGAGGACACAAGGGATTTCCCTCCACTGCTAAGACTATCCACAGAGTTGTGGCCCCTCTTGTCTCCATCCCTGTGTCCTGCCACCTAGCGCTCCCAGCCCATCCATGCTGGGGGGGGATTGACAGAAAGCAACATCCAGACCTCAAATCCTCCCACCTGGAACCCGAGCCAGCTGCTGTGTGCCTGCTACGCGGAGGCTCAGGAGAGTGAACACGGGCTTGGGTTGTGCTTGTGTCCTGGAGTGCCCAGCCTGCCTCAATCCCACTGCACGGACACAGGAGCCCACCCTCCCTCTCCGCAGTCACAGCTGTTGCTGCTTTGATGGCTCCAAAGTGCAGTGGTTTGGTTCCCATCGAGGGTTAAAGCGAAGGCAGTGACAGCCAGGAGTCCAGCGGGGCAGAGCTGCCCACACTGCTGCCGCTCCCGTAGGGATGCAGGATGCAGGATGTGGGATGCCTGCCTGCCACGTGCAAACAGCTCCATGGAGAAGCGTCTCTTTCTCCCCCACCTCACCCTGGAAATCAAATCTCTCTCCTCTCCTCCTCCTTTTTTTTTTTTTTTTTTTTTTTTTTTTTTAACAAAAAAGGACCACATCATGTGATTTTCCTGCCTTAACATCAGTTTTTTAACTTTGGTTGCCACAGCAACAGGATGCAACTTGGCATCACCATGACAACAGCTGCCTCTGTTTAAATTCACCATCTGACAGGCAGCCTCGCTCTCCCCGGCTGTCAAAAAGATGGACCTGCCATTACACCTACTCGCCCCTCCCAAAAAAAAGCCTTCTAAAATCTGATGAATGGAGGGCACAGAAAACAGGCTGGGAGCAGGAGGAGGGGGAAATGTTCTTGGGGAGGGCAAGGATGGTGCTGCCCAAGGATGGCACAACATGGCGCAGGCTCTTCCCTTGGGAAGGCGAGACCTGCCGGAATTTTGGCCCAGGAAAAGCCAAGGTGCAGCAGGAGGTGCTTGGCCAGGTGGGGTGTGACATCACCAGGGTCCCCAAGGGGCACTGCCCATGCAGCATCAGGTCACAGGGAGAGTCATGGTGAGCAAAATGGCTCAGCCACTCACAGGTGTGCTTCCCATGGAGCAAAATCCCCCTGACTGTTGGGATGGGGCTCTGAGGGCACTCCAGCTGCTCTAGGCCAGCCCAACACCAGATTTGGTCCTCAAAGGGGACGAGATAGGTGAAATCCCTCACCACGGGGAATATGGACATCCTCTTTCCCTGCCACACCAGGGCAAGGTGCAGTGGACAGCCTGCAGCCAGATGCTGTCCTTGGGGACATAGCCACAGCCACACAATGTCATCTGGCCTTCCTGGGGTGGGAGAGGGATCTTATCCAGGCCAAATGTGATTAAGCGGATGAGGAACGGAGCAGATATAGATGAGCTGCAGCCCATCTCGTATCCTAACTGAATTGGAGCTTTACAGGCAGCCAAACAAATGAAATCAGGGTAAAAGGCCTGGCCATCAGCAGGAGGAGAACAGGCAAGAGGACAAAGCTGCGTTTCCCAAGGAGAAGAGAAGGAGATGTTCCCTAGAGCCAAAACAGCAGCTGCCCCGTGGTTTGGGCAGGAGCAGTTTTAAAAGAGCAGCTCCAATGGAGGCAACGCACCGGGCTTTCCAGCGAGGAACTCGGCAAAAGGCTTGCCTCCCATGGAGCTGCATCCCAATCCCAGTTGCTCGTATTTCTCCTCCTTCTCCTCCATGCATCATCCCTATTTACACTGGGAAGCCAAACTGCAGAGGCTGCTGGTTATAATTACACAGTTACCCAGCAGATATCCAGGCCTGAATCACCAGATATTTTTAGCCCTATTACCTAGTCAACCAGAGCTGGATGAAGAAGAGCCTCCACTCCGCCCTGTGCTCCTCTCCAGCCCCTTTGGCTTTCCTCGGTGCTGTGCCCACCCTGACCCACAGAACCAGGACTGGCCCTCCCAAGGCCAGCAGCTCCTACTGACCATAGCCAACATCCAATGCTCTCCTCCCCAAAATTCCCCCGCCCAGGAGCGATGCCATGGGCTCCAGGCCAGGCAGCTGAGGTGCTCACATGGTTTTCCTGGCACTACCAAAAGGCACCAGCTGCCTGTGCCAGGCTACAACTACAAGGATGGGAACAGCCGGCTGGGCCAACCTAACCAAACTCATCACGAAAAGGCCTTGCCCATTCCCAAGCCCTCAAAACTCCAGTGGTGCAGAGAACCATCCAGGGTGGATGCGTTTTTCTGGGAAGGAGATGGCAGCGGGGAGGGGGATAGGCAGGAACACTGAGCTCCCGCGTCTGGAGCACGCCTGTTCCCAGCACTCACATGGGAATATGTCACTTACTTCTGGAAAAAAAAAAAAAAAAAAAAAACACAAAATGAGCCCATCTCCCTCATGCATTGCAAATTCTAGGGGAGAATAATGCTGGGGAGTTCTGCTCATGTGGTGGTGGTGGAGCTCCAGTCTCTAGGAGACAGCAGCTGCCTGGAGATGAGACATCACGCCGGCACGGGACCCCAGCCCACGCCGGGAGTGCCGGGCCAGTGGCAGCACCCCAGCTCCTTCTGGCTCCCAACAAAAGCCGGAGGGGTGAGAGCCCTCCCACACCACGCTGGAAAAGCACATGAATAATTTGGCATATTGTGAAAAAGCAGGCAGCCGGCCTGGCCGCTGCCCTGCAGGGCTCTGCGCTGAGCCGCCACGGCCCCGAGCTCGCCACCGCACCGGCGCTTCTGCAGCCACCCACCCCGTGGGCGCTGCCAGGAGGGGCAGATTCGGGGATGCCAAGGGGAATTCAGCCCCTCCAAGCTGGCCCTTCATGCCCAGGTCACCCCCTCGAGCCTGGAGATGCCACAGCTCCCCGGGCAGGACCGGTTCCTGCTCAGCAGAGGCTTGACCTGGCGTGTCGGAGCTGCAAAGGGACAATTCCCCTGCCATGCTCTGCAGGGCGGGTGACCTGTCCTGCATCCCTGGGCCTCACCAGAGGCTTTCCCCCGAGGTACCTGTTGCACCAAACCGAGGCATTGCACGCCTGGCACCAGGGAAAACTCTCCCGTGCCCACCAGAGGAGCCAAGAACTCCACCAACAAGTTGCAGGGAGAGAAAGCGGCAGCAGCAGGAGCTGCATGGAATCACTGCTGCAGAACACGGCACGGGGAGGCTCCTACGGCCACAGCGTGGCCATGCTGAAGTTTTCAGGCTCAGATCCTCCCTGGGGGCAAAGCCCTGGAGGTGTCTGGGGGGCAGCAGGCAGCGAGCCCAGGCTGGTGTGGGGCTGAGAGCTGTGGTGCTGGGCAGCAGCCAGAGCACCCAGGGGCACCCACAGGGAGGGTGGGAGGAGAGAGAGGTGCGTGGGGAAGTATGAAAGGGTGGAGAAACAGGGGAAGGAGTGGGAGAGATCTGCACCCTCCACCCTGCACTAGGAGAGGGGTCCCTGGGATAAAATCGTGGCTCCCCGTGCCAGCCTCCCCAAAAAAGGCCGTGGGGCAGAGCCAGAGGTTTCCAGCATCCTTCCCTCTGCCGCAGGGAGGGGGCAGCCAGTTCCCAGAGCCACCATGGGGGGCCGGGGGCTGCAGGGCGAGGACGGCTGTGCCCCTGCCAGGCACGATCTGCAGCAAAGAGGGCACACACAGGAGGGACAGAGCCACCACCCAGCAGGGACTGGAGGTTCATGGGGCTCCCAGGTGGCTCAGGGTGGGGTGGGGTGACAAAACTCCGCAAGACATCGAAGGCACAGAGAAAAGGCCACTACCTCCCACCTCCCCAGGCACACACTCAGAGCATCCCAAAGCACGCAGGGAGCAGAGCACCCGTCCCTGTTAGCGTGGGGAGCTAATAAATCCAAGCCTCAGGAGGGGCTGGGAGGACTCCCGAGGGGGGAGAAAGGGCTCAGCTCCTGTCAGGAGCAGGCAAGGAGCCGAGGACAGGAGGGGAAGCAGCAACAGGGCGAGGAGAGCATCCCCAGGGGCCGGGGCACCCCTCTCCGCACACCTTACCTGCCCGATAGTGCCACACGCACGTGTCCTGGGCAGCCACCGAGGCAAATCCGGGCCGCAAAGGTGGGGGCTCTCAGGGGCTGCAGAAAGGATATGGCCAGTCGATGAGCTTCTTGGCGTATTTCCTGACTATGTTCTCTTCCCCGAAGAGGAAGAGCGATCTGTTGACGGTGAAGCAGTTCTGCCGGACGGGGATGGGGTTGTACAGAGCCATAGTCCGGGCTCTCTGCGCTTTGGTTTGCTTGAAGGCTCCCGGGCTCCCTCCCGCAGGGGCAGGAGCTCCTTGCCGGCTCCGGTTCTGGTCGGAGCCCCCATCTCCGGAGCCCAGCCTGCCGGCCACTGCCTCCCCAAAGCGAGCCATCCTGGAAGAAAACACACAGGTGAGCCAAAGCAGCAGCACCGAGGCGGCGGGGGGGGGGGGGGGGGGGGGGTGGGGAGGGTGGGAAAGAAGAGGGAGGGGGTTGCGGGGCGCAGTCCCAACCACAGCCCCCTCCTCCTCTCCGGGTGATGCTCAGCTCCGTCTCTCCTCCATCCCTTCGGGGGAGCGGGGACCCGCGTGGAGGAGAAGGCGGCAGCGTGCGGCACCGGCACGGCACGGGGGGCAGCCGAGAACGGCCCCCCCCAGAACGGCCAGCCGGGCAGCGGGGCGGGCAGCGAGCCCTCCTCCTCCGTGCCCGGCGGAGGCCGCAGCCGCTCAGTCCCTAAGCACCTTCCCCCACGAAGCAAGGGGTTAAACCCAGCCACATCCTCCCCACCGCCCTGCTTGCGAGCCCAAACCAGCGCCTTTTAACCCCCCAGCCCCGCCGCAAGGCGAGCAGAGAGCTCGGGAAGGGCAGGGAGCCGAGTCCTTGCAGCCACCCCCCGGCAAAGGAAGACACAATTCGGAACAGCACCCAGCGCAGCAGCCGCGGCCGGGGGAACAGGTTGCAGCGTGGTCCAGCCTAGTTGGAGCCAAGTGTCCAACTCCTTCCTCCCGACTCCATCTTCAGCATCCTGCGGGAGCCCGGCCGCCCGTCTGCCGGCTCGCAGGGGCAGCGGGCAGGGGCGGAGGGCTGAGCCCCCGGGCGGGCACCGGCGGTGGGCAGGGATGCCCAGCCCTTCGCTGCCAGGGCAGGAGCACGCAAGGCGGCGTCGGCTTCCCGCAGGAGCCGGGCCACAAAATTAAAGGCTGCCGCGCCTCTGCAGCTCGGGGACAGCTCGCTTTAATGAAGTCAGTGGCAACACAGGCGCACACCAGCGCGCACACACGCGCAACACGCCCGGCTCGCTCCCTCGCTCCATCCAGCGCGTTCTTTTGGCAAGCACGGGAGCTGCCGCAAAGGAAAATCAGAGGCGAGGGGTGGGTCTGAAGGGAACAAAGGCAATGGGGGAGCCCCCACCCTGCCAGAAGCGCGCACACACTCCCCCCCCGCCTTCCCCCGCCCTGGCTGCAGAGGGCTTTCCAGCACACGGGCGCTCCTAGGTGAGTGGCTAAACTGGGGAGCAGGGGAGCGGGCTCCCCGCCCTGCATCTCCCCCACCCCACCTCAGCCCGCGCCGAGCATCTCTCCCTGGCCACACGCATCATCCTCCCCCCATCCCTGGGACACTTCGAGGATCCCGGCTCCCCGCCGGAGCCGCCCGATGCCAGCGGGTGCCCGGGGAGTGCCCTCCTGCTCACTCGCATGCAGATGAGCCTCCACACCTCGGTATTTTCCTCCTTTTGACACACGATGTTGTCTGGTAGAAACAGCGGCTCATCCAAGAGGTGTAAACAAGCCGGGCTGGATGTGCTCCTGCAGGAGCTTCCGTGGGGCTGGGGGGTGTCTCTGACCCTGCTCCCCCCTCCAGGCACCTCACGAAAGGGCAGGGGAGTGGGGACACTGCTGATGCTTCAGTCACGTGTGTACCAAGGTCACCCAGGGCTCCCTGGGCTGGGCTGTACCCCCGTGGGGCACCCACCCACCTTTGGAGAACCCACCCTGCCCTCCTGGCACACACAGGGTACCCCCAGACCCCCAGGGATGTCCCCGAGTCCTCTTGGCACAGCAGGGCACAGCACACAACATGCCCTGAGAGCTGTTCACACGCAGGGTCCCCCACCCCTCCCACTGAACCCTGAGGCCACAGAGCTCCCCCGGGCCTGTGACACTGCTGCCTGCATTTCCCACAGCCGTGGCTCCAGCCAGCAGCACAAGACATCCAGCGTCCCTGTCATGCTCTTCCCTCGTCCACCCCACCAACCACCTGCTCTGCAAGCACAGTGGCTGCTGCCCTGTCCCTCACACCTGCTGTGCGGCAGCCAGGACTGCTTGAGGCATCTCAATTGTTATAAATAAATAAATAAAGCTCCCAATCACATAAATCATTAACTCATTTGGGCAAGGGCTTCTCCTTCCATGCAGCCTGGCAACACCTGACCAGGGACTCCACAGGCACTACAGTGGCAGAAGGGCACAGGGCTCATTTTTTGACCCAGGCTCTCCTGGGTGCACTGCCAGGAGCCCTTGGGCTGGCTGGGTGAGAAAGAGGAAGGCCCAGATCCTCCTCAGCAAGATAACAGAGGAATGTTTGCCAAAAGGGTTGTGGGATCACTGCCCCAACCTCAGCCAGGCACCGAGACCCACCAGCTCTCCGTGACACCCAACCCTTCTTAATTCTCTCCTTCCAATGATCTTTATAACCAAAGTGGGTTATCTGGGGGGTTTACAACAAGGCCCTGGTTGCCTCACTACCATCCTGCAGCACAGAGTGGAGCAGAGGCACTCAGATCCCTCCCAAAAAACATGTCCCAGGTCACCAGCCAGCCAGAGTGACCCTGGCTTTTCATTCTACTAACATGAGGTGAGGAGGTGGCCACAGCAGCTACCAGCTAATTAAAGTCCCTTCTTGCCTTCAGTCCAGGCAAGACACTGCCCTCAACGAATCAATTATTATTTGTGGCTCACTCCAACACCTCCTCCTCCTCCTCCTCCCCACCACCAACGCTGCTCTTCCCACCTTTCAGCCCTTTAAGCCACCGTTAATTAAGCCCGAGGCTGGGTCGATTGCCAGGAGCAGATCCTCAGCCTTGCAGAGCTCCTGCTCCTGCTCCCCCCAGCCCTCTCCCATCCCTGCCTGCATGGCAAGGCCTCACCCAGCCGAAATTCAGGCTCTGTGTGGTACCCAGAGCCCAAGGAGGATGGGGAGGGCTCACCCAGCACTGCCCCTGCATCCCCTGTCTGGCTCAGGGCAAGGGGCTGAGGGGGAGGAAGGCAGCCTTCTTCCTGCGTTCCCTGGAAGCAGGGATGCAGCCCTTACCTGGGCACTTCTGCTGGGGCTCTGGGCTGTCCCCTGAACCCAGAGCTGGCTCTCACCTCTGCTCTACATTCACTGCTGCAGAGCAGAGCTCGGGATGACCCTGCTGGGAGCCTCTCTCCTGCTCAGACGGTGCTAAAGGATGGGATATTTATGAGAAAGCAGCTCCTTAAGAGAAGATTGAGAGCCAAAAGGAAATTAAAAAAAAAAAAAAAGTCTCTGGCTATGCCAAGAGATGCAGGCTCTGTTTCCCAGGATGTTTATTGCCATTCTCATCTTGACCCTCACCCAGCACGCTGGGATTTGTGAGTCAGGGAGAAGTGTGGCTGATGCCCACATGATTCAACATGGCACAGGGATTCAGAGCCAGCTCTGTGGGGCTGTTTGGGTTTTTGTCAGTGGAGGAAATGCGAGAAGACAGGGAACAGCAGGTGCCAGGACAGGAAGGCGCTCGGGATGCGCTCAGTTCTACAGGGACAGGCTAACACTCCTCCAGTCTCCAGCAAGCTCTGAGAAGGAGAAGCTGAGGGAGCTGAGGGGGCGCTCAGCCTGCAGGAAAGGAGCCCCAGGGGTGACCTTATTGCTCCCGAAAGGAGGCTGCAGCAGGGTGAGGGTTGGTCTCTTCTGTTAGGCAACAAGTGACAGGACAAGAGGAAACAGCCTCAGGTCACACCAGGGGATGTTCAGGCTGGGTATTAGGAAAGGTGCCTTCTCCAAAAGCGTTGTCAAGCCTGGAAAAGGCAGCCCAGGGAAGTAGTGGAGTCACCAGCCCTAGAAGGATCTGAAAAATGTGCAGATGTGGCACTTGGGGACACAGCTGAGCGGTGGCCTCGGCAGTGCTGGGTTAATGGTTGGACTCGATGAGTTTAAAAGCCTTTTCCAACCTAAATGATCCCACAGTTCTGTGATTCTCACACCAATACTGCCATTCAAGTCCCCTCCTTGCTCTTCCCGCACCTCTCCCAGCCACGCCACCACCCCAGCAGGGCCGGACATCACCGGGGACACGGGGCCGTCCCCTCCCGGGGATCCCGAGCGCCGGTGTCACATCCATCCCCCCCGGCGGGGCCGCTGCCGCCGCTCCGGCATTGCCATCTAGTGGCAGCTGTCCCCTCCCTGGGCCACCCCAAGCCTCGGGCAGCAGGCCGGGGCTCCGCCGGGCTCTCCCGGCCGGGCCCTTCCCGAGGGATGCTCGGATCATCGGATCAGATGCGAACCCCCCGCGCAGCTCCCGCATCCCTGTGCGCAGCCACCGGAGCACCCCGAAATCTCCGGTCTGTGCACTGCTGGGTGGAGGCACCAAAAAAAACCCAAACCAAACCAAACCAAAAACCAAACCCCCAAAAAACAAAAACAAAACAAAAACAAAACAAAACAAAAAACACCAAAAAACCCGCAAAAAAAATTCCAAAAAACAAACAACACCCCCCCCAAAAAAAAAAAAAAAAGACAATAAAAAGCCCCAGAAAATAATGTTCAAAGCAGCCTCTGCCAAACCTCGGGTTGCTCAGAAAGCCACAGCTGCTCCTCAGCTTGGAGGGAGCACCAGGAAGGGAAGAAGTCCCTGAGGAGAGGCTGAGAGTTGGGTGGGGTTGTTCCACCTGGAGAAGAGAAGGTTCCAGGGAGAGTTTAGAGCCCCTTCCAATGCCTAAAGGGAATCATGAGAGCTGGGAAAGACTTTGGACAAGGGCCTGGAATGGCAGGAGAAGGGGGAATGGTTTCAAGCAGGGGGCAGGATGAAACGGAACATTAGGAAGAGATTCTTGACTATGAGGATGGGAGACACAGGGACAGGTTGTCCAGAGAATCTGTGGCTGCCCCATCCCTGGAAATGTTCGAGGCCAGGTTGGATGGGGCTTGGAATAACCTGTTCTAGTGGGAGGTGTCCCTGCCCATGGCAGAGGGGTTGGAGAAAACAATCTTTAAAAACCTAGACCGTTCTATGATGCTAATGCAGGCTCTGGAGAGGGAGGACAGGCTCCCCTTCCATGACTGATATCCCCAGGAGATGCGGTGGACGGCATTCATCTTAGAAAGTGGCTTTTGGCATCCTGATTTATTTTTTTAAATATGGCTATGCTGAGATGAAAAAATTAAAAAAAAAAAAAAAAGGATCAAATGAGAACCATCTCCAGTGTGCTCTGGCCAAATTTCAAATTGGGACTGAGTAGCTGTGACTCAGAAGCATGTTTATAACCATGCAGGAATGCAAGATTTTTTCCAGGAACATTCATTCCATTACCTGCTGGATTAGGAGGAGGATGAGGATGTTCTCCCCACTTGCAAAGGAGAAAAGTCCTGCTGAGCCCAGCACCTCTGCAGCAGCAGGGACACAAAATCTCTGGGCTGGAACACTCCAGCCTCTGCCTGATGCTCGTCTGTGCAGATGCTGGCAGCTGTGGCACAGGCCAGGACAGCCCTGCTGGCATTTCTTGTGCCAGCAAAGCCCTGCAGAGGCTCTGCAGCTCCTCGCAGCAAGGCAGCTCTCACCAAACCAGGGCAAGTGTTTCCTCTCTGCTCCCACTTTTTTCCAACAACCTGACCAGGATGTGCCTTACCCAGCAGCCCTGACAGAGTTGGGCACCAACATCCTCACAAGCACCAGGACACATCCCCAACACCAGCCCAGAGGTGGAATTCGCAGGGTCAGCACTGGGATTTATCCACTGAGGGGTCAGAGGGCTGGGAGAGAAAGGAGAGCCAGCAAATCTCACACCAGGCTGTGAATTCTGCACTCCCTCACCCCACCCCGGGCTGCAGCAGCCACTCCAGGTGTCACCCAGCAGCTGTGGCAGGAGAACTCGGCTGTGTGAGGCTGGAAGTGGAATTACGTGCATGCTGCCAGGAAACATCCCCACATTCACAGACACTGCTGCTTCCATCACCAGGACCCGCGAGTCCAGTCTTGGCATCTTCAAAATCAATAGGAAACAATCTTGCAAAGCTCTCTTTTGCTGGCATAGGGGAATAATTCTCTGGGAAAGGAGAGTTTAGTGGCTGTATCTCCCCCCAGGCAAGCTTTTGCAGGTGATGGACATACAGAAGAAGCAGTGCCAGAACAGCTCTCACCCAGGCTTCCCCCTGCAGCCCTTTCCAAGACCCCAGCTGCAGCACACCTGGCATTCCCACCCTGGGGACCCCGTTTCCTAACCTCTCTGCAAGAGTCTGCCCAAGACAATCCAGCCCAGAGCATCCCTGATCCCACTTCTTAAAATGCCGGCCAGCTCCCAGCTGCTGAGCAAAACACAACGCAAAACTGGAGCAAAAAACCCACAACATCCCACCAGAATCCGTCGAGGCCCACCAGCCTCCAGCAACCCTAGGGGTGAGAGGCCAGGGCTGATTAACCATGGCTTTTTGGAGAGCATCCATCCCTTCCCCTCCTCCCCTGCATGCAGATATTTCACACTGATCTGTGGTGACATCTTTCTGTGCAAGTAAAGAGGGAAAACATTAGTGGTTCTCTGATGTCATGACGCTTTTTTTTTATTATTTTTTAAAATATTTTTTAAATATTTTTAGTGGTTTTAACTTGCGTATTTGTAAATTTTTAAGTTTAGTCATTTAGTGTAGTTTTGGTATTTTGTTAAGCTAAAAACCAAACATCTTAAAAACCTCGCAGTTAGAAGCTAAAAAGGTGTTACATTATTTTGAAAAATTAAATTTCTCTTAAAATACATCTTATAAATTAAGATTAAACTCATGTAAGGGAGATGTGGCCCCACACTGCATGGCTGTGGGAGCGGGGCAGCTCACGCAGCAGAGCCACCGATAAAGCAGAACATTTTTGCATTTTGAATTAAAGGTGGATTTAGCAACCAAATCGTGGGATCACGGGATGGATTGGGTTGGGAGGGACCTTTAAAGGGCATCTAGTCCAATTCCCAATCTTCAGCTAGACCTTTAAAAGATGGCAGGCTGGGAGAAGATTAAAGGACAGCAAAGGAACCTCCAGTCCTGGGCGCCTGTGGGGGGGACGCAGCAGAGATGTGCATCCAGCCCCACACAACCCACAGGGGTGGATTTTGGTGCTCAGTCTCACTCTGTCCCCGTGAAGCTCAGTGCCTGCACCAACCCACGCCCCAGAGGCTGCTCAGCACTTTGTACTCCCCAAAAACACCCAGCCAAAACCCAGAGCCACCTTTGTGGGCAGCCAGACAAGCTCAGGAGAGTTGCTGGCACCTTCAAGAAGAGGCAGGTGAGACCCCATCACCCCAAAACCACTGAGAAAAGGGACAACATTGCAGGGATGCTTCCCCCAGCCGGACACTGTCCGCTCTCCCTTTTCCTACCCAAACACCCCGCTCCGAGAGCTCCTAGCAATGCAGAGCTCCTGGGGCTAACCCTGCCTTAGCCCAGGAGGCTTTGTGGCTCAACTGGAGGGCCCTAGAATAATCAGCCATTAATAAATTGCCTGGAGTGCCCTGCTGCTTTATTTAGCTTTGCCAGCCCAGGCTCTAATTAGCATTTGCAGTCACATCCTGCCTGCTCTGGGCAGGCTGCAGCAATCCCCCCTCTCAGGAAACAGCTGTCCACCCTCCCCTCTTTGCCATCACATTAAAGAGAATTTCCATGCCTGCTTCCAGCCCCTAAATCCCTCCACATAACCTGTCCCCTCAGCCTGTGGAGCATCCCAGGCTCACCCTGAGCAGGCTGGCAGGAGGGGAGATCACACCTCTCCAGCCTCCTCCGTCTCACACGGGTCCAGCTTTGGGCAAGGCACCTCCAGAGACGTCCCCTGGAGAAGATGCAATGGGGGGAAAATAGGGATATTTCAGAATGGCCCTGCCCAAAATATTGGGACTGAGCAGCATGGGTAAAGGGAGAGCAAAGAGATGAGGAAGGGATGGAGAGAGACCCGGGGGGATATTCCCCTTCTTGCCACCAAAGCTGCCAAACCTTACTTGTGTGTGGGAACAAGCTCAGAAAATACATCATCCCCAGAGCCATCCATAGACAGCCAACAGCAAAAAACTTATTTCTAGCCTGTCGAAGGGTTGGAGAGGGATTTCTAAAAGCATTTTTCCAACCACTGCACTACCCAAAGCAAAAGGAAGCCCCCAGCATCCTCATGACCCCTCTGGCACAGCAGTGTTTGCTCCTGCCAAAGCCAGCAGGAGATTTTCTTCTCCTTTAGACCTCCTCTTCACCCCTCCAAGAGGCAGGCCCGTGCCTGAGGACCATCCAGTGCTTTCTCTGATCCTCTGCCCGCCCTGCAAGGCTCAAGTTGGATAAACACAGCAGAGCACCCACTGCCAGGGGGTGGCTGGGATGACAGAGGAGTGTCCTTCCTGCCTTCAGGCTGCAAATACCCCCTGCAATAAAAAGAAAGCTGGAGCAGAACTCCACCAACTCCATCTCCAACCTGATGAAGCCAAATTCACAGGCTCAGCTTTCTCCAAAGCAACCCTGCTAGCAAACAGGGGTGGCTTTGACAAAACCACGCTGTCAGGACAAGCGCCAGGAGAAGACAGAGCTGTTGAAAAATTTTTTTCCCAGCAGGTCTAAACTTGCACTGAGCAGCTGATGCTCAAGGCAGCCAGAGAAGCCCCATCCTTGGCGTGCAGCCAGGAAGGAGATGCTGCTTCCCTCTCCCAAACCTGTGAAAGAGAAAAGGCCAAGGAGCAAAACCTCTCCCTGAGAGCTCCTCGGTGCTGGGAGGTGTGAAAAAGTGTCCCCCTTGCTGCAGCGAAAGGCAGGCAGCTCAGCAGCCCTGTGAAGGCAAACACCCCCAGCAGCCAAGGCTGAGCACAGCTCCTAAGATTCCTCAATGGGGAAAAAGTTCATTGAGGAATTTTTAGGCTTAATTCCGCCCGAGAAAATGCAAGGAAAGGGAAGTTACAGCATATCAGGTGCTGTCTCACGAGTTGGGGAGGGGTGGGGGGAAAAGCAACCCCTGTGAGGCTCCTCTGGTGACAAATAAAGGAGTTGAGATTTGTAGCAGAGCTCGTGGAGATGAGGCAGGTTCCATCACAGCATCATCCACCATGGTGGGGTGTTCTGAGCTTGCAGGAAAGCTCCTTCCCACCAAACAAGCTGGTTGGCATCATCCAGGGAAGATGGGATGACACCAGCTGGGATTCCAGGTGGGGTTTGGGAAGCATAATGTCCCACTGACCTCCTCCCCCACGGCTGGGATAAGCACCAGAACATTTGAAAGCTGCTTTAGTGCAACTGCAGGGACCTTCCTGAAGCTTTACAGAATCACGGAATGGTTGTGTTGTGCAAGGAACCTTAAAGATCATCCCATTCCAACCCCCTGCCATGGGCAGGGACACCTTCCACCAGACCACACTGCTCCAAGCCCCATCCAGCCTGCCTTTGGACACTTTCAGGGATGGACATCCACAGCTTCTCTGAGCAACCTGTGCCAGGGCCTCTCCACCCTCAGTCGAGAAAATGCCATTTTGGGAGTGCCCAGTGAACCATCCTCTGTATTTTAAAATGGAAAACGATGGGTTAAATGAAAAATAAGTGATTGTTTGATCAAACTAGATACCTCCTGAGGTCCCTGAATTAATCTGTTACACTGTCATCCCTGAAACACAAACAGGGCGGGAGGGGCAAGGCAGGTACTACACCAAAGAAATGGAGAGTAGTAAATAACATTAACCCTACAAACTGCAGAGGCTGGAAAATACCTCTGTCACAAACAGCAGCCAGCCTGCCACCAGAATCACACAGGGACAGGTGGGGACTGCCTGGGAGAGGGGAAGAGCTTGAATTGTTCCAGGGGAGGGAAAGGACGAGGATGCAAACGAGCAGGAAATAGCAGAAGTTTCGGTGCTGCACCGAATCACGCTCTGCCAGTGCAGGGAAGTGCTAAAAACCAGGGACTGCTGAAGCAGAGAGCTGTGCTGCCATCCAGAGGGACTTCAGAAGCCTGGAGGAACAGCAGAGGATCAGCATGGAGTTCAGCTGCACGGCAGACACCAAGCCCTGCACCTGGGGAAGAACGAACCTGTCCGTGCTACCTGGGAAGGGGCTGGGCAGGGAGAGCCCCACAGAGTTCACAGAATTCCCAGCATGATCAGGTTGGATCACCGGGTCCAGCCCAGCCCCAACACCTCAACTAAACCCTGGCACCCAGTGCCACATCCAGGCTTTGTTAAACACACCCAGGGATGGTGACTGCACCACCTCCCCGGGCAGCCATTCCAGAACTTTGTCACCCTTTCTGCGAAAAACTTCTTCCTAATATCCAACCTGTATTTCCCTTGGTGCAGCTTGAGGCTGTGTGCTCTGGTTCTGTCAGTGCTGCCTGGAGACAGAGCCCAACCCCAGCTGAGCACAGCCACCTTCCAGGAGCTGTAGAGAGTGACAAGGTCACTTCTGAGTCTCCTTTTCCCCAGGCTGAGCACCCCCAGCTCCCTCAGCCATTCCTCACAGGGTTTGTGTTCCCAGCCCCTCTCCAGCCTCGTTGCCTCCTCTGGATGTACTCAGGTGTCTCAAAGTCCTTCCCAAATTGAGGGGCCAAAACTGGACAGGGCACTCAGGGTGTGCCCTCAACAGTGCCGAGTACAGGTACCAAGGGACCCGGTGGCCACCAGCACTGTGCTCTTGAAAAAAAGGGCCAGGAGTCCCCTGGGGTGTGTCAGGCAAAGCCACTGGGTCGAGGAGGTGGCCTGTCCCCTTCATTTAGCCTTGGTGACACATGCAGAGTGCTGTGCCCCACAGGAACAGGAGACATTTAGCAACTCCAGCCAAGGTGCCTAAAGGACAGGAGCTGGGAGAGCTGGGGCTGCTCAGCCTGGCTGGAAGAGGCTCAGAAAGGATCTGATCCATGCACAGAGCACCTGACGGGGGGAAGAGGCAGAGCTCCTATCTGCAGCACCCAGAGACTGGACTTGAGTCATGCCAGAGCTGCCCCAACCCTGTTTCCCAGCCCTCCCGAAGTCCTGGGGTCAAGACAACAGGCACAAACTGCAATAAAGCAAATTCTGCCTGGACAGAGGAATAAACTTTTCCACTGTGAGGGCAACTAAACATTCGGGGGAGACACTCAAAACCCACTTGGACATGCTACTGGGAGGAGCTTGGAGGACTGTGGAGCCTGCTCCAGGTGACCCTGCCTGAGGTTCTTTGCCACTTCACTGCCCCACCATAATTCTGTGTTTCTGAGCCACGGCCAGCCCCAGGCCAAGGGGGAAGCTCCTTCCAAAGGCTGGCTCCTGGAAAGCATGGACCACAGTTTGAACACTGCTAACAAAGATTCCCAACACCTGCAGCTGAGATTGCAGTGAGGGAAGCAGGAGCTGCCAGGATGCAGTGGCAAAGCACAAGGCAGCAGATCCTGAGTGGAGGCATCTCCTGGGAACCACCTTGTCCTTCCATGCTCAGCTCCTGAGGAGCTCCCTGGAACCACTTCTGAGCCTGCATTATTTCTGAATAAACTTAAGAACAATCAACCTTAACAGAAATCAATCTTAACAGAAAAATGCTCTTAATTAACTCAATGGAATAATAAAACATAACACTACAATGAAAATAAGAACATGAGAAATTTACTGGAGAAACTAAAAAGGGTATAAAAAGCGTATTATGGTTTCAGGAGATTTGGGGTTGCTTGCACCAACTTGTGGCTTCATCAAAAACAAAGCAATCATTGTGTTCTCTTTTGTCCATATTGGTCCATATTGGTCTAAAACTGTCTTTTTCCATTCCACATTTAATGATTTTGTTCTGCTGGCGGGACTCCTGTCTCCCCTCTCTGTAGAAATAATAAATAATGCCTCCTGGGAGGCATCTCCTGGGAGCCACCTTGTCCTTCCATGCTCATCTCCTGAGGAGCTCCCTGGAGCCTCTTCTGAGCCTGCACTGGCTCAGCCACACAGGAAGGCTCAGACCCTCCTCCACCCCTCTGGCAGCCCTCGGGAGGCTCTGCAGTCACTGGAATTAACTCAGGGAATTCCTGCAGGGTGTGCCAGAAACCCAGGCTTTGAGGAAATTCGGTGAAGGATGCTGCTATTTCCATGCTGTTGCCAGGATATTCAGTGGAACTCGAGTTCACGCCAGGTCAGAAAAACAAAGTCCTCCCCAGGATGCAAACCTTGATCCGCACTAAAGGGAAGCAGGGAGAGCACAGGGAGGTTCAGGGCAGGCACCTTTTGGAGAGATGTTTCTCTGCTGTTCCGGGTAAGGTACCATGACAAAAGCCATGTTTCAGTGCACCCACTGCCAGGTTTAGCACATCCACAGTCCTTTTCACTGCCTGCACTGCTCCTCATGCAGGGCACACCCACTGCCCGGTTTAGCACATCCACAGTCCTTTTCACTGCCTGCACTGCTCCTCATGCAGGGCACACCCACTGCCCGGTTTAGCACATCCACAGTCCTTTTCACTGCCTGCACTGCTCCTCATGCAGGGCACACCCACTGCCCGGTTTAGCACATCCACAGTCCTTTTCACTGCCTGCACTGCTCCTCATGCAGGGCACACCCACTGCCCGGTTTAGCACATCCACAGTCCTTTTCACTGCCTGCACTGCTCCTCATGCAGGGCACACCCACTGCCAGGTTTAGCACATCCACAGTCCTTTTCACTGCCTGCACTGCTCCTCATGCAGGGTACAACATAAGCAGGCAGAGGCACGTTAACAAAGAGACACTCGTTAGGCTCAGAGAGGTTAATTGCTTTGCAGGGGGCTGTAGAAGACTTGGAAGCATCTACAGGATCTACAGGAAGGATCCTCCCAGGTTCGTAATTCACAGCATCACCTGCCACCGAGATCTCAGGGCTTTGACCTGCAGAGCCCCCAGAGCTCCTGCCTGAGCTGCCCCAACCCCATTTCCCAGCACTCCCAAAGTCCTGGGGTCATGGCAACAGACATCTGAAGAGGAGCCCGTGGTGGGGAAGGACAAACCCAGATGGTGCCGTGTTGGAACCCTGGTTAGTGAGAATTTCAGACTTTCTGTGCTGACAGGCACTGACCCCCAGGAGAACACTGCATTGACCCGAGGCCATGGAGGCTTCCAAAATAGAATGACAGAACTGGGATTGTGGGTGTGGAGTTTGAATAGAAGTGTGTGATAGCACAGGGGGAAAACTTAGAGTTGAAGGTTTTAGAATATAGTAATAGATATAAAGCAAGATGGAGGTTTTAGGGCAGAGGCTGGTCCTTCTTCTTCACCTTCTTCTCCATGGGTTTGGGTGGTTTTGTGTAATTGGATAAAAAAGTCCACATTGTGGGCCATGGGTGGTTGGTTATTGGGTTAAAAGTAAAAATACTTTAGATGCCATTTCTTATTTGGACAGTTTATCCTTAAAAAGCCTTGTAGAGAGAGAGACAGGGCTCCATTTTTACCTTGTTAAAGTGCTGTAGAACTCACAACTTGTGAGGCTATAACACAGATAAGAACTAACAAACATCTGAGTCCAAACAAGAAATACCGTCTCACCGTTTAATCCTGACCCTGGCAGAGAAAAGAAGCAAAAGAATCAACAGTGCTGGGGAATATGCTGGGAGGCAGTGATGGAACTGGTGGCCCAGCACACACCAAAAGGGCCCTTTGTCTCATTCAGCACCAGTAAAAAGAATTTTTTTTTAAGAAATAATGATGTAAGGGGAAAAAAAAAAAAACTCAGCTTCATTTGTAATCTGGGATGCAGAGCGTGCACATAACCAGACAGAGGCTGCCAAGTCGAAAAAAGCCAGTGAGATCTGTGAGCAACACCCTGTGTGTCTGCAGCCTGTTCTGCTCTCTCCCTGCTTCCCATCCAACCATGTGGAGGCAGAGCTGCAGGAACGCCCCAGCCCCACAGGCTCCCCACGGGAGCAGCACAAAGCTCCCTGGACCAGGGATCTGCTGGGTCTCCTTTTCCTAGGAGCTCCTTAGGCTCCCGAGAAATCAGACCTCTCAAATTCACAGCACCAGAGACATGAATTTAGATGCTGCAAGACAGGGCATCACTTTTATCTACATCATCCTTTGGGGTCACTGTGCTAGGGCAGAGTGCTTTGCTTCCCATGGGACACTCAGACCCTCCACCCATCGCTCAGCGTTGGGATATTGGGACACACAAGACAGATGATGGACTTTGGACCTGGCTAGCACAAGAGATTTGGTAACAGGATGCCTTGGCAAGAGCAAACAGAACTTTGAGGATGAAATCAAGATTGCAAAGAAGGTTCAATCAGACGGGTTTTCTGGAAAAAGAAAATTACATCAGACTTCTGCAAGCAAGAGATGTTTAAAATGTGTAAGTTTGTTTATGTGATGATTAACCCAATCACTGTAGTAAAACATTACTAGTCTTCCTAGAATAAGTACATAAGCAGTTGTACTCCGCAGTAAAATTGGATTCTTTGACCACCTCAAAGTCTTCCCTATCTCCCATCACTGATAACTCAGGTGCTCAAAGGCTGAATTACATCATCCCCCCTTCACACTGTGCCACAAGTCTGCTGCTTTCCCCCCAGCCTCCCCCATTCCCTGCCCAACACCTGCCTGGAATCCAGCTTTTCCATGCATCCTGGCTGTAAAGATCATCCCAAGACAAGGGCACAGCTTGTATTCCCCAAACTGCACAAGCTAAGCTTAACAAATCCCCATGCACATGTGTGTTTCGGCCATGCAAAGCAGGGTTGGGTCCTGTGTGCTTCATATTCAGCCTGAAGAGTTTCTGGGATGTGCTCCCTGTCTGGCTCTGCCTGTCCTTACCATCAGCTAAGGAAGCAGCTGCTCCTCCTGGAGAGGCCACAGGAGGTTCCCTGCTTGCTTATTTTGACATGGAGCTTTTCTTCTGAGTTGTCCCTAAGCTCAACATTATCCAAAGGATGCTGCCAGGCATCCAGAGCAAAGACTGCATTGATTCTACCTTGGAACGCTGCAGATCTCCCCAGATACCTCCATCCCTGACCCCGAGGTGTGAACACAGGGATGGAGGGCAGGGCAGCAGGCTGGCACTCTGGAAAAATGGGGTTCAGTGTCTGCCCTGGGCTGAAGTCCCTCAGACAAGAACAAGGCGGGCTGGTACATTCATTTTTCACCATAAAGTTAATCCCCTCCCAGAGCCACAGGGACTTTGTGTTTTCTGTTCTCTGCCTTGGTTTACTCTTGGGAAAAAAAAAAAAAAAAAAACACAGGGAAAACCGCATTCTACCCTTCTTATTCTACTTGTGGAATTGTTTCACTGGCAAAAGGAAGCAGAGTTGGAGGTTTAGTGAGGGTCAGACCTGCCAACACTGGTGAGCATGAAAAAAGAGCCTTTCTTCACTACCCTCAGAGCAACCCACATCCAGAGCAGCTAAACATCTGGCTACACACCAGGAATGCCACATCTGCAAGGACAGGGGAGCAGAAGGCTCATGCAGCAGGACAGAGGCACAGGCAGCACCTTTTGCTGTGCCTAGCACCCTGCAGACCACCCAGCCACAGCCTGCAGCTACTCAGACATTTTCCATGTTTCCCATGTCCCATTTAATGCCCTCCACCATGCTGGAGCTATGAGAGAACACCCCTCTCACTGCTAACCAGAGCCAGACTGCTCCAGTGAAAGCCCCCAGGGTGATCCAAGGCATGTGAGATGGGCCCTTTGGAAAATGAAATCACGGGGAAATTGCATTATTACTAATAAAATTACACGTAAGGAAATTAATTTGCTTTTTCTCCCCCATAGGGTATCCATCTATTCCCAGAAAACATCTCTGGTGCTGGGGTTGCTGGTTCTGCACACCTACCAGGGCTTTGGCAAAGCTTTTGGGGAGAATACTGATGGCTTGTCCCAGAAGGATAGAATGGTTTGGATTGGAAGGGACCTTAAAGATCATCTTGTTTCAGCCTCCCTGCCACAGGCAGGACCACCTTCCACCTGACCAGGCTGCTCCAAGCCCCATTCAAAACCTGGCCTTGGATACTTCCAGGGATCCAGGGGCAGCCACAGCTTCTCTGGGCAACCTGTGCCAGGGCCTCCCCACCCTCACAGTCAAGAATTCTTAACCTTAAAGCCACTCACTTCCAGTTTAAAGCCATTCCCCCCCATCCTGCCTTGCATGCCCTCATCAAAAGTCCCACTCCTCCTGATGTTTGAGTCTGATGATAAAGCAGGAACCTCTGGCATGTGGTTTTTGCAGGCTGATGGGGTATCAGGGCACAGAAGTCTGAGAAAGGAACAGATGAAACCCCTTGGTGCTCACCAACATCCCAGGAAGGGGCCTGGCAGAGCAGGTAGTGGGGCTCTGTGGTCCTCACTGGGACATGGGGTCTGCAAAGCCCAGGGGCCAGAGCCCATTGTCCACCCCAGCATCACAGACTTCCAAAAAACCATCCCAAAGCGGGATGAAATGACAAACTCAATCACCCAGGAGCTGGGAAATGCAAAGACAGGACCCTTCCAAGCTGGGGAAACACCCTCTTAAACCCCATTGGGATGGCAGCACCCAGCACTGCTGCCTGAGCATTCCCACTGCGTTAAAAACAGAAATACGGGGATTTGGGGCTTTTCTTGAAATACTGGGTTGCTGGATGGAGCAACTGAGGGCAGCCAAAGGTGGGCACATCCCACCAGCAGGAGCAGGAAGAGCTCCAGCTCCATGTCCCTGCCACCAAGCAGAGCTGCGGAGCACACCAGGCCACTAATTAGCGAGCGGGCTAGCCGACAATTAACGAGGCCACCCCTCTGCTTCCTGCCCCGCCATGATTTATTCATCTGGCACCCCCAGCGGGCTGCAAAGGATAACGAGGTACCGAGCGCCTGCCGAGCCCATATGGCAATTTATTTTGACTGCAAAGCTGCCCGAGTTGCCGGCCAGGAGGTTCCCCAGGCACAAAGGGATGAGCAGCACCAGGGAGAGCCCAGTCCCAGCGATGGGCTGCTCTCCAAAAAAAGCAGGAGCAGCCCCAGCATTATCACAAGTGGTTTTATCATGGAAACCATCCCAAAGAAACCCTACCAGCTTCACACCAGTGGAGCGCTGACCTAGATCTTGCCAAAGCAACGTGCCACATCTAATTAATTCGGGGGCTCCCGTCTCCTTTGGGTGTTTTATTAAACATTATTCCCCAAATCAGGTTCTGGAGGCAGGGAACTGCTCCAGAGCAGTGATAGTGGAGTAGGATGTGCTGCAGCAGCTTATCCCAGGCAATCTTGCTGATTGCTGAGCAGGCACAGGGAGAGGAAGCTTGTTATTTCAATGTGGGACTGAAGCACGTGGCTGCAGCCTTGTCACACAGTGAGCGTGGGGTGAGAGAGGCTAATCCAGGACTTGGAGCTTGGCTTTCCTCACAGCACCAAGGCAAACGATAAGGATAAGTTGAATAAAGTAAAATAATAAATAAAACCGGTGGGTCCTAGCTCTTGTTTTCTCAAGTCTATTAATGTCCCAGCTTGCTCTGGTTCAGAAAGATTTGGGCGCTTTTTAGAATTGAATGCAAATCATGGAACCATTGAGGCTGGATAAAACCTCTAAGATCAAGTCCAACCATTAGCTCAGCATTGCCAAGTCCCACAAAAATGTCCCCAACCACCATATCTGCAGATAATCCCCTCTCAGCTGGGTTAAGCCACAACAAAAGCAGAAAGGCAACAGCCCCAAACATTATCTAAATACCCAGATCCAGCCAAGGGAAACTGCCTTGACGACTTCCAAAACAGAGAGCTTCCAACTTTCCCCGCAATTTGGGCACACGCCGTTCCCACAGGATGTCACCCTCCAGCTCAGAGCCAGGAGATGGAGCACAGCCAGCCCTGGCTGCCCCACAGGGAGCCAAGAGAACACCCCTAGTCCCTCTCAGCAGCCCCACACAGAGCGGGGAAGGCTCCCACTCCCCCCAGCTGCCCACCTGGGCTGGGGGCTCTTCGGTACTTACTCCCACTCCTTCCTCCGCGCCTGGGGCGTGCTCTGCATCTTGTGTGCCTCGTGTGCCTTGATGATGTCCCTCTGCTCGATGAGCCCTCCCCGCCGGCGCTTGATCACATCGGGGCTCACAGGCACCAGCTGGCCCAGCCCCAGCTCCAGGGCCCCGGCGCGCGCCTCGCCGTCCCGTGAGTGGGAATCGTAGAGGGCGTCGAAGGAGGCAGCGCGGGACACCAGGGCCTGGGCCAGGCTCTGGGGCTCCAGCAGGTTGCAGGAATGGGTGTTCTGCATCAGGCCCAGGCGGTGCTGGCGCCACGTCTCCTCCTCGGGCAGCGCCAGGATGCAGCGGGACGAGGCGGCGTCCGGCTCAGCCGCCCTTGCCGGGGCGCCCATGGAGCACGTCCCAAATCCCAGCATGGCTGCTGCTGCTGTGGCTCATCACTCTGCAAGGGGACAGGACACAGGGAGGCTCAGGGCTCTGCTGGTTCTGCCCCACGATTCCCTCCATTCCTCCCTCATCAACCAAAAGTCCCTTTTCTCCTTTGTTTGTCGGGCTGGACCCTCTCACAGCAGGACACGCATCACTGGGATCCCCAAGGTTAGGGCAAGGGGCAGCACCTCCTGCCTTCCTCATCCTTCCCAACTGAACCTCTTGAACCTCCCTGACCCATGAGCCAGCCCTCCCTGGAACAGCACAGCCCGGTGAGATGGGAAAAAGGATTTGGGACACGTGGATCAAACCACGCCGGGCTCCTTCCATTTGGTTGGTTTCTCTCTCGGGACACCCCTGGCTGAAGCATCCAGATCTCCCCTCCAGCCCCACACAGGCAGCCCTAGAGACAGGCAGCACTTGAGGGGGCTTGGATGGGGAAATACCAGCGTGGCTTTGAGTTGGGAGCTGCATAAGGGAGCCAAAGGCAGGGGAACGGTGCCAGGAACACCACACGGAGCAGCGCTCCTCGGCCAAGCAAAGCAGGTGATGCCCTACAGACAGGAAATGCTCGTGGCCAAGACTACACCCAAAGCCACGGTGAAATGCTTTATTTTCATGTTGGAAAAGCCCTGTTCAGCCTCTTATTGATGCAGGAAAGGCTTTGATTTGGCAGTCCCAGAAATTCCCCATCCAGCGTTTGCCCATGAGGAAGGTGAAAAAGGGGACGAGAGAAAGCAGAAGGCAGCCAAGGCCTTCCTAACTCCATCCCTAATGCAGGAGAAAGCAACCCAGCAAGGAAAAGGAGGATTTAAATCCCCCAATCATGCAGCAAACTAAGCACATCATCATTTTAACCCCTTCCCAGGGCATCGCTTGGAGATACCTCCAGAACAAAACAGGGAGGTGAGAAAAGAGGATGGGATAAAGGCTGAGGAACACCACACCAGAAGCAAAAATAAATTAAATATAGGGGGGAAAAATTAACAGTAACTGAGGGGACAGCAGCAATCCTAGTCAAAATAAGCCTGCAATTCCTCACGAGGGGAAGGGATGGAGGGCCCTGGGCAACATCCCATTTCCTTCAGGTGCTGCCCTGTAAATAGAAAAGCATCCAAAGTCACCCTCAAATTTAAAACAGTCCAGCCCAAGGGGTACTCAGCCTTTGGTAAGCTCTCTGGAAGGAAGAAGGCAACTGCCAGCAAGAGCCTCAGCAAATTAATTAGCACATTGATAAGAGGAGTTTGGCTGCTCCCACTGAGAGCTATAAACGGATCCTCCACTCCACTACTTTGCTTACCCATGCGACTTTTTTTAGGAGCATTAATTACTTCTTCAAGTCAGTTCTGGACACCTTCATCATATCTAATTTCCAGCAACTTCTGCTTTTCCTTTTCATATTGCTCTGCTCATTCTCAACCCTCCCCTCTTAAAGTTTAACACCAGGTTTCCTTGGGTTTGGGGGCTTTTTTTGTTTTGGTTTTCTTTTTCCTGTAGTTGGTGAGCTTTCTGTTTTGGTGGGGTTTGTTTGTTTGTTTGGTTTGGTTTTTTGTTGTTTTTGGTTGGTTGGTTGGTTATGTTTTGTTCAGCTTCTGTTTGTTTTGGGTTTTTTAGGTTTTTTTTAAACAACCATTAGCCCTGTTCCTTTCCTAAACATTTCCTTGGCAAGGACAGGAGGATTTCATGCACACCAAGTGTGAACACTCCAGGTTTCAGCCATGCCTGAGGACAATTAGCCAAGAGCAAATGAGGATAAATCCCAAGGGCAGGTCCAGCCTCCCCCACAGACCCTGGCTCTGCTGATGCCTCCCAGGGCATCTCCCGCTCCAGCTGACTCCCAGGCTTGGGGGCAAGTGGAAAAGCTCAGGCAGAGCCCCCAAACAAAACACTGAGAAAGTTTGAGGAAATAAACAGAAATAATTAGCTCTGCCTCCGCCCAAGCAAACAGGGCTCATGCTGCCAGCAGAACAAGCCACGTTCCCTCTGGAGAAGTGACAACGAGAGAAGGGAGGATGCCAGAACATTTTGTTAAGGAAAGCTGACGAGGTTTCACGCTAACGAGGGATGCCACATGCCAGGTACAGAGCATCTGGCACCAGGGCACCTGCCTCTCTTCTGGCCTTTGGGGCCCTCCTCACACACTGAAAACAAACACTTTATTTTTACCCAAAATCAGAATTAATGGGAAAAACACCACATTGGCTCACGTAATTTGGTTTCTGCTGTTTGAATGCCAGCCCTGCCCCTGTTGGCGGGAGCCCACAGCTTGGGCTGTGCTGGAAAGAGGCATGGCCAGAGCCAGGACCATGGAGCCAGCCAGCAGCCCTGCTGCGAGCCTGGATTTCGTAATAACATAGAACTTGTGCGTGTGTGTGCGTCACAAAATGGCTTGGGGTTGGGAAAAGACTTTAAATTCATCTTGTTCCAACTCCCCTGACAAAGGCAGGGACACCTTTCACCAGACCAGGCTGTTCCAAGCCCCATCCAACCTGGCCTTGGACACTTCCAGGGCTGAGGCAGCCACAGCTTCTCTGGACAACCTGTGCCAGGCCCTCACAGGGCAGAATTTTTTCCTAACATCTAACCTAAACCTAAACTCTGTCAGTGTGAAGCCACTTCCCTTTGTCCTGTCACTCCAGGCCCTCATAAATAGTTCCTCTCCATTTTCCTTGTAGGCTCCCTTCAGGTTTCAGTGCCTCTGAGCCCTTCCAGCTGCAGATCAGCCCTTTCCTGGGGATAAACCCAGGCTGCCACATAGCTCCCTGATAACAGCCTGGCAGAAGATGACTTCACATCTCCACTAATGACAAGTAGGGGTTAAAAATAGCAAAGGAAAACAGCTTATCCACCAGTATTGACCCCTCTGGAGTCCCACACGTGGTTTCCCAGCCCCTGCCACAGGAACAGGGATGTCGCTGCCAGAAATGGGACACTAGTCTGTATTTGATACAGGACACCCAAGGAACTGCTGCACTGTGACACAAAGCAGGCTTTCAGTACATTAAAGTGATGCCTCTAGAAGCTCTCACCTCCCAAATTTCATTCTAAAAGCAATAAAAATCAGGAAAATCACTGTTTGCTCCTGCTGCAGAGAAATCATCTGGGTAAAACCACGGCCACTGAGAACAGCCAAAATGAGTTAGAGAAGGGGATATTCAGCTAGAAAAACATTGGCACTTGTGCACCTACCTTCCTTCCTTCCTTGCTTTCCTTCCTTCCTCCCTCCCTTCCCTCCCCACCCCACGTGGAATTTACACAGCCAAACACTGAGCCCTGTACATCAGCAGCCCGTACACCAGCATGGGACACAAAAGCAGCATGCCCACCCCACAAACCACTGAGAAAAGGCTTTTCAAGCACAGAAGCACAAGTGATGGAAGAAGAAGCACACAGAGATCCTCTCTACAGCATCCTCAAGGGACCCAACCCTGTTATCTCAACGCCAGCCACGTGCCAGAGCCCCAGCAGGCAGGAGACACAGAGATCTCACACCGTGCCTCATTTTTTTCCCCCCCTCTGGCAGCTGATTAACTAATAAAGAGCTGCAGGGAGGAGCAGGTTCCCAGCAGCAGCGCTGCCCTCCGAGGAGGAAATTCCTTTTAGGGTTTTCTGTGCGCGTGTTTGTGTTCCAATGGCAGCAATCAAGCCTTTAGCCAAGTAACGATGTATTACCATCATAACTGCACTCAGCACTTAAGGCGCTGGGTGAGCTCTTTGCTTCCATTCTCTGAACAACTTTTACCAAAACCCCCGGAGTTAAAGCAAAGGGTTTAAATGCTGTGCCGGTCCACAGGGCTCAGCTTCCCAGTGCTGAGCTCCAGCTGCCCCCGGAGAGCAGGGAAGCAGAGATCTCTTCCTGGAGAGGGCAGGATGGACAAACCCTGGCTGTGGTGTATTCCACAGGCAACCAAGCTGCTGGAGCCCTCCAAACGTGGCTCAGCAGCCTTCCCTGGGGATTTGGAGGATGATTTTGATAGCAGCAGCAGAGCAAGAAGCTGTTAAACATCTATATGCATGAAAAAGGTGCATGATACTATCTATATATACACATAATATAAGGGAGCATCTAGGATGCTGCTCCCAAGCACCTTGGGGACGACCCAAGTCAGGCAAGGATTCTCCACTTCACCAGCCCACAGGAGATGATGTCTCCTCCCCCAGTTTGGCTGGTCTCCCTGGGAACTCACAAGTTGGGGTATCTCGGCCCGCTTCCACCCTTCCCAAGGCACAGGGATGCTGACCTGCTTCATCCCAGGCAAGGGGGCCACTTGCTTTGCAGGACAATCAAGAGCTTCCCTCCACCGAGCCATGCTTGCCCTGAGCTGCCAATTACCAGTCCCTGCTCCAAAGGGGGAAGGGGAGCTCAGGCAGCGTGGAAAAGCAGAGCACCGAAGCTCCGAGCGCTCGGAAGAATTTCAGCGTGGGGTCCTTCCAAACAGAGACAGATGGGCTGCGAGAGAGGCTGATTCATCCTCGTGGCCTTTTCCTCTCCTGCCACGTGCACTTCCCCTGGCAGTGACATGGATGCTGGGGTGGGTAAGCCCTGCCTGGGTCAGCTCTGGGCCGCCCTGGGTGCTCCAGCCCATCTGGGGCTGTGCAGCATGGTGCCAGCTGGTGAGTGGGTTATTTTTAGGCAAGTCATTTGATACTGGGCGAGAGTTTGTGGGATTAAACCCCCCAGCACTGGCAGATTTGCAGTGCCTCTGCTGGGAAGATGCTCCCAGCATCCCTGGGACTGCATTCCAGGCTTTGGGAGCTTTGTACACCAGTAACAGAGGGAAGGGAAAGGGAAAGGGAAAGGGAAAGGGAAAGGGAAAGGGAAAGGGAAAGGGAAAGGGAAAGGGAAAGGGAAAGGAAGAAAGAAGGAAGACATTTACAGACAGAGGTTTCTTGCACAGATTTAGTCCTACACACAGCAGAAGGTGTGGATGAAAAGGTCAGGTCAAATGTACCAAATTGGGAGAGTCAGGAAAGGCAGCATCACATGTGCCAGTGTGTGGAGGACAGAGGGACATGGTGGAAACAAAGAAAGGCCACTTGGCTCAAAAAACATCATTTTCTTATCACCCACTCATATATTACACACTATTTTTTGGGCCACAGTGATACCAAAACAACACAACAAAGACCTCTGGAACACCTGCAAAGATCAGATGGAGGAAAGAGCAGAGCTCAGAACACCCAGGAGCTGCTCCAGGCCAGGAGAAGCTTCAGCAGCAGACATCAGACAACCTTTTGTCTGGGAAACAGCTTTTGTTCTGCCACGCCGGGGTTGTCACAGCTGGAGTGATGCTCCAGCAGCAGAGTCCACTCCTCAGGGCTCAGCACCACTTCTGCTTCCCAGCAAAAGCTGATCTGAGCCCCAGTGGAGCCAGGCTGCTGCTCAGGTCCCATCCCAGGCAGGAGGCATCTCCAAGGCCAGCGAGCCCCCAGTGGGTACGAGGGCTCACCTCGGGTAGCACAGCCCCGAGCACAGGAGCCCTCCTGCAGAGCGCCGCTCCCAGGGGGATCAGCTTTAGGAGTACCAAAACATGAAATTATCCCATCTCTCCTTTAAGAGCAACTGTTAACCACCACCACTAACTATTTATATGGATGCACGTCAAAGAACTCAGCACTTCTCCAGCACAGAGAGCCAGGAGAGACAGAGACTGCCAGGGAGCAGAGCCCTGTCCCCAGGAGACAGCAAACCCCAGCCCCAAGGATGCTTTCAGAGCATGGGCAGGCTGCAGTGGCAGTGAGAGACGGGGCTGTCTGGCCTGGCACAGGGGCACAACCAGGCACAGAGATTGGGAGCACCATCCTAATAACCCAAAGCTCTTCCAGCACCGCCTTTGAGACAGTCTCATCTCAACCCCTCTCCCTGCAAGGCAGGCAGGTCCCTGCAGCTCAAGGCAAGACACCCCTCACCACACATCCACCACACCTACAACCTGCCACCCCCAATTCCAGCTCCACACCAGCATCCCAAACCCCCAGGAGAGCAGAGCAAAGGCAGGCAGACAGACAGACAGACCTGAGGGGGTGTGTGCCATCGGCTGCGGGCAGGAATGGGGAAGACGGGACGACGCCTGGCACAGCTCAGCCTTCCCCTTCCATGTACAAGCTCTTCCCCCCAGCAGGGGAGAGGGATTGCTCCGGTGGGAGCAGCTCTGCAAGCAGAAGGGACCAAGCTTGGCAACAGGAATAATCCAGGATGGGAAAGCCAGAGGGCTCCGTGCACCAGCGGTGTACAGAGCCCAGCAGCACTGAGCGCAGCGAGCACGCCCTTAGGAGCTTGCTTTCCAAAGAAGGGCACAGCCAGGACTCCTTAAGAGAATTTCCAGGCCACCCTCCAGGAATTAGCTCTGCTCCTGCATCAGAGTACAGGGCGTCACCCCTGTGCGGCTACGCCGCTCTTCTCCCTCTGCTCCCACCACGAGGAGATTCCCCTTGGAAAGGCAGAACGGCCCTCCTGGGCTGCCTGCCGTGCCCCAAGGCACGGCACACAGCCAAGGTAAAGCACAGGTGTGGGAACAGCCCCGAGCTCGTGGGCCTCAAACTGTCCCCTTACCCAGCCACGGGCACAGGAGAGTGGCACCTGCACGGCCCAGCCCAGCATGCCCTGGATATTTGGTGAGCCAAGAGCCAGTGCATGCAGGTGGCCATGGACAGAGCCCCACCACCCCAAGGACAGCATAAATCTACTTTTTTTTTTTTTTTTTTTTTTTTTAGTGTACAGCAGCAGCACTGACTCTGCACATCGCACCTTGGCTGCTCCCACACCCAAGGAATGGGAACATGGGAAGCAGTGCTGCCAAGCCTGGTAACTCAGCCTGAGCTGGCACATTTCAAAGAGGACAAGAAAACCCACACAACATCAGAGCTCAGCATCAGTCCCCATCTCCCTGAGCCATAAAGCAGCTGAAGTATGGAGAGGAGCAGGAGCTGCCCGCACGAGCCAGGGTGTGTTAGAAGTTGCTGTGCAACAGAGAAAGAAAATGCTTTTAAAAATAAATAGAGCAGCCTCTGGGAAGCACTGCTGGCAGAAGGCAGCCAGCCCTGGCTCCTTCCACCTGGAACGACGTAGCCTGCAGGAAGGAGCTGAGAGCAGGACATTGCTCCTGCTGGGGGATATCAGGTCAGCTAGAAACCACAGATATAAAGAGGATTTGATGTGGACAGAGAAGGCAAAATTGGAAGCCATGCTTGAAGCATTCAGTTCTCCTGTGCACTGCCCTGGGAAAAGCTTGCTTGCCCGTGTCGAGGCTGAACACACGTGGTCCCAGGATCCCACAATGATTTGGCTTGGAAGGGACCTTAAAGCCCTTCTAGTTCAAACTACCCTGCCATGGGAAGAATAATTTTTTTCCAAATACCCCATCTAACCCTGCCCTCTGCCAATGTGAAGCCATTCCCACATATCCTGTCACTCTGTGCTCTTCTTCAAAGTCCCTCTCCAGATCTCTTGTGGCCTCTTTTAGCATTGGAAGGGGCTCTGAGGTCTCCCCAGAGCCCTCCCTTCTCCAGGCTGAAGAAGCCTAGCACTCTCAGGGAGTTCTCACAGCAGAGGTGACTGTGAGACACCAGGCTCCCCAGAGGGCTGTCCCTGGCCTGAGTGGCTCCTGCTGCATCCCAGGCATCACCAGCACTCATCCCAGCCCTGGCTTCACGCTCCTGCTTATGGCTTCTCCAAAAACACCTGCCTGAGCCAGGAGCTGGGCTAGGGCAGGAAGGACACCCAGCCTGGATGGCAGCATCACAGGGGTGGCATCCCGTAGCCACGAAATCAATGTTTAACCTGGCAAAGGCACGGAAAACAAGCTCTGATTCCCAACAGTGCCTTGGCTGAGGTGACTCACGAACCACAATGCGTGTCAGTGCTTAATAGACCTGCACAGGTTAATTACTCCATCCTGGAAACAGCACATTCCTGGCAAAAGGAGTCACAGCACCCCTGAGAGGTGAAAACAAAGGGATGCCACGAAGGTGAGCGACAGCAGGCTTTATTCTTCTTTGACTCCCGCTCCCATTACGCACAAAGACTGGCTGAAAAGGTCTCATTGTTTGTGCAAATAATGAAGACAATCTCTTGCACAAATTGCACGGTGAAGAAGGGAAGGGGATAAAGGATAAGTCTGGTCTGCCATGCTGTGGGGGGAGAAACTCTTCCTGGTGAGGGTGGTGAGACACAGGTTGCCCAGAGCAGTTGTGAATGCCCTATCTCTGGAAGTGTTCATAGCCACTTCGAGCAACCTGGTCTCATGCAAGGTGTTCCCCCGTGGCAGAAGGGGCTGGACTGAGATGATCTTTAAGGTCCCTTCCAACCCAAACCATTCCAGAGTTCCATGTAGAGCACGTGCTGTGCATCCTCCACTGCAGGGTCTTCACCAGCAGCCTCAGCCACAAGCATTAGGACAGAGCAGGGCCCTAAATCCCTGGTAAACTGAGCAAAACCTTCCTGATTCCACCTTAAAGGAGGAAAAGCAGCCTTTCCTTTTGCTTTTGCTCTTTACCTCAGAGAACAGAGTGGATTTGCCTTATCCTGGCTTGAGCAGGGTTGGGACAAATGGACAATAAAAAGTAATTTCTTTCTTTTCTGGCAATTCTGGTAATTTCTGGGAGCATCACACGTGCTGAAATCGGGCCCTGAGGAGCCTTCAGCAAGCCACCAGCTTCCCTACTGGCTAGGAAAGCATGTCCCAGGACACTCTGCTGCTTAGGGCCAATAGCCTGGAGCAGCCCCTCCCCTTCCTCATCTTTCCCTGTTCCAGCCATCCTCAGCCACTCCAAGCTGCTACACACCCCCAGAGCTCATCCTCTGAGCCCAGTTTCTCCCACACTTTGGGAGATGGGAACAAAACAAATAAATGTTATTGTGGAGCTAAAAAGAACATTTCAGCAATCCTGCTTCTTCCACCAGGACTAATAACCTGGCTCAGCGAGCACACAGTTCTCACCTCCTACTCATTGCACACACTCCCAGGAAGTCCCAGGGGCCCCTCTCCTGCTCAGGGGACACCACCAAATCCCTCAGGAAAGTCAGGCTGCTTCCTCTTGGCTGCCAAAGGCTGGACCCTGCAGATGGTCTAAGCCAGCCTGGCCATGAGCCCAGATGCTTTGCTAAGTTGCCAAGGGAAAGGGTCTGTACTTCTGGAAACCATCTGGGCAAGAAGACAGGCATGAAGCACAGCATTTGGAGGCACTGCACTTTCAGATACACCCAGCTGGACCCCAGCCACCATCAGCGGCCTCTTCCCCCTCCAGCAACACAGCTCTGCCCCCAGCCCCGATGCCAGTCCTGCTCCAAACCGCAGCCCCAGCGGTGCCGATCGCCCCCATGTGCCTTGCTTCCTCACAGCCAGCAGCCCCAGCACCTCCCTTTGGACCAAAGCCACTGAATTATCCTTGGGCTCCCTCTCCTCTAAACGCTGCTTCTTCCAGCAAGAGCTCATCCAGTGCTGCTTTCCCTTCTTTTATCCACTCGCTGCAATTGCTGGCGCCGAGCCGTGACTGCCTTCCCTCCTTCTCCTCTTTGTGGCATGATTTCCTCTCCGCTCTTCCATCCCTCTGAAGCACGCTTCTCAGAATCATTTGTGCCACAGCAACCTTCCTGCCAGAGAGCTGCTTTGTGGGACACTTAAGCACGGTGCAAGTGAGCTCAAATTCAGGACGAGACTAATTTGTGGAGGAGAGGAGGGCAGGCACAGCCAGGAATAACAGCCTAGCCCAAACCTCCGAGCTTGGCACTGCTGACAGCTGGAGCCTGGGAAGATCCAGTGGGAAAAGAGCAATGCACATCCCATTTCTTCTTTATATAAGACATGCATCAGTCCAGCCCAACATTCTCCATAGCCCTGGCTGAGCAGCGAGTCCAGACAACAGAGTTTTGCTCCGACCCAAGCTGTCTGCTCCACTCATCAGCTCCATCTCCCTGCTGAAATGATGCCCCACAGCTCAATCAGTTCCTAAATCCATCACAGAATTGGCCCTTTTGCAGCAGCACGTACCCTTGGAGCTTGGACTTCACTGCATTTGTGAACATCAGCCCTCACGCTGCGGTGGCTGCTCGCTGGTGGCCCCCCATCCATCCCTCTCCAGCTCTGGAGAGGCTCCAGATGAGGCTCCTCCACAGGCCACACACACACACACACACACAGAGCTCTTTTTACACCAGGGAGCTGCCATCTGGAACTTTTAGGCATCTCCAGGATGGCTGAGGCCCGGCGGCGCGAGACTGACGGCGTATGTCACGCAGCCTGCACACGCCAGGGGTTCTCCTCCAGCGTGGCACAGCCAGCTGGCATTGCCCAGTTGTCCAGCCTGGCCCTGTGCTCACCACCACCCCCACAGTGGCCACCAGCAGAGCCCGTTGGCCTGCAGCCCCTCAGCAGCGGGCAGGGCTATTTCTGGCAGCGTCACTCCCCCTCTCTCTCCTCGTGCCCACTCACTCCTTCCTAAATAGCTTCGCACCACTGATTTTCCCCATGCCAGCCATCCACCGTCTGCCGGCAGGATTTGGAGTGCCAGCAGCATGTTTGAGCTGGGGAGAGCCAAGCAATCATCCTTCATGGTCCCCAGCCCCCACCTGCACAGCTCAAAGTGGCAGTGACCGAAATCCATCCCTCCCAGAAGGGACCAGGCTGACACATCCACCCTCCCCAGACTAGCACTGATACATGACTGCCACCCAACATTTCAGGTTTAAACCAGGTCATTTTCTTGCTTTGAACCTTGTTTGTGTGTCAGTTGCCAACTGAAGCACTTGTGAGGGCTCCAGTCTTCCCCCAGGGTCTGTGGATCTGCCTGGGGTGCATCAAAACTCCATCACAGCACACAGCAGCACAGAACCACCATTCGGGAATGCTACACTCGCCTGTTCCTGGGTTTTACACCCTTCCCTCTGCCTGAAATGGGCTGGACAGTCCCAGCAATTTGGCACAGTCCCAAGCTGAAAACAGGGGGTGCTCAAAACCTGTGAACACCCAGATGGGATCCCCCATCTCGGAGAGTCCTGGCACAGGGTCCACAGGGTCAGCACTGCAGCCAGGACGAGGCATCTCCAGAGAAACCAAGGCTTCCCCTAAAGCAGTGGCTGCCAGGACCGACTTTATGGCCTCTCCAAGAGCTGCTCACAGGCTCTGCCCCACAGCCACACAACTCTGCCACCCTCCACAGGCAATGCTCAGGTCCTCACCCCTCCTGCAAATGACACGCAGCTCATCACTGCACTGGGGCTCATTGAATGGTCAGACCCAATGAATGGTTTGGGCTGGGAGGGACCTTAAAAATGATCTTGTTCCAGCCCCTGTGCCATGGGCAGGGACACCAGGCTTCCATGGATGGGGCAGCCATAGGTCCAGGAAAGCAGGTGAAGGTAAAGGGTCTGTCCTGGTCCTTTCTCCTGTGAGGGAACAATTCCAACATGCCAACAGGGAGGAAGCAGGCCTTGTGTCCAGAACCTTGCTCTTCCCCTGCTTGTGAATGCCCTGGAATCCCTGGAAGTGTTCAAAGCCACTTTGTGCAAGCTGGTCTCATGGAGGGTGTCCCCCCCATGGCAGGGGGTGCTAGACCAAGCTGATTTTCAAGGTCCCTTCCAACCCAAACCACGCCAGAATTTATTGAGGAAGCACCAGTTGGACACGAAGACATAAATCTGCCACACCTCCTCCAAAAACACCCTTGAGCCAAAGCACTGACACCTTCAAGCTAAAACTACTCCTGCACATGAGCCAGCTCGCTACAGACCAGAGCAGATCCCTGGGAGGTTTTGCCCTCCCCCCACAGCCCCTCGGATGGATCCCCAGCCTTGTACACACAGGCTGCATCTTGGCTCGTTCCTACCACACTCAGGTTTATTTTGCAGAGAAAACCCGGCCCCAGAAGCTCAGCAGGGAAGCTTTTCAGCACCAGTGAGCGCTCAAGGAAGGTGTCAAGCCACCTGCAAAGAGCTTCCCAAGCTGTCAGCATCCCTGCAGTGCTGGGAGGCACAAGACTCAACAAAGCCTTGGCACCTAAGGGACCCTTCTGGAGAAGCTTTTGGGAAGCAAGAATAATCCACAGTGCTTTAAAGCTCTTTGCAGCCACCTTGGATCTCCAGCCAAAGTGTGCAATCACCCAGAGCCTGGTGGGGATCCAAGAGCAAGCCCAGGTATTCACCTCACTTCCAAGGGTGTCCCAGCAAACTGCCAGGAGCTGAGCCAACACCTCTGGGTCAAGATCCCTCCACTTCCAGGCTTTCCCAGCCCACCTAGAAACCACAGCACCACAGCACAGACCCCACCACACAGCCTAAACCCCAAACAAGCCTTGGCTGAGGATGCTACACACCAAGCAATGCATCTCTAAAAGAGGTTTGGGTGCTTTCCACATCCCACAGGAGCTGTAACACGAGGCCAGTAGTGAGTGTTTCTAAAAATCTCAGGCTGCTGAGAGACATGGAGCCCCATGTATGAAGAGCCTGCTTGAAACGGCTAACGGATTGCATTTTTCCCAAGCTTGCTATTTCCATATGCCAGGAGGAAAAAAATAATAATAGAAAAAAAAAAAAAAAAAAAAAAAAAAAAAAAAAAAAAAACACAAAAATAACCTGTAGTAGAAGCAGCCTCCCAGAAATTCCCCTGTGCTGCAAATGGCAAATTAAGTCAAAAGGAAGAGGAGGGGGAAAACCCACATCCATAACAACATATTGTGGACAAAAGGACAACAGTAATCATGGTCTGTCACTGCTGCCATCGAATTCAGCATCCACCACAGCAGCTCATTATTTAAGAAGTAAAACCTGCACTTTCACCCCCAGGTCCAAAGCAGGGCATGGAAACACAGGCTGGCCACACACTGCCTTGGGAGAGTAAAAAGCATGCAGCCACCAGGCTGGCACCTAATGGGACTTAATGAGGAGTGGCAGGGATGAGAGTTCACCCCAAACCCAGCAGAATGGGCCTGATTTCACCCTTGTTGCTGGGCTTCCCACTGAGTCCCACCAGGCTGGTGCAGAGAGCTCGCACATCTCCTGTGCCAAGTGCCTGCTCTCACGGTGCACAGCAGGGAACAAGGGGCTCAACCCCCCTGCCAAACCTGCACAGAGCTCCCCAGCACCCCCAGTGTCAGCTCTGACCCAGCTGGAGGTTTTCCATGCAGGAAAGTCTGGGGGCAGTGAGCTCTTGACTCCCAGCACCACCCAAGCTCAGCCCCCACGGCTGAAACAGCATGTCCCACCACGGAGCTAAAAACACGGCACCATCCCAATCCACCATGGTTTGCCCCAGGGACCCTGCAAACCTTAGGATGCTTTGTTTATGGGATCTGCAGGCAGGAAACCAGGGAAAATTCAGCTCACTCGAGGGGAAAGGCTGGCCCAGCCCAAGGTGTCATGCCATGGAGATGCAATCCTGGCTCAGAACTAAAGGAGCAGCAGTGCCTGGCAATTCCCAAAGCAGCCCCAGCCACTGAAGCTCCAGGAAAACACACACTGAGCAAGCTGCTAATTTACTGAAGAGTCCAGAAAATAAGCACGATGTGGAAAAACATGAGTTTGGAGAAGAGATGAGAAATGCTGTTATTTGGCATTCACAAGATGAACTAGAGGCAACAGCACCCTCAACTCCATCAAGCAACATTTCACCAGAGTGAAATGTTCCACAACCAAAATAGGGCTGGACCAGAAGTCCCTCCCAGCCCTCCCTCCTTGTGCCCAGTTGCAGAAAACAGACAGACCAGGAAAAGTTAATACAAGAAGCCAAGAGTTAATACAAGAAGCCAAGAAGTAATACAAGAGCTAGTGTTTTTCAGCTAATTTTTTTAGGTGACAAACTAAAAGCCTTACACATTTCTATATCCCAGTGCAATATTCACATTCCTTGGCTGAAGGAAACAGCAGGAGCAGCCCAGAGCCTGCAGCACTCAACCTTTGAATCCACAAAACTACAGATCCGCCTCAAAACAAGAGGAGAAAAGGGATTAAAAACCCAAAGGCATTTAATGCAACCAACACACAAGGAGACCTTTTGGAGTCACCCAGACCCTCCAGCCCTTTGGACACACATTAAGGACTCCAAGACAGATTTTCTGCATTGTGCTGGGAACCATGCATGGCCTGAGGGAGATGATTTTTCTTCTCCTCACAGTGATGCACAGCCATAGCCACCGGCAGCCAGGGTGATTTGAGGGGTGCAGAACGTGCACCAAGGCACAAGAATCACACAGGCAGCGCCTCTTTCTGTGGCCACATCCACCCAGCCCAGCTTCAGAGAAGCCCCTGAAGTCGAGGCAGGGGATGGGGAGGTTATTCCCACCCCAACATGCCAGGGTGAGTTAGCCCATCACAGAGAAGCAGCATCACCTGGGCAGATGGAAACATTTCCCAGTGCAATCCTATACAGTAATAATAATAATAATAATAATAATAATAATAATAATAATAATATAATGTGCTGCAAGACAAGGTGATCAATTCCTGGTGTAGGCTACTTGTGTTTTCTAATAGCAAAAATCCAATATTACCCAGAAAGGAGAACTGCCAAGGCTCAGTACTTACTCTGTAGCTCCAGGAGCCACATTCCACTTATTTGCCAAGTCTGGTCTGTTTAATATAGAAAAAACCCCACCTGAATTATTAAGGGAACTGAGAAATAACAGAGGCAGATGAAAACACTGTCAGTTGCTCCCTCTCCAATCTGTTTTTTTTCCAAGCATTTAAATCCTCGCTTTGACTCTGCTCCTGCTGCTGGGCACTTCATTCACAGAGGAAGCCTTTATTAGTAAAATACATATTTGAGCCATCAGAGCAGCTTCAGCTTTTCTTTTCATCACCTCACCCCAGCTCATCCTGGGAAGAGCTGCATGGTGAGGGAAGCAAGGAAAAAATGCGTGCAAGAGCTTAACAAATTCAAAAGAAAGAGAACAGCCCTTGGGGAAGAGAGCAGCATAATTAAAACATTAATTCAGGTTACAGCTTTGGCTCTGGGCGAGCTCCAGTCACCCAAAAATCCCAGCAAGGGACAGCGCCAGGTCAGAGCCCAGCTCTGAGGCTCAGCCACAGCCCCAGGAACACCAAAGCTTTCTCCATCACCCCCTCTCCGAGGCAGAAGCTGAAAAACCACCTCCCTTCAGAGGGAATCATAGGGAAAACAAGCTCCAGCTCTCAAGAAGCAAGTTAAATACCTGGAATAACAAGTAGGAAATAGGTGACGGCTTCAAGGCTAATAAACGCTCTGAGCAACACTAACTGCTCCCTGCATGAGCAACACAGACAAAGTGACTAAAACAAAGTCATGACAGTCACAAGTGAGTCGAGTGAGATGCAGCAGCCACAGGGGGAGTTTTGGCAGGTGGCTGGAAGCAGGCACTGGAACAGGAGGCAGGCAGGGCACACTGCAGCATCCCTGGCCAGGCAGGGCTGGGAGATGGAAAACACCACCCCAAAGGTCCAGGTCGAGAGCCTGGACCATAACTCAGCGAGAGAAGGGAAAAATCCTGCAGCAGAGTGAGAAATTCTCCCTGCAAGGTCTTTAATAGCACACACAGGTGCTGCCTGCCCGGAGTGTGGGGTGGTAGCCAGGCACAGGGCAGGAGAGATCTGCTGGGGGCAGAAGTGCCAAGACAGGGGTAGAAGAAAGAAAAAAGTTATTTTATCTGGTGGAAACAGTCCACTCCAACACAGCAGACACACTTCATTTCAGTTTTGCTTCTTATATCACATGCACCCCATGAAAAACAGCACCAGATTTAAAAGACAATTTTCAAACCCAAAGCCTCCAAACCTTCAGCTTCCTATTGCCCTTCCTATTGCATACACCATCAAACTTGGATGCTTTTAAAACTTCTACCCTCTTCTCACCCTTTTTACTGGTTCTCATTATTTTGCCTGGTGCAAACCAGCTTCAAGCCACAGAAGCATTTCAATTCCAACCAAACTGTTGCTTCCAAGGCTGGGGGGACATCCTTGTCCATGGTGTGCTGGTTTTGCACCCTGGTCCAACACACAGGACGTCCGTGGATTCCCTGCATCACCCTGAGGAGCTGATTTCCTCCCCTCCTTGCCCAGCATCCCCCCAACCCACAAAAAGGCATTTAAGGGCATTCCTCACCCTCTGTGGACACTGCAAAGTGCTCCAAGACCCAACAGCACTTCTGATGCCCCAGGATCTACAGAGGGGATGGCCCTGGGACAGCTCCAGGAGTGACAGCTCCGGGACAAGTCGGGCTGGAAGGGGAAGGAGCCTCTCCCGGAGCTCAGGAGGCACAGAGAGGCAGCAGGACAGGGAGGAGCTCCAGAGACAGGAGTGAAGGAGGACCTGGACAAAGCAAAGCTCTCCTGCCAGGACCAGCATCCAACAGCTCCAGACCAGCTGACATCCAGCCCATTCCTGCTGCCTGTCCATCCCAACCACCCTTGGACACAGTGCAGCTGCTCCCAGGCCAGGAAAAGGGCTGGAAGGACAGGCACTGGCAGGGGGACCAGCAAGCCAGAGCAGCCTCCAGGTCAGCACCAGCCTCCAAAGATGGAACAGGGAGGCAGGATCACCACTGAACACAGAGCAAGGAGGACCACAAGAAAGGACAAGCAGAGAGGCACATAAAGGATCCACAAATCCCCACGTAGATGTGGAAAAGCCACGTGAGCACCGTCTCACCAGAGGACACCGGTGAAACAGCAGCCACCACGCAGTGGCACAGAGCAAGAGATCAACCCGGTCCCCTCTTCTTTCTTCTCCTCCTCCTCCTCCTCCCAGGAATCTGGCACCCTGGAAAAACCTGCCCAGCCTTTGCATTCTGCAAACCTCAGCTCTAAAAATAACGCTCGCTGCAAGTGACACATTTCGCTGGGAGCCGGCGAGCGCAGCCCACAGAACAAGACATCAGGGACAGGTTTTGTAAACAGGGCTTTTTTAAGGTTTAGCAAACCATAATCAAACATCCAAAGCCATCGCTGGGTGGGGCAGAACTGAAGGAGGGACCCCATCGCAGGGAAAAAATCCCACAAAGGAAAACTCAAGGGCTGGCCCCTGTATCCCGACGCGTCCCGTATGTCTCAGCTCACACTTTAAGATTTTAGGATGGAGTTTCTCACCCTGTATCACACCACAAGAAGGGTCCCAGCTCCAGCCATGCCCACAGCAACAATACTCCCCTCACCAGCTATTTCCAGAGAGAAAAACTCCTATTTTTAGGGAAAGCGGAGGCTCAGAGATGGCCAGAGAGAGAACCCCACTGCTGGGGGGCTGAGCCCCACCTCCCAATCCCCCAGACAAGCAGAGTGTGATCCTTCCCTGGCTGCTGCAGCTGCTCTCACCCCAGGGGCCAGGATGAGAGGCAGAGCAGGAGGAAGACTAGCCCAAAGTGTTGCTCAGTTAATCACAAGTAATTAGCCACCATCTTGAGTGACTCCCATTAGTTACAGCCTGGTTTTCTCAGGCACAGTCAGCACAGGAGGTTTCAATTAAAACTCATCTCAAAACCGACATGGAAGTACCACCCTGACCCACCATGGGGTTCATCCAGGACATGGGAGCGTGCACAAGAGGAGCTCTTTCCCTTGAAGGACAAGCTTTAATTAATTTTAAGCCAGCTATGATTTCCCAGCCCTGCTTGGGAAGCCTCAGCACCTTCTGCCCGCAACTTGGACAAACGAGGCAAGGGGAATGCAAATGCTCTTGGCTGCACCAGAGGATTTCACAAAAATCTTAGCCACGGCTTAATGAGCTCTCTCCGGGGATGTGCTGTCAGGGGTAAGGCTCAGGCCTGCCCACACCTCTGTGATTTGAGGTACCTTTCCAGATGGTTTGTGCTTATTTATAGGCAGCAGTCCTTGCAGATCCATGGGAGCAGGTGAAGCTGAGCCCCATCCCCTTGATAATTTTGATCTTTCTGCTGCCCTTCCCACAGAGATCAGGCTCAGACATCTCCAGCATCTCACCAATGCCAGGGGCAGGCGCTGCACACCAGGAGCTTGGGATGTTTTTAATGGGATCCCCCATTCCCTGCTCGTTAAGTGAGAGGAAATTGAGTGTTTTGGCACTAAAGAAATAGAACAATAACCCAGAACCAGGCTAGGAAGCACAGATGCCTGTGGATGGCAAACTGCCGGAGCGGGTGTTTTGGTGCCCATGCTGGTTCCTTTAAACAACTGCCTGGAAAAACCAATTTTGGATTTAAATCCACAACAGGCAGCCTCCGAAGCAGGGAGCACAGATCCCAGCACATCTCTGCCAAAGAGGAGAAAAACAACCCTTCTGAGCCAACAAATAGCATGACTGGAGGGTCTCCTTGACATGGGATTTTTTGGGGGAGAATCCCACCTCCCTCACCTTGCAGATGCCACATCCCAGCACCACTGGGGAATTGTGGAACAGTTGGTGTCAGGGAACACCTGACTGGCTCAGAGCAAAGTGAGGATGATGCCAGAGGTATGGGAAAGGGAGAAAGCCCAAAGCCTTCACTCCCAAGCCCCCGGGCTCCCGCCTGCCCAGATCATTTCTCAGCCTGACAGAGAGCTCAGCAGCCTCTCCCCAGGCACGAGGCCTCACGCCCGTGACTAATGGTATGTTTTGACATCCCTGAAATACTCCAGCACTTCATTTCAGCCGCAGGGAGCAGGAAGGAAGGAGGGGACATGCTGGTGGGGAGCCGGCACTGGGAGGGGAGGGTAGGAAGAGCTTTTGCAAGAGCAACAGGCAGGGATAAAGCAAAGCAGCATGGAAAAGACTCGGGAGATGGATGAGAGGCAGGTTGAGACCCGGAAGGCACCTGGGGAGCCTGTCTGGTCCCCTCTGCTCCTTGGCTGTGCCTTCCCTGGAGCTCTGTGGAGCTGCAAGGCACTGGATTTATCTGTCATCTCCTCCTAAACACACCGCTGTAGTGGGGACACAGGGATGCTCCACCCACTAACCCCCAGCATGTGTGTACGTGGTTGGGGAGGGATGCAGGGTGGCTGGAATCCCTGCCCGGAGAGGCAGGAGAAGGCAGTGTGTCCTCAGGCTGGTCATTTGGGCTGTCTCCAGCAGAGGCAGGAAGGTGACAGACAGCGGTCCCCGGGGAGGTTAATTAACGAGCCTTTTCCGTGTCCCAACAGGCCCCTCCGGCCCCGGGGGAGCCAGCGGAGCCAGGGCAGCAAAGAGCATCGCAGCCACCAGCCGAGCTGCTGGCCACCACCATCTGCCAGCCGTGGAGAGGAGCAGCCGAAGCCACGGGGGGGGATCTGGCGCTTTTCCTGACAGATCTGGGCTCATCACCAGCTGCTCACGCTGGGGCTCAGGCAGTGCTGCTGCACCCCAGGGGCTGGGGAGAGCCGGGAGCAGGGGGTCTGCGTGGGGCTCCACACCACCACAGGCAGCGCCCAGAGAGGCAGAGGGGGGAAATGGAATGGCGCTGGGAGAACTGGCCCAAAATGCACCCCTGCCCTGAGGGAAGTGGCTCAGAACACCGCCACACTCACCCCAATCTAGCGAGCAGAGCAGAAGAGTCACCCCCCGAACTGCATCAGCCCAGTGTCCACCCATAAATTCCAGCCATGAGCATCCTCAGTGGCACCCACGGCTCCACTCAACCACGGGATGCAGGAATGAGCAGAAACTCCAGCTGCCATCACCAGAGTGCCACTTGCAGAAGTTTCCTCGGGTCACCGGGAGCAAGGAGCCCATCTGGCAGCAGCAGAGGTGCTGGGGGTGTGCTGGGGGGACTGGTTTCTCTTCTCAGCTGTCACTAAAGTCATCGGTGTGGCTGTGAGTGATTCACACCAGTGCATGAAAAGCTGTGAGTCACACGCTGGATGCAGTGGGTGGGTGCATTGACTCAGCCACACCAGGGATGGGGCACAGGGGGCTGCAGCCTCACACGGCCCAGGGGCAGGGCTGCTTGCATGGGGTCACAGGCACGGCTGCCAGAGATATCACACACGTGCTTCGGTCCCCATTAGTGCCCTCAGCAGTGCGGGTGAGCCACAGGGAGGCTCTGCCTCAGCATCAACCTGTCACCCGCCCCAAAAAGGTGCCAAGCCGCGCTCTCACTCAGCCTGTCACTGCCAAAAGATTTGCACTGCCCTGCGTGGCAGCAGAGGAGGAGTAACCCCCCCCCCCCAGGTACTCAAGGGGTGCAAATGCTTCCCAAACTACAGCGAACAAACTTTCCAGCTATTCCAGGACCGCTGAGGAGCGAAGCAACTCTGCCAGGCAGCAGCAGAGACCAGAGGGGAGTTCAGCGCCAGGGCCTGATGCCACCACCACCGCCTCCTCCACCTCCCAGCCCTGTGGTGCCCCATCCAGGGGGGCTCAGCCCACCTGCAGCGCTGCTTTGGGCAGAGGGGGCTGCAGGAAACCCTCCGAAAGACTCACATTTGGATGGCACTCGGTGTCCCCAGTCACTCAGCGGGTGGTGGCTGCGCCCCAGCCTCGCCAGAGCTGCCGGCTGCAGCGGCCGAGGCTGCGAGCACCTGGCTCATCCCGCTGACAGCGCCTTCCGTGATGCTCTGCCTCCTCTGCCAAACCAGCCCGGCCGTGGACCGGGACTAGCCCAGAGTGTCACCGCATGCAACGGCACCCCGAGCCCGGTCTGCAGCACGGAGCAAGCCCGGAGAGCAGGCTGAGCTCACCCCGGCGGTGCGGGGGATGTGACCCCTGGGGGACACAGCGCGGGGCAGGGTCCAGGTAGCACTTGTCAGTCCGGGATCGTGGGGGAAGTGTTATCCCTGGCCCCGCTCCAGCCACGAGCTCCAAAAGGAGCCACGAGCACCCAAACACACGCTCTGCAACGCAAGAGGAGCCGGGAGAGCTGGAACGACGAGGCAAACAAACCCTGATTTAGGACCCCACGCGTTCATCACTGTCACCAGCAACACCCAGGAGCAGCACCTGGACCCACAGAAAGCGGGGACTGGGTGCAGGGAGACAACACGAGACAGAGCACTGGGTGCCCGAGGGCAGGAAGGGAAGAGGAGCCGAGAGATCCCGTACTATTTGAGAAGCCCTGGGCTGGCAGGGGAGGTGGGCTGGAGCCGGAGGAGCCCGGTGCTGCCCTGCATCCCAGCCAGGGCTCCCCAGCGCACCCAAGGCAGGGGGTGACACCTCAATCCGGGACAGGGGACAGAGTGGGGTGACACCTCAGTCCGGCTTCACCCACTGGGCCATGAGGGTGGGCAGCCCCCAGAACGGCCCCACTTACACACGATCCTTCCCGAGGGTAGCGGGTCCCCCGGGACCCCCAGTCGTCTCCCCCCCCCAAACCACCCTAAGCACAGAGCCGAGTACAAACTTTGCGAGAGCCGATCCCCGCACCCCAGAAACCTCGGGAATGGGAAGAACCGGGAGCCGGGCTTCAGACTTGGGGTGTCGTCCCAAAGCGCTGCTGGAGCCCCCCGAGGTCGCCGGTCTGAACCCACCTGTGGCCGCTGGCTGCCGCCGGCTCCTTCCCCCGCGCTCCATCCCCGGAGCCCCGTGCATCCCCGAGAGCAGCGGAGACAGAAGGGAGGGGAGGAGGTGTCCACCGGGAATCGCTCAGAGAGAGGAGGAGGAGGAGGAGGAGGAGGATGGAGACAGCCCCAACTGGCGTCTCCCGACCGTCCCCAACAGGTAGCAACGAGCGGGGGGGGGGGACACACGGGACACGATGTCTCCGCGGACTTTGGGAGAGCGAGCGGGAGCTGGCCCGGGGCCACCATCCCGCTGGGCATGGCTTACCTGGGGACAGAGGCATGGATCCGGCCGGGGGGTATTCCAGAGGCATGATTTGTAATGGAAAAGGGAGGAAAAGAGCCGTGGGGAAGGGAGGGGAAAAAAGGGAGGGAGGGGAGAGGAAGAGGGGAGGGAGAGACGAGAGGAGCAGGGAAGGAAGGAAAGGGGGAGGGGGGATAAAACGAAATTAAAAAAAAAAAAAAAAAAAGGAAGAAAATAGAGACAGTTAAAATCTGTCTCCTGCCCACACAATGAAAAAGAAATTTCTGACAATCGGAGGAAGGGAACTCGTACATAAACCAGAGGGAGCAGACGGGGGATAACAAAGGAGGGAAAGAGAGCCGAGACAAAACACGGAGGCAACTGTCCGGGCACACAGCCCCTGGCACAGCCCCTGGGCAAGGACGGGGCACACAGCCTCCCCTCTGCCCAGCCAGGCCATGCCGGGGGCAGCAGGGCCCAGCAGCAACACCCACAAACCTGGCAGAGGACCCCCCATTGCCCCCCAGCCCGTGTCAGTGCTCCCCAATCCCTCCTTCTCCTCCTCTCTGCGCACACCAGGGCACGGTGACCACGACACCCAGCCAAAATAAGGGCACCTGTGGGGACAAGGGACACGGATGCATATCCCCCCTGCCACCCCACTCCTGATCAGCCAGAAATTGCTGCTGGGAAGGGGTTGTGCATTCCAGGCTCCCTCTTTAACCCCGTTGGCAGCCCGGTTTGCTGGTGCATCTCCTCTCCTGCTTGGGCTCTGTTTGGCTTTCCCAGGCAGTGCCCACAGACAGCTGGACCTGGAGGTGCAGGGTGGACGGACTGGAGGTGACACAGCCGCTCTGTGTCACTCGAGGAGCCCCCCCCAGCACTGCCACCGGTGCTGCCAAGGGCTGCCACTCCCAGGCAGCACACAGATGTCTTATATCCCCCCTGGCACGGCACAGCTCAGCACGAGCCCAGCTGCTGGGCACAGAAGCCCCCAAAATCTCATCACTCCTCTGAGAGACCACACCCTGCAGGCCCCTTTGGGTGGCTCACACCATGACGTCCCTTTGCCTGGGCTTTTTCCTGTCGCCGCACTGCAAAGTATCCCAGGAAACCTGAGTGGCTTGGCAACATCCAGCAGCATCCTGGACTTTTAAGCTTCCTGCGCTGGCCACAAAGGCTGCCCCGAAGCCGACCCTGAGCCCAGGCAGGTGCTGCTTCGTGGCACACAGCCCCTGCCCTGGCACGCGCCCCAGAGCCGGGGCAGCACTTCTGCTCCTTGTGCTTTGCCAGGACATCGTGTGGCTCTGCAGTGCCCTGCTGGCATCTCTGTCACCCCCTGACAGGGACACTGTGCCACCCAGCCTGGCTACTGTCTCTTTAAAACCTTAATCCCTAAATCTGAATGAGGAGAATCTTGGAGATGAGTGCTTCATTTAAACATCTCATCCAGCACTCCTTTCGTTCATTCATTCATGCTCCTGCCCCAGCACGCTCCTGCCAGCACCTCGGGGAGGAAGACCTACATGTTCCCATTCTCCTTGGGATGGATAGAAGTCCCTCAAACAACTCCCAGGACCCTGCACACCAAAATCCAGCCTGAGCAAAGCCATTCTGGCAGGTACAGAAGGGTGCAAATGCTGCCACAGGGTCCACTCCTGTCAGTAATTCTCCCACTCATTCCGTCGTGTTCCCACAAGCTGGCACTGATAGGGATGAGAACATTCCCTGTTAGAGGGCATCCCTCCAGCTCCCCAGAGCAGGGGCTTTGCCACCATCTCACACGCAGCCCTGCATGCATGGTGCTCCCAAATCCTGCTTTCCATGGCCTTACCCAGGTGGGAGCCAGCTCGAAGACTCTGAGACCACTTCCCCAGTGACAAGGCCAGGGTGTGTTTGTTCAAGTACACACGTGCTGTTCCTCGGGGACCAGGGATGCCTTGCATTCAGATGTCTCCATGGTTACCTGCTCACAGTGGGAGCTGGGGGTGATTGAACTCTGAAGAGTTCACCATTCACCACCCATCTCCCTGTCCCCCTTCCCCAGAGCTCCACTCTACCTTCCCAGCAAGGTGCTCCCAGCCCCAGAGCAGCAGGAGGGGGAGGAGAGGCGAGGTTCTCCCCAAGAACTCGTTACGTGAATAATTTTGCCGGCTCCGCGGATGACTGGGCACGAATGCAGATCAGCTTCCTCATCCTGAAAGAAAAGACATTCCTGATCAGCACCGAGACAAAGCTGAGCATCTCCTCCCACCACCCAGAGCCAGACAGGAGTGAAATATGGAGCGACAGCATCGGGAGCAGCACCGACATCCCGGTGCTGAGCTGCTGTCGTCCCTGGGGAGCAGCGGCACTGCCGGCATTCCCAAGGAGCTGCAGGAGCTTCCCCCAGCCCTGCAGGGTGAGAATCCAAGGAAAAGAGCAAAACAGTGTGTGGGTCTAAAGCCCAGCTAGGCAGGAATGAACATTTCTGCATCCAGGGGTGTCTGACTTTGAGCAAAGCCTGAGGTTTGTGGCAGCACCTGCAGATGCCTGAGCCTGTTGTCCAAAGCACTTGGAGCTGATCCATGGGCTCTGCTGACCCCTTATCCCCACCCAGCAGCACTGTGCAGAGTAACCTCAAGGACGTCCAAGGTTCTAACCCACAGCACAGCACAAAATCCTGCATGGTTTTCCTCCTCCTCCTCCCCACGTACACAGCCACAAACATTCCAGGTGCAGACTATCAGGAGGCAGTTCAGAGGGCAGCCAGAGACCAGCAAAACACAACTTGATGGGGAAAAATTTGCCTGGAAGAATTGGTTTTGTCTAGTCTGGAAATCAGAAGAGATTGAGTAGCAGTCTTCAATTATGTAGAGGGTTGCTGCAAAGGGTGTGAGAATAAATTGTTCTGCATCCCCACAGGGATTCCCTTCCTCCACAGGGAACAGGACGAGGCTGTAAATTGTAGATTAGACTAGAAAAAAAACCACCTCAGTGGCAAGGATTATTTAAGCTGTGGGATAGACAACAGGGAAGCTGCTGGGATTTGAGAGCAGGCGAGACAAACGCCAGTGAGATGGGCTGGAGGAAGCAGCTTGAGACTGGGAAGGGACCCCCATGCAATGTCTGCTCTTACTCAGGCACTTTAGCACTCAGTGCCTACTTCAAGCTGACTTTTCCCTGCTTTCTGCCAAGCAGGAGTGGACCAACAGCTTTTTTGGGGGTGATGCCTCCACCTTCTGCAGTGCCCATGCTTTCTGCCCTGTGCTTAGGACCCACAGCGCATCAGGGAACACCACCCAGGGACCACCTTCCCTCCCAGGGAAGCTGCAGCAGGATGGCATCACCCACCCTCCACTTCCCAGCAGGAATTAGTGGTGGGGTGCAGCTCCTCACCCTCTCTGGGGCCATCAGTACCTGTAAAGTTGACCAGTCTGGATCAGAAACTCCAGCTCCTTGTGCCTCTTTTGAGTACCACACTCATGCCTTTCAAGCTGATCTGTGTGGTTTTTCTACCAAATAAGCCTGTGGAGATTTTAAACAGAGCTAAAGAGACAAGAGATGAAGCCCAGGGCCAGCTGAAAGCATCTTTAAAAACAAAGAAGCCCAGTGTACTCAGCAAAACCCTCCAGCCCAGCTGACAAATTGTCTGCTGATCCCATCAGGTGGTGAGAGCAGGAGAGACACAGATATTCACAGATTTCCATCAGGAACAAGTCCTGCTGCCCTGGAGAAAGGAAGTTGCAATTGCCACAGGGAAGAGAAATTGGGCAAGGGGTTCTGTGTGCCTTCCACAGCTGGCAAATACTCAGAATTCTACTTTGGGGTGAAAAAAGCACTTTCCAGTAAATGCCACATGCTCACACTAAGGTTTGTTCCCAAGGAGCTGCCTGTGCCAAACTACAAACTTCTGTTTAACAACAGGAGAGCCCATGGAACTTGAAACATCTTTAATAATATCTCTCGCAATAATATCAATGCTAACAAGGTCAAAAATCATCCTACATCTCAGGATGTTTATGTAAAGTAAGACTAAACTTTCCTGAAGTAGGAACTTTTCCAAAACCAGACAATCCTCCCTGGAAAATAATTTTAAAAAAAAAATCAGTAATAAATTTATGAGGTGAGGTTGCAAAAGAAAAATACCAGAGTGCTGTGGGAGACAGACAAAAACATGGAACTTTCTCTTTTGGGACCGTACTTTTGGCCAGCTGAATCACAGGGAAGCTGCATCCTGAATGGGATGATCAAGAAGCACTAAATTTGTCTGAAAAAAACTCCTTAAAATCTCATTCACCCATCAGCTACTGCAGACTGCAAGAAAAATATCAGCAAATAAAAATATCAGCAAATAAAAATATCAGCAAATTTCCCTCTGAATGCTCTGGCCAAATTTTGTCACCTGGGCTATGACCAAACAGGCAGGAGCTCCAAGCTGTCACTGAAACCTGAGCTCAAAGGAGAATCCTTTGCCCTGCCTGCTGCTCCACCTCAGACCCTCAGTTTATATTCCATTTATGAAACAAGTGCTGTTCTCCACTTCCCAAATCCTACCTTTTAGCTGGAGCACAGATTTTCCTGGCACTTGTTCTGCCTCACTACCCAGCCTCCTGTGTTTAAAATGTCTCTGCCATGTGGGAAGCACACAGGGACCTCTGCTCTTCCCCTGTCCCTCTGCAGGTGCCTGCATTTCAGCACAGATATTTTTATCCACTTCGCCACCCTCCCCATCCCTGCCTGGGCTGTTTGACTCAAATCTGAGCCATTTCTCAGGGTCTGTCTCACAGCCCAGTCAACACAAAGGGAACTGGTGCCAAAAACCCATTTCTTACTGATCTGATTGTTTGTTTTCCTGCCTTTCCAGTTTGGGATTTTTGACAGGGAGCCATGTGAAACCAACTGCTCATTGTTTACTGGGAAGCTTGCGGCAGCGTTTTAGTCATTTTGCTCGCCAGAGGACCCAAGGAGATGATGGAAAGTCAATTAGCTCCCTGCAAAAACCTCTTTGGCAAAGCTCTTTGGTGTCCACACACACAGAAAAGCCAACCCAAACAAGTGGCCAGGCAGGACCAGGGCAAAGCTGCTCCTGCTGTGCTGCCCAGTTTCCTCCTCCCCAGCTGAGGCACCCCCCCAAAACCACCCTGCTCCTTATCCACAGCTGATCCAGAGGGTTTGGAGAGAGGCTCTGCAGGGCAGAGTCCCTGAGAGGGCAGCGCTGCCTCCAGCTCCATCATCCAGCATATTCCCAGCTCCTCCAAAAAGCTCCTCGTGCTCGGGCAGGATGGGCAGATCCTCACCCTAAGGCTCTGGTGGCATTCCAAGAGAGAGATCGAGTCACCTCCTCCCTGAGACAGCCCAAACACGCCACCAGGTACACTGGCTGCGTGGCACTTCTCCCAACAAACCTTCAATCATGGTGGTTTTTTTTTTGAATCTCCTCCAAGACAACTTCTCAGCATCCCACGACCACAAAGCAGAACCCAAGAGAATAAATGAAAACAGTTGATTTAAAATGTGTGGAATTTTAATGCCAGTGTCCCTTGGCACCTGCTGGCAGCCCCTCCCCAACCCCAGGGCTCATCCAGGTGGTTTTAAGCCAGGCTTTGATGGATTTTTCAAAGCCCCTACTCCTCTCCAGCCACTCTTTTCCACCCAAGTAGTGCAACAGAGTGCTCCGGATTCCCAAACACCCAACAGCAGCATTTTGTCCTCTTCAGCTCCTCCACCCAGCTGCAGACCTCACCAGCAGCTTTGTTGTTTTTCACATTATTAAAATATTAGTGAATTATTAAAAATATTTCTGATGAGCACAGCTTAGGGCTGGGTCCCAAATGGTTCCAGAAACAAACATCTTGTAATGTTCCTGCACTTACAGTAACACTGAAGCGGACCAGAAAACGTTTTACTCACTACAAGTTCTCCTGATTTCATTCCTATTCGAGTCAAGCATAGCTCCTAAATCATTGCTTTTGTGTATTATATTTGTTCTGTTATCGCTTGTATGTCCTTCCCTCATAAAACATTTACCTTCGCCAGATGAAGGGAGGGTTCAGCACCTCCAGCTGCAGTAGGCAGCCAGTTTGTCACAATCTGTTCTAAAGACTCAAAAAAAAAAAAAAAAAGAAAAAAAAAAAAAAAAGGTCAACATTTAATAGTTTTGCCTTCTCAATGCTAAGTTTATAGGATGCCAGAGGACAAACAGAGCAGCACAGAGATTCTGCAGGTTGGCTGTGGGAAAAATAGTAAAGGTAAGAAGACTTTTAGAAAGTTGGAAAAGTAAGTTTTAGAAACAGAGGGAGTGGAAAAACTTAGAATTAGTTGTAATTGTAAAGTTTGAAAGTAGAAAAAAGTTATAATAGTACAGTAAGCAAAGACATTAAACAACAGTTTGAGTTTTTAGCTTGGCTAAGATAGACCTTAAGACTACAGAAAAATATGCTTAGCAAGATAGTAGAAGGTTTTAAGCCTAATAATGGTGTATTGCATATTGTTAATAGAGAGCAGAGGAGCAAGCATTGTGTGAAGCAGGTGTATGTGTGCTTTTAATGACTGGCCAGAACAATTGTCTGTAAGCTTTGGCAATATGCTACTGGCTAGAAAGTTTTTTAAATGCTCTGTAACAAAGAAATCTTTAGCTGCTACTAACAATTCATGAGCTGTTGCCATCTTTCAGTCGACTAAACCATGTGATGAGGCTGATGCTGCAATAAAGTTCAAGAAACATATCCCAACAGTCCTGTCCTGATTGTGCTATCTCAAACACAGCTGCCCAATCTGCCTTCAACTCCCCCATCTTTTCCAGCCCTGGCCCAGGCAGAAGCAGGAGTCAGGCACAATTTTATTCTCACCCCAACTCCCAGACCAGGGAATCCCAGGAAGCTCAAAAGTCATCTGATACCCCTGCTCCAAACACACTCACCCCAACACCTAAAGCTCAGCAGCCCCAGGAATTCTCACAGGCTGTGCCTAATCCACTCATTTGGGATGTCCTCGGGCTTGGCAGCTCCAGCCTAATTCACCTGTGTGGATCAAGAGGAATTTAGCACAAAATATCATGGAATAGAATCACTTAGTGTCTTGGTTTGAAAAGATAGATGTCTGCTAAGGAAGGCAGGAGCCTCCCCTGAAATACAAAATTTAAACCCTCTCCTTCTGAATTATTTTGATTTTGAAATTAAGGGGCTCTCAGGCAAAGATATGGGAATAGGAATAACAGTTCTTTACTAGGAAAATTTAAAATACAAATGCAATAGTACAAAAAAAAAAAAAAAACACTTCCAGGGTCAGGAGAGGCCCTGACACCCTGTGTGTCAGGGTGGTGGCAGCAGTCCCATTCCATGGTGGCTCAGCCCTCCTGCAGTGCCAGCTGTGCTTCTGCTGGAGCAGGATCCTGGACAAGGCTGGAGTTTTCCTCTGAAGCTCCAGGGCTGCTGGAGATGGGCCTGGGCTCCCTCTGGGAATGCAGTGGAGAAGAAAGCTGCTCCTCTGGGAATGCAGTGGGCAAAGGCTGCTGTGGTGTTCCCAAAATATCTCAGATTGTATCCAGGTAGGAATGCTTGGCTCCTCCCCCTGGGTGGAGCCTCTCCCCATGGGATGATGGAATTTTCTCAGCCATGCAGGGACACCCACTGGCCATGGACAGAAGGTAATTAATAATTAATGGCCCATAAAGAGGAGAGACCTCCTGGAGGGAGGATTGGCTGTGGGAGAGATAAAGAAAACTGCCCAATGAACAGCAGAGAACTGCCCCACCTCTGACAGATGGGAATTGAATACACACCCCTGAGACACTTAGGTTGGAAAATACCTACAAGATCATCAAGTCCAAAGCAATCTGTCCTTGCTATCCACTTTGCTCTCCAGAAACGAACTGGATTTTATTCCCCAAGCCTTTAACCGATGGATTTAAGAGACAGTGTCTCCCCCAGTGGGATCTGACCCACATATTTGATGCCAGAGGGCTGCAAAATGACCTTAACTGCAGAGGGGTCACTGCACAGCCACCATGCCAGGTCCAGCCACGCTACCAGCCTGCCCCAGATTTATCTGAACACACCAAAGAGCTCAAGACCCCCTGAGCAAAGCTGAGAGCTGGTGATGGGCGTCCCCCAGTGCTGTTTCCATGGGGGGTGATCCTGCCCAGGGAACAGGAAGGCGCACAGCGAGGCAGCCAGAATCCCCAGGGCTGCTCAGGCTTGCAGGCACAGTTCCAACACATGATAAACAACAATATTAGTGAAATAATGTCTAAACAGAGCCAAACAGGATCCTCTTGCCAGCAGGCAGGGAGGGAGCCTCACTGCAGGAGGCACCCAGAGATAGATATAGGAGAGAAAATGCTGAAGAGCTGCTTTTTGGCACCTCTCTCCTGGTGCAGTTTTTCCCTCAATCCCAGTCTCTCCTCTACACCAAACAGAGTTTTTCCTCGCCCCATGGCACTCCTGGTGGGACAGTCAGGATTTGCATGGATGCAGAGTCACATCCTTAAAGTGAGTCACTCCCTCTTCAGAGAGGTGGCCTGCAAAGTCCCCATTCTATGGAATGCTTTATCCCATCCCTAGAAGGCCACGTTGCAGAGGGTTTGGAGCAACCTGGTCTAGTGGAAGGTGTTGGTGGAACCAGATGGTCTTTAAGGTCCCTCACAACCCAAACCATTCTGTGATTCCCACCCCTGCCCAGAGGGAAATCCCTCTTTTAGCCCCAAGGACTCCAGCTTTAGGCAAACCAGACACAGCTCCCGTAAAAACAAATCCTGAATGCCTCCCCTGGGCACGATGCCTTGTGAAGGCTGCCCTAGAACAGAGACTAGACTGAGTTAAAGAATAAGGTAGGGATTTATTAAGAGGCCTCAATGGATCCACCTTGGGCAGCACAACCCAAAATGGCCACAAAAAATGGACAACTGGTCACAGGGTCTCTCACTTTTATAAGTTTTGGACTATTAGTGTATTGGAGTTAATTGTCCAATTCCAGCTTTAGCCCATGAAGTCCCATCCTGCTTGTTTTTCTCTCTTCAGTCCATGTTGTTTGTGCTCTTGGGCCTGAGATTTGGATCATTTGTCCTTGGTCCCCAGTTAGAGAAGGAATTCTTTTGTCTCCCTGCTCTGTGCAGAGAGCTCAGCATCCCCTAACATGAAGCCCAGACCCACACACTAAAGCATCACAGAATGTGAAAAATAGACAAGCTAAAACCTGAGGCATCAGGCGTGCAGCACTGCTCAGGGAGAGGCGGCTGGAGCAGGGTGAGGATGTGCAGCTGCTCCTGCAGAGCCATAGCTGTGCTCCAGTGCTCCTATCTAATCCCCAAGCTGCTCACCTGAAACCAGCACATATCCTAAGCCACCCTGCCCTGCTCTGATCCCTCTGCTTGCTGCAGCCACTGACAATGGGTGTTAAAGCCTTACAGGAGCAGCTGTCAGCAGCTGGATTTGTGAAAGCTGGGAGCTCGGAGCCAGCTCTTATCAGCTTTAATACAGCTCTCCCCATGTGTCTGCCAGGAAAAATGAGGTTTCAAGGGGTCTCTGAGGAAATTTGGATCCAGATAATTCAGCTAAATCCAGGGGAAGCTGGTAACCCCAGAGGAAAAACATCACCTGCAACACACAGGAAGGCACCAGAGCTCTCCTCAGCTGAAGGCCAGTGTGCCAGTCCAGGTCCCAAGCACTTCCCAGAGGCCAGCAGGATGCTGGAATGTCTTCCTGAGGCAGCCCAGCTGTGAATTCCTCTAGGACAAACCTGGAGTGATGAAGTTGACTGTGCCAAGGAGAACCTGCTGTCCCAAAAGTATGTGAAAAATCTTTTCATTTTTCTGTGTAGGACACACAGAAACGAGGCCTACATGTACCAGCTTTGAGCACAGCCTGTTACCCAGCTGATGTGGAACAGAAGCTACTGCACTATTTTTAAAATCTGGAAAAGCAGACCTGGATTGAGCAACGGAATAAGGAGGGAAAGAAATTGTTCTCATGAGCTAAAGTCGAGTCTCTCTGCTCTCACCTCCCTTCCTTCTGCAGGACCTGCTGGGCTCACCCCAACCCACCTCACCTGGGCAGGGCTTCAGAAAGCTTCTCCCTGTTTCCCTCAGGATTTCACCTCAGGGATGCCCAGGGCTGCCTGCTGGAAATGCTGCTCCAAAACAAGAGCTGCTGCTTTGCTCCGAGGAGAACAAGGAGAAGATTCAGCTTCTCAGCCCAGGCTTTCAGCAGATGCAGCTCCAGTCTCGCCCCCCTCGCCTTCCCTCGGAGCAGTTCCAGCTGAAGGCAGCCAGGAGCTGAGGGAATTGCTGCTGGGAACCTGTTCAGGAGCCCTGGCTGGAGGAGCACCTTCAGTACAGTGCACAAGCAGCACAGGCTGGCACCAGGGGCTGGCCCCTGGATTTGGGCACTCAATCCCAGCCCAGGAAGTTGCCAGTCAGACCCTGATTTAGGATGCTGATCTAATCAGAAAAGCACATCTGCTAAGCAAGCAGGATGGGGTGTCCTGGCCTGCTGGATCCCATTAAAGGTTTTGTGGGGTTTGTTTATTTTTTTCCCCTCAAACCACTCCAGGGCTGGGATGAACTTGCTCCCCCCAGCTGTGGTCTCCAGGTTCCTGGACCAGCTTTTCCTCTCTGGCTCTTTTCCAGGGTGGATCCATGAGCAGTGCATCCCTCTGCCTGGGGACAGCTCACTGACACCAGGGACATCATCCTTTGTCATTCTACAGGCTGGAGGTAAAACCACTACCCTGGAATGCCCATGTTCCTACCCCCAGGAACATGTCAGAGCCTGCAATGAGCTTTGCTCTTCTGCCACTGCAGGCCTTGGGGATTTGGCTGGCCGGTTCCAGCCTCACAGAAGGACCCACAGTGACCTAGGGGATGCAGGAGGCAGTTTCCTACACTAAAAAATACTGTTTCCTACACGAAGAAAGCCTCTCCTTGCACTGCCTTCTGAGTAAACTGTACTATATAACACTCCCAGGCATGTGGTGTGAATTTTGGGACTGTGCAGGGCCAGCAGTTGGGCTCAATGATCCTTGTGGGTCCCTTCCAATTCCTATAAAATCTGTATTTTGCACAAGATAGATCTCTTCCATTTCATTATAAGCACATGCCCCCCTACCATAAATCTGCCTGCTGAGCCCCACCAGCTCCAAAGCATTAAAGCTGCTCCATGGAGGACACCCCCAGGGTTTCACCCTCACTTCAGGGTGGGTTTCTGCCTGCCCTGAACCCAACAGAACCCACCTCCAGCCTGCTGCCACACGAGACAAATTTCTTCCCCTTCTGGCCACCTCTGCTCGCTGCCAAACTCATCCAGCACAGACAGCAGATGGTTAAATAAATGTTTGCTGCACAAGGCACTGCCTTGAGGTGCTCTTTTGAGTTCCAGCCTTTTCCCCAGTGCCCAGTGTGGGGATTATGGAGAGCTGATCCCTCATTCCTCTTGCTCTGAAGCCTCCCATTGCACAGCTGGGGTGCAGCTGCCCCCCTGCTGCCAGCCCAGGGCGACCTTGGCTACAACTGCTGCAGCTCCCAAATCCAAACCTGGGAGCTTTAGGGCAGTAGATGAGCCAGGTGCGTGCCACAGGCCCAACAGTGATGGGAAGAGCCAAGCACGGCCCCAGATGCAGCAGGAGCACACAGGGATGGAGAGTGATTTATAGAAAGCTGTTGGTGCGTCCCCCAGGGAATCATCCCCCCTCCTCACTGCCCATTGCTGGGGAGGAATTAGGAGGAAAGCTCAGTGCAGCAGAGCTGCTCCCCACCCCCATGAGCTGTTTTTCCTGCAGCTGAAGGATGCTGCTGGCCCTCCTCACTGCACCTCCCAGCCCAGGCTAAGCACGTGTGGGACACGGATCTCAGCTGGACCCTCCGAGTGCTGCCGTGGAGCTCCAATAAAATGGGATAATAGCAACTGGAGGGGGAATTAAACATATGAATCACTTCCTTTCCTGGCTTTTCCTGCTCCTGTTGTTTCTCTTATCCCCTTGGTTTGAGCTCAGTGAGAACATCCATTTCCTGTCCCCCCCCTCTCTGCAGTGAACACCAAGGGGGGTGATTTTTGTCTCATCGTTTCCAGCTGGCAACCAGGGAGCTGTGCCAACGCTCCCAAGGCCATTTCTCCATCACAGGGCAAAGCAGAACCCTCAGGCTGCCCCTGGCCCCCCAGAGGCAGCTCCGGCTGCCATCCAAACCTCACCTGCCTGTCCTGATGCAGCCTGGGGTTCTCTCCATCTCCTGTGCACAACCCCTGCTCTCTGTGCAGCCTCCACGTTCCTGAAGGATGGGTGCACAAGCACCCCCAGACCTCTCAGCACCTTACAGCCCTCCCTGGATGAGGCTGGGCACAGCTGCCACCAGCCTTCAAGGGTACCAGACAGTACACTCCTTTTAGGGAAAAAAAAAAAAAAAAAAAAAAAGAGCCTTTTCCCCCCAAAAAAGGCCATTTCCCCCCACCAGCTCAGCTCCAGCCTGGCACCAGGGCATCAGTGGCACAGCAGAGGGCAGCTCCAGAGCCCTGAGGTGGCTGGTTTGCAGAGGACACTGTGGCTCTCCTGGCATCTCCCCTGCCCTGGGAGTAATCCTGCCAGCCCAGCCTGTAATTAGGAGCAGGAGAGAGCTCAGGAAGCCCTGGGGAGGGGTCTGGTCCCCCCACCCATCAGAGTTCAGCACATCCCTCTGACTGGCTCCAGACCCTGGCATGGGGCTCAGAGACCTTGGCACGAATCAAAAACACCTGTAGCTTCGATTTTAGCCCGTGGAAAAAGCTGCCAACTTTGTGTGAGGAATTACAAGCCACAAGGGTTTGAGTAGTGTGGTAGTTGAATTAACACAGGGTGAAAAAGTAGAATTTTGGGGCTTTTTAGAATGGGCTTCAGGGGACAAGATGGAGGGATTTGGGCCTGTCCTGACCTTCTTCTCCTTCTTCTTGCCCTCTATGTCTTGTTGTGATGGTGACGCTTTTCTGTTGGTTTAAGGCAGAGACACACTGTCCCACATAAATGACAGATATTGGCACATTATTGTAACCATGGCACACGGAGTTTTTGGTATAAAATGTGAACACCACCCTGAGGGCAGACAGAATGCCATGGCTGACCTGCTGGACAGAGCTCAGCAGGGCAGAGAAAGAATGTTCTAGAGAAGGGAAAATAAACAACCTTGAGAAGCCGACCCTGTGCATTCAGACTCCTTCTTTGGCTGTATGGGCTGGAAGAACAAGGACTTTTACACTCTCAGGGTCACCTCGACACCCAGACCCCGAGACCCACCCCGGTGGCACGTGGCAGCACCCTTTATCTCAGCTGCAACACTGAGTGCTCCAGCTCCCAGCTAGTGACTGCCTGCAAGGAGCTGCTGCCAGAGAAACGAGCCAAGAGGGACACCCCGGAACAGCAGAAAGCCTGGCAGGCACAGACGGTGACAGGACATCTTGCTACAGCTGAAAGGCAGATGGATGCAGCCATCACCACCCAGAGTCCCCATTAAAAGCTCTGCCCACAGACTGGGGAAGCAGCACAGCAGGGAAAGGCTTTGGCACCAGCAATTCCTCCCACTTTGGGACTCCTGGGCTGTCCTTCCTCGCTTTGCTGCCAAGGGAAGGGATGCAGAGCAAAGCAGAGCTTGCAGAAGCCCTAAGCCAGGCTTTGGTGGGACCAAGGCTGCAAAGTCCTTTTGGGTTATCAGGGAGCCACGGCCTCTGCAAAGGTCAGGAGGCCAGGAGAGACAGAGCCCTCCTCATCTCAGCACCAGGAGCTGCCTCAGGGACATTTGTTGTATGCCTGAGGGGTCTTCAGTGCACGCCTAAGAGGGCACTGAGGGTTTGGGATGGCAAATGAAGCTGCAGGTCCCTGTGCCAGCAGGCACAGAACAGGGACAAGGCTCCAGATCAACCTCCCTCGCACTGATGGTGCTGAAGGGAGAGATGCAGCTCTGGGCAGGGCTTGCTCAGGTCAAACACCTCAGTGTACCAAGGTTCTTAACCCTGGGAGCACTCCAGAGCACAACTCTGAATTGCCATGCTGAATAATCACCTTTTCTTTGCTGTCTGAGACAGCTGAGCATTGAAGCACTGCAATTTCCTAGTGGGGAAAACTGTTTTGTCAGCTGAAGGAAGAATAAATTGGTGCAGTTAAAATTTTCATCCACCTCCCCTCAACGTGAGCTCCTCTTGTCCCCCACACAAGGCAGTCTGAAGGCTTCCAGCACCTCAGGTGCCAAACACAATAGTTCCTGCCATGATCCATAAATAGCTATGGAAAAGATTCCCAGATTCTCAGAGGGGGGTCACACCATGGTGCCAGAAGAGCCTGTCACAGCAGACATCACCTGCACCTCTAAGAAAGGTCAAAGTAACAGCAGAACAGTTCCATCACAGCACCAAAAGCAGATTTAATCATAAAAGGATGGTTTTATGAGCCCCTGGGATATGCCACAAAACATACACCAATGCTTCTGTGTTGCAAACACTTCCCAAGCTGCAGGGAGTTTACAACAAGAATTCCAAGAAAGAATTCCAGCTCTGTAAGAGACAGGGAGGAACAGAGCAGAACATCAAATCAAGGCATGTCTGCAGAGATCCCAACCACAGTGAGACTGAAAAGAGCAGGGATTTGGGAGCAAGCAGCACTGAGATGAGAGGTGGGAGCTCAGAATGGACCATTGCAAAAAAAACCAACAGAAACAGCCCTGAATTCATCCCAAAGCACAATGAATTTAGAACAACAGACAGATCTCCTCCTTGGTGTTTGGTTGGTTGTTTTTTTTTTTTTCCTTATACACAAACGCAATTAACCCACGGGATTCATCAGCACACAGGTAATTGAGAGCAAGGGCTCGAGGGAGCTGCACACAGAGCAAGCAAAGAGCACACATAGCAAAGAGCACCCACGCTGCCTGGGGATGGGATAAAATGTCTCTCAGGGTGGTTTTCTGTCCTGGTTTGAACAGACAGGTGGCTGCTAAGGAAGGCAGGAGCCTCCCCTGAAATACAAAATTTAAACCATCTCCTCCTGAATTATGATTTTTAAATTAAGGGGTTCTCAGGCAAAGATATGGGAGCAGGAATAACAGTTCTGTAGTAGAAAATTCAAAATAAAAACGCAGTAATACAAAACAACACTGCCAGCATCAGCATACGACCTGACACCCTGTGTGTCAGGGTGGTGGCAGCAGTCCCATCCCATGGTGGCTCAGCCCTCCTGCAGTGCCAGCTGTGCTTCTGCTGGAGCAGGGATCCTGGACAAGGCTGGAGTTTTCCTCTGAACCTCCAGGGCTGCTGGAGATGGGCCTGGGCTTCCTCTGGGAATGCAGTGGAGAAGAAAGCTGCTCCTCTGGGAATGCAGAGGGCAAAGGCTGCTGTGGTGTTCCCAAAATATCTCAGATTGTATCCAGGTAGGAATGCTTGGCTCCTCCCCCTGGGCAGAGCATCTCCCCACGGGATGATGGAATTTTCTCAGTCGTGCAGGGACACCCACTGGCCATGAACAGAAGATAATTAATAATTAATGGCCCATGAACAGAAGAGATCTCCTGGAGGGAGGATTGGCTGTGGGAGAGATAAAGAAAACTGCCCAATGAACAGGAGAGAACTGCCCCACCTCTGACAGATGGGAATTGAATACAAACCTCCAGCCACATCTTGCAACCCAGGACAGGTTCCCTGGTGGTTTTCCACAGGGGTGTCCCACCAGCAACCTGCTGCCCAGGGGCTCAGGTGTCCTTACCAAGGGCTTGGCTCTTTCGTGTTTTAGGTTGAAAGGTGTAGCTGGATGTGTCTTCTGTTTTTACCTGCTGGAGGTGGGGTAGTTATCTTTTGTTAATTGGGCAGTTTTCTTTGTTTCTTCTACAACTAATCTTCTTTCTGGAGAGATATCTTCTGTTGATGGGTTACTGAGTGTCACTGTATGATTGATAAAGTTACATCACTTCACTGGGAGATGCTCTGTTCAGAGAGAGCAGCTAAGCATTTTTACTTGGATATAACTTAAGATTTGGAACGCTACAATTAGCCCTTTTTTTCACTGGATTCTTAGAAGAGAGGCTTTCTTGCTTTACTGCATTCCCAGAGGAAGTCCAGGCCCATCTCCAGCAGCCCTGGAGCTTCAGAGGAAATCTCCAGCCTTGTCCAGGATCCTGCTCCAGCAGAAGCACAGCTGGCACTGCCGGAGGGCTGAGCCACCATGGGATGGGACTGCTGCCACCACCCTGACCCACAGCCTGCCAGGGCCTGCTCTGACTCTGGCAGTGTTGTTTTGTACTATTGCATTTGTATTTTAAATTTTCCTAGTACAGAACTGTTATTCCTGCTCCCATATCTTTGCCTGAGAGCCCCTTAATTTAAAAATTACAATAATTCAGGGGGAGGGGGTTTACACTTTCCATTTCAAGGAAGGCTCCTGCCTTCCTTAGCAGACACCTCTCTGTTCAAACCAAGACATTAAGTCAGATCAGAGAGAAATGAAGGAGATGTGAGTCCCTCCCAGCCAGGAAAGATTGTGCTGGCATAAGGAAGGGGTTTGCCTCTCCTGGATAAAGCACCGGCCATCTCCAGAGCCATACAGGAGGGCAGGGAGCTAGATTCCCTCAAAGCCCACATTTGGGGGTCAGGGATACACCCAGCCCTTCTCAGCCCCTTTATACACAAGGGGATCATCAGGCAAACCCCAAACCTCCCCACGTTCCTGAGGAGCTCCATGAGCTGCCTGTCCCACCCCAGACCCTGAGCACTGCCAGGGATGAGGAAAGCAAACCTTCCCAGAGACTTCTGGAGGGAACTTCACTCTGCCCACCAGCCAAGAAAAATGACTGCTCAAACCCACTGCAACTGCTGCCAGAGAGGAGAATTGTTCAGAGGGGAAAAGGGATAGGGTGGTGACCCACTACCTTCCACCCCCTTCCCTGTGCTCCAGAAAGTTACAAACCTCCCCAATTTGCCTAATTACATCCTATGTCATCACCAGGGGCCTTAAACCCACCTAATGAGAATGAGCTGCTTCTACTTGCAGCATCATTGAGACAGTCCCCAGCCCCACGTGGGGCAATGGCATCACCTCTGGTGACCCTCCCAGCTCTCAGAGCCTGCAAATGTGGTGACAGAGTACAGACAAGCTCATTTTTATTTCCTAGCCCTCTGTTGTCTTCTCTTTCCAGACTTTTTCACCACTTGAGCTCAGAATTAGTTTGGTTTTTAAGCACTCACAGCTCTCTGCAGCAAGCATCCCACAGCTACATGAATCTGGATCCTGCTGCTCCCAGCTGAAGCCCCTTAGATGCCACATAAAATCCAAAATCAAGTCATTCCCACCCCCCACGAGTCATTGGTGATTTCACAGAGAAACAGCTTCAGGTGCTCCCCAGCCCTCCTCTTCCCTCACCTCAAAGTGCCCAGCAGGGAGGCAGATGGCAGCAGGAGTCTCCAGCATCACAGCTCAGGGAGGAATGGATCTGGCAAGGAGACCTGTCCCAAACCTCCTCTGCCTGACAAAAAGAGGCAGGATGGAGCTTGGGGCACTCCTTATCCCTTTCCAAGGGCGCAGCAGCAATTTCCAGGCAGCAGTGCTGACAGTCATCTTCCAGCTGGGCCAAGTGCTCCAGGCCATTCCTCAAGTCCCTCGGAGCAGAGCTGTCCCCAGGGAGATGTAAAGCAGGATGAGAACCAGGAGCCAGGGGTGACAACGCCTGGAAGAGGATGTTTCACAGCTCGAGCCAGGCAATGAGAAAATCATTCATCTCCACCAACTCATTCGGCACCCAGGAGGTTTTTATTACTTTGGAGACGGCTGAGGGTGATTTATTTATTGATCAGAGCTGCTGCTGAACAATTAAAGTGAACGCTGCATCTGGATGCTCACAGGACTTCTGGCAGGAGAGTGCCAGAGTTCAGAGGGTGCCAGTGATGCCTTGTGAAGGCTGAGCTAGAACAGAGGCTGGACAGAGCTAAAGAATAAAGTAGGGATTTATTAAAGGCCTCAATGGATCCACCTTGGGCAGCACAAGAGCCCAGCCAGGGCTATACCCAAGATGAACCAAAATGGTCACAAAATGCACGACTGCTCACGGGGTCTGACACTTTTATAAGTTCTGCTCCATTTGTACATTGGAATTAATTGTCCAATTCCAGCTTTAGCCCATAAAGTCCCATCCTGCTTGTTTTTCTCTCTTCAGCCCACGTTGTTTGTGCTCTTGGGCCTGAGATTTGGATCATTTGTCCTTGGTCCCCAGCTGGAGAAGGAATTGTTTTGTCTCCCTGCTCTGTGCAGAGAGCTCACCATCCCCTCATGTGAAGCCCAGACCCACACACTGAAGCATCACAGAATGTGAAAAATAGAAAAGCTCAAACCTGAGGCATCAAGAGGAGCACCCTGGAGTGCAGTGCCAGGAGATGCCTTTGGAGGCACTCGGAGCAGGGAAGAAGCCAGGCAGCTGCTGCAGGGGGGACATCCCACATGGCTGTGGGGTGCTCAGGCACAGCAGGAGCAGAGGGGACAGCACAGGACATGAGCATTCATCCACAGGGTCCTCCTGACCTAAACCTCCCTCTGGTCCCTCACAAGTGCATAGCTGCAGACCACTCCTGTTTTAAAAAAGGAGAAGAAGAAGGTTCCAAACAGACAGCAAATCCATGCTGTGGTGCTAGCAGAGCAGATTCTCTACTCCAGCATGGTCCTGACCTAAGCTCAGCCCCCAGCCAGGAAAAAGGAAAAACAACACCAAGACTCAACAACTCGCTGCATAAATCCTTCATTTTGGTACAACTCGCTGCATAAATCCTTCACTTTTGGTACAACTCCACCATAAGGATCCCTCCAAGGGGAAAGGGTCCCCCAGTGCACGGCCAGGAGCAGCTCAGAGGTGGCTGGGGGCTAGGTGGGGGATTCCTTCCCCCCAAGTATGACCAGGATCAGCACAGCAAGGAAAGCCTCGAGGAAACGTTGAGCTCAGCTGCTGTGAGACAACGAGGAAGCAAAACCAAAAAGCTTGGGCGATGGAGCAAGCACTCTCTAGGAGGGACTGGGGTCAGGAAGCATCCCTGGGGCACCCCAGCAGTGCCTGCCCGGCTCTCCAGCCTCCTCCGGAGCAGCACGCCGCGGGCAGGAGCCCCATCTGCCGGCTTGGACACGGAGGATGCACATTCCAGCTCCGCAGGGCGAGGGGGAATCTCCAAGGCACACAGCTTCGAGCTAAACGGGCACCAGGGATGCTCCAAGGCAAACAAGTCCACATCCAGCCCGGCGTCCCCTGTTCATTCCACCAGAAAACCAGCTTCACCAGGCCACTAAAACCTTTACCAAGCAACCCCCCCAAAAAAAAAAAAAAAAAAAAAAATCTGCAAAAGAAACCCAAAATAATCTGCGAAAATCACCTGCTGCCAAGCAGCCACAGCAAAGCTGTGCACTGCTTTGCTCCTCACACACACCAGCACAGAGATGCACCCGTAATATTGTACCCAGCACCTCCAGCAGGGTGGAAGTCAGCCCCCAGAGCCCGAGGAACAAGCCCCTGCTGGCAACAGCAGAGAAGGTGGGCTGGAAAAACCAAGAGGCTGCTGCCAGGGGAGCAGAAACACTAAATATTTACACAGCCTGCCATCAGCCCTCAGGCAAGGGGGTGGCAACTCTACAATTTGAGAATTTAAAAAAGCAGCCAGCATAACAATTTTTGCATCACTAAAAGTGCAAGAAAATTACTTAAACGTACCCAACGGGGGGAATTAAACTGAGCCAGGACAAAGGGAACCAAGTGCTTAAGCAGTGCAAAGAAAAATGCCAGCTCATGGGGGTTTGATGGGGTTTAGTGGTCAGGAGGTATCAGTGCCTGCAAAACACAAAGGCACGGCTCACCCACCTTCAAAACAGAGCCAGGACTGGGGTGGGAAAACACCCAGACTACCATCAGCAGCACCAAAGGGGTTCCCAAGGAGAAAATAGCCCCTTCCCTGGGTGCTGCAGGAGAGCTGATACTGCAGTCTGATCCACACTTCCCACATTCACGCACCAAGCAGGGCCAAAGGGGAGCCTCGGAGGAACAGAACAGCCCAACTTCTCCCAAAGAGCCAAACTAGGAGCTAAGAGCACTGGGCTGAGCTTAAATGCAGCCTTTGGCACAGGGTGTGGGTGGGATGCCCAGGTGAGAGCAGTTGGGACCCAGCTTTGCAGGTGAAGAGAGGTGAGAGCAATGTGCCACCACCCAGGTGCCATTGACCACTGTGATGCTCCCGGGTGAGCCAAGACACGCTGCAGTAAATAAAGTGTCACCTTGGCAGAGCAGTGGGGGACGGGACAAGGACCCTGCGGGAGTAACACAAAGCTACCCATCATCCTGTCCATGTCCACCCTCTTAGTAAGCCTTGCACCTCCAGAAGGAATTCTGGCCCCTCAGTTTGGGAAGGATGTTGAGATACCTGAGCACATCCAGAAGAGGCAACGAGGCTGGAGTGGGGCTGGGAACACAAACCCTGTGAGGAACGGCTGAGGGAGCTGGGGATGCTCAGCCTGGGGAAAAGGAGACTCAGAGGTGACCTTGTCACTCTCTACAGCTCCTTGAAGGGTGGCTGTGCTCAGGTGGGGTTGGGCTCCTTCCCCAGGCAGCACTGACAGAACCAGAGGACACAGTCTCAAGCTGCACCAAGGGAAATACAGGTTGGATATTAGGAAGAAGTTTTTCACAGAAAGGGTGATAAAGTTCTGGAATGGCTGCCTGGGGAGGTGGTGGAGTCACCATCCCTGGGTGTGTTTAACAAAGCCTGGATGTGGCACTGGGTGCCAGGGTTTAGCTGAGGTGTTGGGGCTGGGCTGGACTCGATGATCTTGAAGGTCTCTTCCAACCTAGTTAAATTTAAAAAAAAATATTTTTTTTAATTGCCATTGCCTCCTGTAGGAAGGCAGGGAAGCCATTGCAAAGCAGGGACCCATCCCAGTGTCCTCCTCTCTCCCAGCCAGCACATCTGCCCCAGCAAGGTTGCGGGTTGCTGGTGTTTATGCTGTACCTTGGCTTGGCTTCATCTCTGAGCCTCTTTCATGTCAGGCCACCACACAAGAAGCTGACACCCTCCACTGCCGGCCCCAGGGAATTATCCCTGCCAAGACTCTGGGGACGTGCATGGGGTCTGGAGCAGATCCAGGCAGCACCAGCTCTGGAACAGTCACACACTGTGCCACTCCAGCATCCCTGTGCCAAGTGCCACAGCCTGGAGGTGTCTTGTGGTGTCTTTACAAGTGCGTAAAGAAAGCCAAAGTCACAACCATTTCCCCCACCTCTTTTTTTCCTTTTTCTTTGAGGGTGCCAGGTGCCAAGCATCTCCTAACATGGCCAAGAGAGCAGGTTCAGCTGCTCCCTGGAAAAACCTGGGAATCCCCACGGGATGAAATGCAGTCACACAGCGCTGACGTGCAGATGGGCACTTCAGGGTGTGACGGCACCTTTGGGTCTGTCCCACATCCTCTGAGGCTGGGACCCCAGGGGACAGAGTGACAGAGAGCAGACTGCATCCCCCGGGGAAGAGGCAGCACATTGCAGCAGCCAGATTTTCCCTGGCAAGCTACTGCCAGCTTCCACGAGAGGGCTTTGCTGCACAAGGAAAGGAAATGAGAGGAGCTCCTGCTTCCAATTAGGTCCTGCTTTTCCCCACATCTCAGCCAGGGCTTAGCAGGCACCAGCAGGGCACAGTCACCCAGGATTACACCCAAAGGTGACATTTGTATGTCAGTGACGGTACTGATGCACTTTTTTTGTCACTGAAGCCTCTCTTTCCATGGTGAGCTGCATCCCAGGGTGGCCGCAGCTGAGCCCAACTTTCCCAGGGGACTCTGGCACTAACCTGTCCCCAAAGCAGGGACACAGCCCTCACCATCCCATTGCACAAGAAGCTGGCCACTGCACTAGGAGAGGCACCGGGTTGTCACCCGCAAGTCCTCCCAGCAGAGCCGGGCGCTTTGCAGCACATCTGTTGATGGATGGGCAGTGCCCTTGTTCCCACGGAGATAAGCACCACTGGCTGCCACCGTGGGAACTCGCAGGGCAGAGGAGGAGCAGGAGAGAGGATGATGAGTCTCCTGCCCCCGGCACGGCCAAAAGAATTCACCCTGATTTCCGTGCACACTCACTTGAGCAGGAGACGTGAATCACGGTGCAGGTACGTGTAGGGACAAGCCGAAGGCCACCGGCTCCGGGAAATGACAGCGTTGCACCTGGCCTGGTCAGCCCTGGGCGTGTCCTTACAGACACCAACCCCTTATCTGAACAGATGCAGCTGGGTTTGGGCAGCGCTGCCCTAGATGAAGATCTCCCAGATCCCTGGACCTCAAACAAATCCCCAAAACGGTGAGGTCTGGGCGAGGACAGCCACTTAAACTCACGGGGATTGAGTTCCATGAGAGCAAAGCCTGGCTCATCCCTTGGCAGGCTCTCTGCAGGCTGGCTGGAGGGCGGGAAGCACACAGCATCTCTCAAGGTCACTGCAGCCTGCTCCACTCGTGATCTAACACGAAGCGACGCGTGGCCGGGCGGGCAGGAGCCGCAGGGGGATGCGCCGGCTGCTTCTGTCAGGCGGTTGCTTCCCCCCCTCCGGGCTGTGCTGGGAAAAAAGCACCGGAGCCAGGCACGGCTGAGCACCCGGCCAAGCTCCCACTGCCCCCGGCACTCCGGAGCTTCTCCACACCCGGAGGAGACATGGCCAGCTCCGCACTGAGAGCTCCAGAGACCGCCTCGGTCACAAAACAGGGATTGCCGGGCTTCCACTGGGAGCTGAGAGGGAAGGAGCGGGCTGTGGCCGGGAGAGTGAGGAACTGGGGTGACCTGGGAGGGGACTGACCTTGCCAGCATGGCAGGGTTGGGATCAGAGCCCAGCTCTGCTCAGCTCGCCAGGCAGCACAACCACTCTCCCTTCCCCGGCCACACGAGAGGTGGCTCCTTCCTCCTGCCACTTGTCACCCTGTTTATTTTTAACAGCCTTCCCTCCTGCCTGGATATAAGCCCCCCCGCGAGAAGCGTCTCCTGGTGCTCTCGCAGCAACAGCCAGCCCTGTGGCCCTGCTGTGAGCCCAGCGTGGCTGGTCCCTCCCCACCTGGCCACTGACCAGGGACATCACGTCACGCTCTCCTGAGCTGGAGGCAAATGCTCGCTCCTTTGCTGTTTCCAGGAAGGGAATTTCAGTGAGCCCAGGGCAGGGAGCGCTGCCAGGACCAAAGGGAGACAAGGTCAAGCACGAGGCATGTGTCACCCTGGCCACCACCCTGCACATTGGCCCTTTAACACAAAACAATTCCTCCTGGAAAACCACAACAAGAACAAGGCTTAGAGAAATATAAACTGCAACTGTCTCAGCAGTGCTGTCCTCTAAGGACAGAGCCACGCTCCGAGAAGGGATGGAGAACAACACCACAAATATCCAGGGGGGTTTACACTCAGCTCCCTCCATCCAGGGTTTACATCCTGCTGACATTTGTTTGCCATTAACAGCAAAGCCACAGGGCAGGGACACAGCAGTGAAGGAAGTGGCACAGGCTGGGCGCTGCCATGGCCCTTGCTGGGCGCCAGAGCCGGGAAGGCGAGTGTGGCACGGGGTAAATCCCTGCTTGAAAACACCACACAGGGTTTTACATCTCTCCCTGGCCACCCATGCCACACCACAGAGAAGGGAATCATGGAATAGTTTGGGCTGGAAGGGACATTTAAAGATCCAATCCTCCTGCCATGTGCAGGGAGACTTTGTTCTATCTCAGGTTGCTCCAAGCCCCATCCAACCTGGCCTTGGACAATTCCAGGGATAGGGCATCCATTCATCTAGGAAACCTGTTCCAAAGCACAGGAAGAACAGTTCCCTCCCCTGTCCGTCCTTCCTGCCTTCCCATGGGAGTCTGCCTTCCTCCGGATGTGGCTCCTCCCAGCCTCCCCACCATGTCAAGGGCTCATGGGGTCAAGCATTCCCACCCGATCACACAAGGCTGCAAATGGACAGTGCTCAGCTCTGCCCTCCCCACACCCTTGTCCTGAGAGTTTTCCATCCACTCAGCCCTGGGCTGGGGGCAAGTTTGGCTCCAGGGGTTTCTCTCTCACCCCAGAGAGGTGAGGGTATCCCATTGCCCCTCACAAGTTGCCCATTCCCACAGAACTGTAGATGCTTGTTGACGTTTCACTCGGACTGCTGTAAAACTGCCCTGGGCCAGTTTTGGTCAAAAAAAACCCACATCAATTCCTCCTGCCTTAAAAAACAGCAGTCCCATTGCCATGGAGATAGAGCACAGCACTGCTCCCACAGCCTCCTTTGTGGAGGCAGGGCAGGGACACTTGGTGCCCTCAGCACCGTGCCTTGGGGGGCAAACCTGCCCCAAGTCCTGCCCTGGCTCCTGGCTTGGCCCTTCCACCAACACACACTGCCACCACCCGTGGTGGATGGGAGCAGCTGGGATGGAGAACCAGGTGTGCTGGCAAAGCCCACCTGCCTGCACTGCTCGATGCCCAAGTTAGCAGGAATAAATCTGAGAAACTGAGAGGGACACAGCTGAAACAGCCACTTCCTCCTTTTTTTTTCCGAGGAATGCTCCAGCCACGCTCCAGCTGTGACCCCAGCTCCACAAGGGACAGTGCCAGTGGGATCCACTGCTGCTGTGCCACACTGCCAGCATCCTCTGCTGCTTCCAGGAGGAGAGCAAGGCACCCTCAGCCGGGGGCTGAGGGGAGCAGACACCCACAGGACTCCCACAGAGTAAGCACTGGGGCTCCCACCTCTGCATCCCACTCCGGCCATGCTTCCTGCTCTCTCTCCCCTTTCCTGCCTCTCCCAGCCCACCCTCCAGATTTCCGAGCGAGCCGTCTCCTTCCTGCCCTTCACAGCAGGGCCGGCATGTCCCATCCGCCCAGGCTTCTCCATTCCCCTCCCTGTTCCCCATTCCCCTCCCTGTTCCCCATTCCCTGCTTCCCTCCGCTCCGCCTGACCGGGACCGCAGGGCTCCGCTGGCAGGGCGGAGGCTGCGGCTTGCCAAAGCAAACAGCACACGAGGAGGAGGAGGAGGAGGGCGGCCGAGGCCGGAGCAGGCGAAGGGCAGAGTCCACCAGCGGTCCCTGCTCTGCGCTGGGGAGGTTCCTTCCCCTCGCTCGCCAAATGCTCCGCCTTGGCTCCGCGCAGCCGGGGTTTGGCAGGCAGCGGGAGGCAGAGGCAGTCCTTGGCTCAGCAGAGCCCGGGATGCTGAGCAGCCTCGGGGGGCCGAGCACCTGTGGGAAATGAATTTGTATTATCTATTTACCTTTTTTTTTTTAATTACCATAATTAAGCTTTACAAAATTCAAAAACTTTACAAAATACATTATTACGCGATTCAAGTGTTTGGTCTTAATCCGACGAGCACCCTTTGTGCCATCCCTCCTGTGGGTCTGGGGTGGGGGCTGAGCTTCACGAGGTGCGGGAGGCCAAGGGAAAGCCGATCCCCGGCTGGAGTTCTCCTGCAAGCAATTTAAAGCAAGGTCTTTTCCTCCCGCTCTGCTCGCTGCCAGGAAAAGCAGCAGGAAAATATTTCCCTGGGAATTGTTTTTGTTCCTTCCTCTGTGTCTGTACGCATGAAGCTCTCCTCCGCCTTGGACATGCCTCAACCTGTCCCGAGGCTCAGATTAATCCCCTGCACCGCCAGGGACGACAGCTGAGGTCATACGCTGTCAGCAGAAGCGAGGAGGAGGAGGAGGAGGAGGAGGAGGAGGAGGAGACCTTCCCCCGAGGAAAACACATTCGTTCCCAACCAGAGCAGTGAGCATGAAAAAGGACAGCCCTGGCTGCTCCTCCTGAGCAGAAGGTCACCCTGCCACACACCGGAGCATCCCGCAGGACGGGGACACCTCACTGCTGGCAGTGCTGCAGAGCCTAAAGCCTGGCTTAAGTACAAGGCCGGTGTGAGTCGAGGTAGCTGCAGGCAGCAAATGCCAGGCAGGTCACAGCATGTCACTTTTGGGGCATGCAGCTGCCTGAAAACAGGTCAGGGACAATCGGTAGCTCTGCTTTTCTGCCAGCCTGGGAAAGGTCTGGCTGGCCTCCTTGGCTGTGGCTGCAGGAATGGGAAAAAGGATGAGGTGTCGCCCCTGGCTGCACCTGAGAAGAGACTGCGGGGCCACGAGAGCCAGCCCAGATGCCTGCAGGCAGCTCTCAGCACCCCACTGCTTCGGAGGGAAGAGAGGAGGGAGGGAGAGTGGGAAAACTGGGATAGAGGGAGAGGGCATCCACCTCAAAGCCGGTCCTTTGGTGTGCAAAGTGCTCAAATACCGCCTCAGAGCAACTGGGAGAAACTGGGAGAGCTCAGCTCCAGTAAATGATGCTCCTCAGCCCTGCCCAGGCAGTTTACCTCCCTCTCCTCCCCTTTTTCCCTCTGCCTCGCGTGAGTGCTTGGGAAATAAACGATGACTATTTGCCTGCAGCTCTAAGCCCTTCCCTCCCCCTCTCCCCAGGCTCCATCACCAATAAATCACCCCGCTGGGAGAGAGGGCCAGAGGAAACCAGAGGCACAAAACCTCGAACAGAGCCTTTTTTTTCCCCCTGCTCTCCCAAGCAGCTCTGCATTTCATTAGGCAGCCAGGCCAGCCCTCGCCCAGCTGGGGAGAAGGAGGGAGGGGAGGGAGGCCCCTCAGGGTTTGCATGTCGGGAGCAGAAATCACAACCAGAAGACCGAGAGAAGGGAGTTGTTTGTGTTTGTCGCTCGTCCCGGTGCTCGCCTGGCCCTGACCCTGCCTCCAGGAACCCGTGCTGCCCTGGAATAACTCTCTTCTGTTGGGTTTCCTCCTTGCCAAGGCAGCCCTGGGCACCTTCCAGCCAGCTTCTCCCCACTCCAGCCATCCCCTCACGGTGCCAACCCCTCTCTCTGCCCCTCTCCAGCCTCTCAAAGGATCCTCCTTGGAAGAAGCCCTGGAGTTTTCCATGAGCCTTAGCCCTGCCAGGAAGCTGCACCCCTTTCCCCCTCCCCCTGGGCTGGACCACCCTGCCCAGGAAAACACGGAGCCTCTCCCTGCTCCCCTGCAAGAGCCCCCCAACCCGCTGGGGACCGGGGAGGGGGGTCCCCCCACCCACCCTAAATATACATTGGCAGAGCATCACTGGCAAGCACAGTACATTGGAGACAGATGCAAGCCCCGCAGCAGCACGGGAGATCCGGGCGTGCCTCTCCTCAGCCTTTGGAACTATCCTCTAAGCACGCAGCACTATGCCACAGTACATCCCCACCCCTCCTTCCCCGCAAAAAAAACCCTGTCCTGGGGTTTAGCCTTTGGCAAAGCTTCCTGCCAGAGCTGCTCTAGTGTCCCCGGGCTGCCCAGGCAGGGAGAGACCCCAGGAGGTGCAGCCCCCAGGGATGATCCAGTACCCCTGGATAGGGAGAGACCCCAGGAGGTGCAGCCGCCAGGGATGATCCAGTCCCTCTGGGCAGGGAGAGACCCCAGGAGAAGCAGCCCCCGGGATGCTCCGGTACCCTCGGGCTCCCCGCGGCTCCCCAGGCAGGGAGAGGCCCCAGCAGGCACAGCTCCGCTGCTGGCCTGCCTCCCGCCCCCCTCCCAGCAGCCTGCCGGATTCCTGAGCACTGACACAGGATGCTGCAGCAGTGAGTGTGCAGGGCCTTCCTCCTCTTCCCATGCCCCAGGAGAGAAGGGAAGGCTGGGTTGCATCAGGCCAGGAAGGAGCGAGAGCAGCCGGAGTGAAACGCAGAGCTCCTGCGAACCCCTGGCTGCCCATCGGCTCCCAGCCCCGAAGGTTTCCAACAGCCCCTGCTGGCACCTGGCCCGGGCCAGACGCCTTTAAAGGTCGGGGTGATTCACACCTTTGACACCCCATTATTGGCGAGAGCCGGTTTTAAGTCATTCCCTCTCCCCAGAAGGTATCTCCGAGGAGAGGCGCAGCTCACCCGCCCGGAGCTGCAACCAGGGATTACTCCTGGATGATTACAGCAGGAGAAAAGTGAAAGGTTGCTGCCTGCCCTCCTTCCCAAGCATCATCCTGGCAGCCCAGCTGCCATAGCATCTATCCCACCCTCCGGCTCTGCTGAAGGATTTTCCCAGCGCTTCTCCTCTCCCACGGGACCTGACCCGAACTGGGGGAAGGGCAACAGCCGAGGCCAGCGCTTCCAGCAGCTCGTTACTATTCTAGGAAGGGTAGGATCCTGCCATCTTCCCATTAAGTCATCTCCTCCTCGACCCGGTGAGGCAGTTTCCACAGGAGTCATCCTCTGTCCCAAGTGATGGAAGTTTTTATTTTTATCTGGCTTATTTATGCACTTCTCTTCCCTCCTTCATCATTGGCCTGGGCAGTGAGTTTGGGTCATTAGCCTCAGCTCGAGCTCATTCCCTGTCCTTGCTCAGCTGTCCCCTCCATCAGCCTCATCTCAGTAGCTCTGTGAGCAGAAGGAAAAGTCCAGGGGTACAAGCAGCACAACAGAACAGATGAGTTAAGGTAAACAAACCCAGCTTAGATAAAAGTGATTATAGGAATTGGGAAAAAAAAAAAAAAAAAGGCACTGGGGGAGTAAAAAATAAAATGAAACAGAGCAGAAAATTTGATTCCAAAAGTAACACAGTGCCATTATTAGGGATCTTTTCAATTTGAGGCTGGTTTGGTCCAGACCCCTCAGCAGAGCTCACCAGCAGCTATCACATCTCTGTTATTTTTTTATTTTTTCTGTCCCCCTCAGCCACAGCAGCCAGAGGCTCCCTGGGGACATGCACGTCCCAGGGAGCAAACCCCACACGTTCAAACCCAGCCACGGGATCAAACGAGGCGTGTGTCAGCACAGCAGATGGAGCTGGGCCAGGTCTTTCAGGGACACGGCTCCGTGGCCACGAGCCGGGAAGGGAGAACTCGCTCACCTCAGGTAGCTCCACGGAAGGTCACATGAGCCCGAGGGAGCTGCGTGGGCATCTGTGGGCAGTCTCTGCCCTGTTGGCAGAGGCCAGCAGCAATTAAGGTGTTGCACAATTCTCCTCTGGAAGACAGAGTAGATATGAGCGCTGCTGGGTGCTCTGTGCCAGAGGGAGGCTGGGTCTTGTCTGTGTAGGGACACCAGGGCCACACAAACCAGCAGGACCAGGTGATCATCCAGGGGTTGGACGCCCAGAAAATTTTTAGACATGCCAAGATCAGGAATGTCCCCATCCCATTTTGGGATTTGGAAGCTGGGCAAAATCATTCACTTCCATGGAGATGCTGTTGGTGGACAAGGAGCAGGACTAAGAGCTGCTCTCCTTGGCCTGGGGAAGGAAACTGTGCTGGTGTAGGAGAGGAGGCTGTTTCCATCCTCCAGCCCAGCTTCTGACCCCAAGAGCAGGAAAGATGAGAGGGATAGTACTGTGTAGCCATCCTCCTTCTCCTCTCACTGGAGAGATCCTCCTCATCTCCCTTGAGACAGGAGTGAGAGTGTGGGGTTCTCCTGGAGAGCACCTTCCCATCACCTCCCAAAGGTCAGTGAGTGAAAAGAAATGTCTCATCACACCCCATTTCCTTGTGTCACCTACCAGACTGAAATTGTGCCACTATTAGGTACAATTACCTAGAAAATTAAGATGGTAGGACTTTTGCTTTTACTGAAGAATAAGGAACTATTAAATTGTACACCAAGTATTAGAGCTGCCTCAAAGCCACCCCAGACCAGGCAGTTTCTCCTCATCTCTCCCATCCCCCTGTTTTGGGATGACCCACCCCAACACCTCCAGTTTCTCACAGGTCCAAGGTGTTAAAAACCTCACGCTGGTCACTTCTTATGCCCATCCCCAAAACAAGTTCCCAAGGCTCAGCCAGATATCCCAGGCTGCACTTCACAGCACACAAACATCTTCGACTTGCCAGAAATGCAATCCCCAGTTGAAAAGTTCATTAATTAGGAGCAGAGAAGCCTCTAGTGAATCTTCCAGCAAGAACCAGGGAAAAAAAAAATCCCCCACAATTCAGTCTAATTACAACGCCTTGGGGCACTCCACTCACTGTGAAGCTGAGGCCAAACTTTTCTCCCCACCCCTAACAGCAGGAACTTTAACCCAGTTATAGTTTTACTGATAATGAAAGAGAAGGAAAAAAAAACCCTCCTGATATTTATCATTTGAACTATTCTGCAAGTAACAGCAAAGAAGAGGCACAGAAACACTTCTTGCAGAGCAGTAGCTGTGTTCTACTGGGTAAAAATCCTCTCACACAGCCCCAGTCCAGATCCCCGAGCACTGGAAGCCAGTGCTCAGCCCAGCTGTGCCACAGGCCTGGTCAGACTGCACCCAGCTGCTCCTCAGGGATTTAGCAACCGCTTTCCACCCACAGACAGTGACTCTGCATTAGGTACTTCCAGAGCAAGACCTCAAATGCCACGGCAGCTCCGGCCCCGAGAAGAGGCTGTAGCCAGAAGAGCAGTGGGAGCACCTGGAAGATCCTGGGAAGGACTCCAGGCACCCTGACATAAGCTCCCTTTCTTCCAGCTCCCAGAAGAGCTGGGCTCCAACCCACCCCCAAGCCTCTGGCGAGGCTGGGTGGATCCAGCCACAGACATGCAGAACCACACCCCGGCTGCTGCCTGCCCTCCTCCCCCTCGAGCCACTGGGGCACAAACAGGAACTAGGCTCATACACTTGAAAATATTTAATACGTGTTGTACACGTAGAAATTACATTTTATACAAAACATGATACATCACTGAAGGAGAACACTGTACAAAATTCCCTACGGGAGCCCCAAGCCTTTATACAACAAAGACCGGGAGTTACCAAGCCTAACAAACAGGCTCAAGGACTTTCCGTCAGAGCGTCTGTAAACTTCGTTCCTCTCAATAAACACTTTTAAAAAGCACCATGTAATAGTTCTGACCTAAACCTTTCCAAAATAGAGACTTTATTTAATAAACTTAATACTTTCCAAGCTTAAAATATCACCCGCCGGGGGCGCCCCCGGGGTCGGCGGCAGCCGAGGAGCCTCCCCCGGGCGCCGGGGAGGGCGGCGGCTCCGCCGGGAAGGGGAATTCCGGGAGGGCAGGGCCGGGGGCGCTCCCAGGGCGGGTGCCGGCAACCGGAACCCGGCGGGGATCGGGGAAGCGCTGCCGCTGCTGCCCCGCGGCCCCTCCCGTGCGGCGGCGCAGGGCGCCGGGTCTGGCCGGCGCCGGAGCCCCGCGGCGCTCGGTGGGTGGCACCTCCGGGCCCCCCGGGCCGCGGCGGGGAGCCAGTCTCTGCGGCCGGGACATCAGAAGGCCACGATGGCCGTGCTCCAGGGGTTGAGGGTCCGCAGCACCGGCTCGTCGCAGCAGATCTGTCCCGGCTCGGCCGCCGCCTCGGCGGGCGCCGTGCCCGCCGCCGCTTCGCCGCCGTCCAGAGGCGGTCGCCGCCGGCCCTTGGGCTCCTTGCTGAGCAGTCCCGAGAAGCTGGAGCCGAAGATGCTGATGAGGCTGGCCACGTTGCCCGTCTCCATGTCCTCCTGCTCGCCCGGTGGCGGTGGCGGCAGCGGCGGCGGCTCCTCCTCCTCGCGGCGGGGCTTCTTCACCGGGGAGCCCGCCTGGCCGCGCTCGCCGGCGCCCCGCTTGCGGGGGCAGTGCGGCGGCGGGGGGGCCCCGGCGCAGCCCCCGCGGCTCTCGCCGCAGCAACAGCGCCGCGGCCGGGGGCCCTGGCAGTCCCTCCCCGCCTCGTCCTGCGGGGGCGGCGGCGGCGGCTCCTCGGCCGCCCAGGCGGCGGTGCGGGGCGGCGGCGGCTCCTCCTCGGGGTGCGCGGCGGCCGCGGGGGGCGGCTCAGGCGGGCAGCCCGGCTCGCTCAGGTAGACCTGTCGGGCGCTGCGCAGCACCAGCGACACCAGGAGGTTCTTGTGCAGCTTCAGGCCGCCGCGCTGGCCCCGCGCGCTGTAGATCTTGCCCAGCGAGATGCTGACGATGCGATGCGCCTCCAGCTTGAACTCCATGGGGAAAGCAGGTGGGCGAAGGGGGGGGGAATTAAAAAAAAAAAAAAAAAAAAAAAGTTAAAACTCCGGGCCAAGCGGGGATCCGTGCCTCACCCCAGCTCCGCACGCCGCCCCTTCGCGCCGCAGACTGAGCGAGGCCACGCGCCCGCCCGTCTTTTATACCGCCCCCGCCTCAGCCAATCAGGGCGCGCCGCCGGCCGCTCCAACCGCCGGCTGGCCCCCGCGCGCGCGCTCCGGCCAATGGCGGCGCAGGACAGCGCGTTCGAAAGCTCGCCCCGCGGAGAGGGCTCTTAAAGCGGCAACGCCAGCGCGCCGCGCGGGGTGGGCCCCACCGCGGCAGCCCCGGCTCGCTGCACCCCACACGGGCAGCGCGGGGAATTTGGGCCAAAGCGATGGAAACGTGCCTTGTGGAGAAAGAACAAGCAAACAGCAAACTGAACAAAACAAATCAAACCCGGCGCAGCCTCCGTTTTGTCAGGTTGGGAATGTTTCCCGCAATTTCAGCCCCTTGTCTGGGATCTTGTCGTGCTGGAGAAGGAGCTGGTGGTGGTGATGGCTGGAGGGCGAAGCGTGTCTGTGAGGATTTCAGGGAAAACCTGCCCTGATGTGGAGCAGAAAGCCGTGCTTGCCCAGCTGCCAGGCGGAATTCTGCTCCAGGGGCCTGGCAGTGAAGCTCCCAGAAAGCCCAGGGCAGAGAGAAGATCCACAAAAAGGTTGGGATAAGGGCTACAGGGGAGGACAAATAGGGCATCTCCAAGCCGGTGGGGACCACGGCAAACTGGAGCATCTTGTTTGGGAGCTGGAACATCACTGGGCTGTAGCTGTGAAAGCTGGTGGCAGGATCAGCAGGGTGGCTGGGGGACACAGGAGACGACACAGGCACCCCCAGACACAGCTCCAGGCACCAGGGTGGCCTCCAAGAAAGCTTGGAGGGTGTTTCAGAGCTTGGAGAGCAGACCTTCCTCCTTCCACCAAGGACTAACCACCATTTGCAAGCAGAAAAGAAGTGAAAGGGCATAAAATTAAGGAAGTTCAACACGCTGCCCCAGAGTATCAGTTTCCACTCCCAGCTGACACATAACAACTTGCTTCCATCCCTTTTTTCCCAGGGGATGAATCCACAGACTCCCCTGAAGGAAAGCCACAGACTGTCATGATGTTTTGTTGGCAGGACCTGTCACCATGTCCTGGCCTTCTAGAAGGACAAAAGGGTGGCTGGTCACAGAGGTAACAAAAAAAAGGGTGAAGATGAGGCCACACCAACGCATAGTTGACATAGAAAGAGCCTTCTCAAAAAAAACCAAAAAAAAAAACCAAAAAAAAACAACCAAAAAAAACCAACAAACCTACACTCAGGACAAATGTATGTTTTCCTCCTGGTCAAACACAGATGGAAAACCTCAAAATGCCACTCTCTGGGTGTCAGACACAACAGCATGTCAGGCTGGGTGTTGACATCTCAAAACGCCCAGCTCTCCTCCACCAAACCTGCCATGCTCCATCTGAAGTGACCGGACCGGGGCACGCTCAGCCACACGGCCAAAACGGCCAAGCCCAGTTTCCCCCACAGACAAAAAGTCCCACAGGCAGAAAGTCCCACCTTAGCCCACAGCAGGGAGAGCCTGTCCTGGCCGCAGGGAGCGGGGCTGTCCCCTCCACACCCGGCGTGGGAGGCCAGAGGGACGCGAGCTCCAGCGGTGGGAACCGAGGCTTTCCCGACCTGCCAAACCTGCTCCCCGCACCTCGGAGGGCCAGCAACACCCTGTCCTAAGCCCTCGGGTCAGCCTAACCAGCCAGGGCAAGGCTAGGCTTGCATGCCTGGGACTGCAGTCACGGCTCTTCACCCACCACCAGTGTCCCCTTGGTGGCACAGGGCTGGCCGTGCCCCTGGACGATGCATCGCCAGCTCTGGGACTGCTGTTTGCCGGATCTGGGCACTTGCATCTTCAGCAGAGGGTCAGAAAGTCACATTTGATACATCTCTCAGCTAGGCATATCCCAACTCAGGGACAAAAAGCAGCAGTGCAAAGTCATCACAGCAGCTGGGAAAAGCCCAAGGCAGGTGGAGGAGGCAGAGCGTGGGAGCTCTGTGGGGTGAAGATGCCTGGATCCGAGCAGACTGACCTGTTCTGCCGCTCACCACCTCACCCTGATGGCACGAGGCACCACTTCGCTGCAGTCACTGCCTTCTGAACGCTACCCTGCCTGGGAACAGGCGGGCCAGCAGCCCCGCCCGGGTCCGGCCAGGGATTAGCAGGATGGGGATGGGGACTGAGTGATCCCTCATCCCTCTTAATGCTCAGACAGAGCACCAGCAGGGAGGAGCAGAGGTGCAGAACGTCGGGCAGCAGAGCTGGTATCCAGCACCACGAGTTTCACCCACCAACACCATGGCTGGTGTCGGGCACAACCATCAGCACGGGCACCAAAGCCCTGCCTCGACATCTGCCTGCTCTCCGTGTCCTCTGCAGAGATGGGGTGATGGCTTTTCCTTTTCCACAACAACATCTCATCTCAGAATCATGGTCCAGGACATTTGCCAAAGCAAAGGTGCATGCACACTGCATTGATATGTATATCATTATCTAAAGTGGGTTGCTCCAGCTCCACAGACACATTTAATTCTCATCCCTGGGAATGACCCAAAGACTAGTCTGGCTTTAGCTTCTGTGTCAAAGTGATCTTTTTCATTTGTTTTCTAGCAGGAACTACCTCGAATGGCAATCATCCTCGGGGGGACCCACGGAAGAGGCAGGCGGGAGAGGACGAGCAGCAGCGCGGGCAGAGGCAGCGCTGGCAGCCGGTTGAAGGCAGGCAGTATTTTGGTGGCAGCCCCGTCGTTCCCTCCCAGGCTGATGTCATGCTTTAGTAACTTTGAGGCCGAGTCACATGGCAGCTTCTGAGGTCAGCGCCTGGGGTGGCTTTGTCTGCCTTCCTTATGCCTGCCCTGAGGCTCCTGCCCGCGCCCGGAGCGGCCCCGCTGGCGGTGCCCCCATTGGGGCTGCCCTCCGAGCACGGCAATCTCCTGCTAGCCACGGGGCTAGCACAGCTGGGCACAGCTGGATGCACCCCCTGTCCTTCCATCTGCCCGCGGAAGGGACATCGCCCCCAGCCCTGCGGGGTGGTGGTACAGGAGAAAGAGGCGGAGGGAAAGGGTGTGACCGGCCGCTCTAATCTCCTCATGTGATCCAGCGGGGTTGGAAGGGGTTTGACGAACAATTAACAATCCTCCGGCTCAGCTGCTGTTTCCCGAAATAGCTCTGGCAGCAGGAGGAGGAGGAGGAAGGGGGCGGCCGGGCTGGCTGGCAGACAAAGGTGGCCTCTCCGCCAGCAGAGCTGCGGCCGGCACGGTGGCCAGGAGGCAGCCCCGGTGGCCCACCTGGAAAGGAAAACAATGCGACATAAAAGCAGCTCGAGGGAGGGAGGAAGCAGCTTGTGGTACGACTAATAATCGCAGAGGGCTGCGCACACACCAGCGGCTTTTTTGGAGGCGTTTCAATTGAGAGCAGAGGAGGTCGGCGCCGAGATGCTCGCTGGGGATTCGTGCGGTCGAATCTTGGCCGGGAGCGGCGGGGGATGCTGGGGCAGCCCCAGCTCCGGCAGCACCGCGGCTCTGCCGGCCCCCCGAGCCTGGCTGAGCCCCGTCCCGTCCCGGCCATCTGGCTCCCAGCACGGCCCCCCGCGGAATGAGGATGTGGTTAGCGAGATCCTGTTCCGACAGCGGTGCCTGACCCCTTCCTCAGCCCCCCGCCAGCTCCTCGCTGTCACCAAATGTGCGGCCCAGGCCCCAGGGGGAAGCCAGATGCAGTAAAGAGGCGGAAAACCCTCCAGCTAGGATGGACAGTGAAATTAGGGTCTCCTCGAAGCACACACTGAAGTCATCCACCACCGGCTGTCCCAGTGCCACTGCCGTGCATCGATGCCTCTCTCTTCTGTTCGGACCAGGATTCATGAGTTAGACCCTTCCTGAGAGGAGGATGGGAACAAATCCACCAAAAGCCCCTCACCACCAGCAGTGCTGAGGCAAAAGCCTTTCGCACCAACAGCTGCCTGGAGCAAAAACAGAACTTCAGGACAGCCAAAGCCCCAGGGAGATCCAGGCACGTCCCCCAGTGATTGCTGACGTAGATGAAACAGGACAGAGAAGACCATTTCCAAATGGGAATCTGTCCACAGCTTGAGTTCATTTCTGGATGGGAATAAACATCTGAATTGCAAGGCACACATGCGGGGCTCAGGAGGAAGAGGAGGAAGGTTGTCTGGGGTTGGGTTTTTTGCCCAGAAAAATCAATGATTCGTGTGGATGCGGTCTGGACCTGCCACAATCGGATATTGGTAACTAATCCCCCAGGGTTCCCAACTGCTCTGCTTTACCCTTGCTTGGAGATAAGGTCAGAAGAGCTGGGAAACATCCCAAAACACAGCCCAGAGAGCCAAACACTAATCGCTGATGAATGAAAGCCAAACACAAGCAAAACAAATACAAACAAATCAATACAAACCTAAACCCAGAGGAGAGGAAGCAGCTCCCTCAGCCTCTGAGAGCACTGAGACACCCGCCCCAAAACCACAGTGAGGTGTGAGCCTGCAGCACAGCCATGTACTAGAAAGCAAAGGGGTTTTCCAGTGTTAAAACCCCCTTCCCATGGCAGAGATCATAGTGCTACTATCCCAGGCAGGCAGGACTCTCTCCTAAACTTTTTTTTTTTTTTTTTTTTTTTTTAATTTTCACCACTGATCTGGGATTCCCCCCTGCACAAATGATTTAAAATTTTCCTTCCCTCCTTCTGAACTGCTGGCTTGGGATTTCCCTCTGCTCCCCTGGAGAACAGTGACCTGTCCCTCTGCCCATCAGATATCCTGCTGCTCCTCCAGCAGTCTCTCCAAACACAATGAGGGGGGAAAAAAAATCCCACTCCCAGCTATCAGCTTCTTCAGGCAGCTGTTTCCCTTGGAAAAAATGTGACCCCCTCATCTTTCAGTGGGTTATGGTACTGGTTTGGGTTTCCTGGGGAAAAAATGCATTTATTTGTCTGGGGTTTCCTATCAGACAACCCTTCTATTGTAGTCCACCTTCCTGTATGTTTTTTGCCCTCTCTGATACGCCTGCAATGGGTCCTGTGCCACTTCCAAAGGCTGCCTTGTGTCCAGGGCATAAAGAAACAGGCCAGCCCCGGCATGCAAAGCCCACGTTTTTCACTGGAGTGATTTGCTCCCCAGCAAACTCCGAGCTAAAGCAGGCAGCAGCCTCGGTGACTGGGGCTAAACATCTCCAATTAATCACAGGAACTCCGCAGCCCGGCAATCCGCAGGGTACTTTGTCTACCCAAAGGAGGCTCTGCCTAATTATTTTTCCCCCCTCTCCCTGTATCTCAATGTCACCTTCCTCGTAGCCGTGGGGCAAATGACAGCCGCATTCCCAGAGTGCAGATGTGTCCTCGGTGCCACTGCTTCCCGCTTAGGCGGGATGGCGAGGTGGCACAGGGATGCTCCCGAGCCATGGAGCTGCCTGCTCTGCTTCCCGCTTCCTTCCAGGTCCCCCAGGGGGACCGGGGACCTTGGGACCTGCCAGAAAATCACACCACAGAATAGCAGCCACTGCTGAGAGCAGCAAGGGCAGAGCAGATTCTCTGCAAGGGCAAAGCAGATCCTCTCTGTGTCAAATCCCTCCCTCCAAGGGAAACCGCGAAATGAAACATCTGTGCCTGGCAGCAGACGTTGACTGCCTCAGCTCCTGCTGATCTCTGCCCCGTCCCTCTCTTCCTTCAGCCACCTTGTCCTTCTCATGGTTTGTGGGGAGTCCGGAGCCCACAGAGATCATCCATGGACACAGGGATTACGAGGAAGTTGTTAGGGTTTGAAGGCTGCCTGGGAAAAGTTCCTTCTAATTTCGCCCATAACAAGGACCCTGGCAGTCCAGCACCTCGCTGCTTCTGCAATTGAACTCTCTTTTTGGATCCATGTAAGATCTCAGCATCCCTGACATCCCACGGCAGGCAATCCCAGGGATTCATCCTGCAGAAAGCGATGTTGCTTTTCCTCAATTTCATTTCCCCGTTTCATTCACCAGAACACTGAATATTTAACTCCAGACCAGTGTTTTGTATCGTCATCCCTTAAAACCACCACTGACAATTTTCAACTATCACTAAAAACGAAAATGAGGAGGAAAACCACCAAAGCATCTGAAAGCCTTTATGGCTTCTTCCTTTAGCTGTAAAACCTTCTCAGGGGTGGGGAAGGGAAAGTCCCCTCTACTTTTATAAATCCAAATTCAAACCGATCCAGCTTTTCCCTGAGAAGAAAAGGCACTTCTTCCCCACCAAATGCACATTCTTTGCACCAAGCTAGGATGGGATCACACCCCCCACCCCGTGCATGTACACACATGCCACAAAGATTTTCCTGATAAAAGTTCCAGGGAGCCCAGCTCTTCCCTGCAGACAGCTGGGATTCTGATGAGTTAGCACTTTTCACGGTGCAGAACTGTTTCATCAGATCATTCCTGACCAGTTCTGCAGCTGTGTGCTCTGCACCCAGCTCTCCTCTCCTAGCAGGAATTGCTTAGCCCAGCATGCTGAAGAGCTCCCAAAAAACTCCTTGCTGTCTCCAAGCCCCAAATCAGAGCTTCCTGTATGGAATAGCAAAAAACAGCCTCATTCTAAAAGATACAAACCACAGCGTGGTTGGAGTGGCTTTCAGGTGAAAATCTAACTTATTTACGACATCACATAAATTAATTTATGGCATAAAAGGCCACACTGCCTCTTTTATCCCTTGAAAGTTTACAACTTCCCTAGATTTTGGTAAAAATCCTTATTTTCAGCCCTCAACAGCTCTGTGAAGCTTTACACTTTTTTGCAAATGGACTCAATGATTTTAGGTATTTTTTAACCCAATTCTGTGATTCTGTTAAAAAAAAAAAATCAAATAAGTGAATAAAGCATTCACATAATTTATTGAAGGATTTCTGGAAGTCCTGGGTAGTAATTCTAGGAGGCTACGGGACATTTTACCTTTTTCTTTCCCAGTGCAGCGAAGGTTTTGGGCACAGCTGGAAGTCACAGGAGGATCGTGAGGTTTTGGGGAAGCACAAGGTCTCTGTGGGACAGGGACAGACAAACTGGACCAGCGACTCCTTGGAACTCTGCTTGTTCCTGGAGGGAACCTCCCATGGTAAGCACACCTTTGGCAGGGACGCCCCAAATCCTGCCAGCGTGGGAAAGTCATCCCAAATTCAGCAAGGAAGGGCCGGCAAATGGCAGCCCTAAAGCTGCCACCTGTTGCACCACTGCTGGTGTGAGGCTGGCCGGAGCAGGAGGTGGATTTGTCAGCCCAAGAACTGCAGGAACCGGTTCAACGTGAGCCACAGCCTTCCCACCCCAGGGTGAGCATGGGGAAAGCTGCTGGCATTGCAAAAGCTGCGTCTCCCGTTCCCATGCTGAGGAGGCACCTCTGCAAATGGGGTTTGTGCCCCTTCCCTGCCTTTGCTCAGGATGCTGGGCCGCTGCCACCTTCGGGAAGCGCAGGCCAGGATGTGCTCTTTGCTTAAAATTTGGGGGATTCCTCCTGGCCGAGCCTCTGCAAAATCAACCCACGTGGGAGTAAGGCTGTGTGTATATGGATGGGGACAGCTCCCAGAGCTTTGCAGGCATCATCCCCCTCCTGCCAGCTGCTGCAAGCCCAGGGCTACCTGTGCTCAGCTCCTGAAGAGCCCAGAGATTTGAGAGGGGTGGGAATGAGGGATCATCACCCGGGGATGGACAGCATCCAAGCAACACAGGGCTGTTCTCGCCCCACACAAGGCGGGAGGAAGGAAGCAGTGCCTGTGCCTCTGCAGGGCAGGAAGGGCAGCAGGAGCTGAGCAGACTGTCTGTCGCTCCCTCCTGCTTCCTCCCTCACTGCCTGGGAACACAGCCTGCCCGAGCCACTCCTGCTGGGCACCACGTGCCAGGCACAGAACCCCACAGCGCCCAGCCTTTGCTCCATGAAACTGGCTGAAGGAGGCCGGCTGGCTGGTTCATATGAGGTTTTAAAGACTGCAAATCCTGTGAGAGGGAAGGAGTTTAGTCTCCTGGGTTTGGCATAAAGCACAAAATTTCTTCCCAAGAGAAGAGCCTGACATGAACAGCACTGCTGCTAACTGCAGGTGTGTGAGGAGATGGTGCTTGAACACCTTACCTCACTTCCTCACTGCACTGAGAAGGCTGCTTTTAGTTCTCTAAAATAAAAAAATATTATCTTTAATCCACACAACCCAAGGAATGGGACACACACCACCTTCTGCACGGTCTCACCAGTGGCACAGTGGTGCTAAGGACTGAGGACCACTTTGGGAGGGCATAAAGCACAAAATTTTTCTTGGGTTTGGCATAAAGCACAAAATTTCTTCCCAAGAGAACCTGACGTGAACAGCACTGCTGCTAACTGCAGGTGTGTGAGGAGATGGTGCTTGAACGCCTTACCTCACTTCCTCCCTGCACTGAGCAGGCTGCTTTTACTTCTCCAAAATAAAAAATTAATCCACATAACCCAGGGAATGGGACACACACCTCCTTCTGCACGGTCTCGCCGGTGGCACAGTGGTGCTAAGGACTGTGGACCACTTCGGGAAGGCACTACATGGGAAGATGTAACCACCTCTATCGTTATAGGGCTGCTGAGAGGAGAGTGTTGGGCTCAGCGATGCTGCAGCCCTATTCAGCCCTGGTGAGAGCGCATTTGGCGTGCTGCGTGCAGCTCTGGGCTCTGAGGAAGGGCTGCCAAGAAGATGGAGCCAGACTCTGCTCGGTGGTGCCAGGACACGGGAGGCCAGGGGCACGACAAGTTCCACCTGAATAGAAGGAAGAACTTTTTTCACTGTAGGAGTGACCAGGCGATGGAACAGGTTGCCCAGAGAGGTCGCGGAGTGTCCCTCGCTGGAATCCCCCAGCCCCGTGGGGACACAACCCTGTGCCACCTGCGCCGGGGGTGACAAGGGAGGTGGCACCGCCGTGCTCCGACCTGGCCCATCCTGCGCGCGATCCTGTGGGTGAGAGGGACACCGGGCCCTGCGGGAAGAGCTGCGGGAGCTTCCCTGGAAGAACCGGGACAACACCGGGACAACGCCGAGACAGCGCCGGGGCAACGGCGCGATCCCGAGAGCCCTGCCGCCGCCATGGCGGCGTGACGCCACACGGCCACGCCCTTCTAGAGGCGTGGCTCGCAGAGGGCGTTGTTGGGGCGTGGCCTGGTTGAGGGGGCGTGGCCTGTTGGCGGCCGTGGCGTGCGGCGGCGGCAGCGCCATGTCGATGGAGGACCCCTTCTTCGTGGTGAAGGGGTGAGCGCCGCGCTCCGCGGGCTCCGCGCCGCGGCGAGAGGGACGCGCGGCGGGCTGGGGCCGCGGCCGGGCGCGGAGGGGGCGGGCATGGCCGCCGCGCCGCTCGGGAGGCCCGCGGAGCGGGGGGCGAGCGGCGGGCGGGGGTCTGGGGGGGGGGGGGGGGGAAATGGCGGCCAGGGCCCCCCTTGCTGCTGAGGGGCTGAGCGCGGGCCCCGGGGCCCGTCCGCCGGTGCCGCCCGGCGCGGCGAGCGCTGCGGTGAGGCGGGCAGGTGCCGGGCCGCGGCCGGGCCTCCTCCGGGCTCTGTGAGGGCCCCCCCGGCCGTGGCTGCAGGTGCGGCTCGGGGACAGCGGGCACAGCGGGGCTGGCGGCTGGAAGGCGGGGGGACAATGGGAAAGGTGGAGAGGAGCAGGGAGCGAGCTGTGGGACAAACAATGGCCATGAGAGGAAGCCTGCAGAGAAGAGCCTGAACGCGGGGAAATACCAGCTAAAGGTGGCCAAAGGAAAATTATCATTAATAGGGTGAAAGGAGCTCTGTTGGAACTACTGGAGAGGGTCCAGTGGAGGCCACCAAGATGATTTGGGGTCCGGAGCATCTCTCTGGTGGGGAGAAACTAGACGAGCAGGGCCTGTTGAGTCCAGAGAAGACGGAGGAGATCTCATCACTCCATATAAATATCTCTAAAGCGTGTCAGGAGGATGGTGCCAGACCCTTTGCAGCAACAGGCCATAAACTAAAACACAAGAAGTTCCACCTCAAGGTGAGGAAGAGGTTCTTTGCAGTGAGGGTGGCAGAGCACTGGAAAAAGCTTCCTAAGGAGGTCACGGAGTTTGCTGGAGGCATTCCAAACCCATCTGGAGGTATCCCTGTGTCCCCTGCTCTAGGTGACAGTGAATGATGGGCGGTTTGGACTGGATGATCCACAGAGGTCCCTTCCAAGCCCAGCAATTCTGTAATTTTGCGAAAGCAGCTCCATCACTAAACACTGCCCTCGGGCCACCTTCAGCTTGTGCTGGGGGCTGCTCTTCTGCCCCCTTGTCACAGTGAAACGGCCCTGAGGAGCAGCAGAGGGGCTCCTGGTGGGGCGTTTGGGAGAGCCACGCGAGAAGAAGAAGTGTGGGAAGGGATATTGGTGCAGCCAGGGAAAGTGAATCCCTTTACCAGGATAAACTTGTGCTTAGAGGAAAATGTAGGAGTCGCCATGGGTGGGGAGCAAGCGTCCTGTCAAACTTTCCAGAGATGTTCCTGCAGCGTGTGGGGAAGGGCAGGGAGGGGAAAGGGGATGTGCTGCCGCTCCCACAGTTAATTATTACCTGGCAGGTCGGTGGGGCTGGTGGTAGTGTAGCCACCAGAATTGCTACTAGCTTGCTTTCCTGGTGTCTGTAACTTCTCCCATCAGAGGACATCCAGCTCTGCTTTACATTCTTGATGCTGGGGACTTCCACAAGTGTGAAAAAAAAAAAAAGACAACCAAAAAAAAACCAAAAAAAAACCAAACCAAAAAAAAAAAAAAAAAAAAAAAACCAACAACAAACCAACCAAATAAAACCAAAACTTGTGCCGGCAAGTAGAGGAGGGAATGAAGTGTTCCAGATCCTCAGCGCAGGCTGCTGGCTTTAGGGCACTCAGAGTGGCAGACTCAGAGCTGTAGGCGTGCAAGAAGAGGAGGGACACACATCAGAGTGCTGAGAAACTGCAGCTTAGACAGCAACTGCAGGACTCCAGGCCCTGGTGGAACTTACAGAGGTGCAGTCCTGGCATGTCAGTTCATCTGCCCTGGGCCTCCCCTGCTTTCCTTCACTGGGGTGAAACACCTGACTGTTGTGTGCAAGCTCATGGTGGCCTCCTTGGACACCAGTCTGATCTCATCTCCCTTCCTAAGCAGATTTTGTCTCCCTTCCCCTGTGAACCTGGGGCAGCAGTTCACAGCTCGGGACCACAGAGTTTGTAAATGCAGATAACCACACTGAGAGTGTGTGACCCAAATTTACAAACCTGCTTGCCCCAAACCAGAGCCGTCAGCAATGCCTTCCCCTGCTGTGAATGCACTCGTCTCCAAAAGAGCTTAGAGCAGCAGAAACTACTTGTGTTTCCTAAGCCAGCATAGTAGGCCTGTGTATTTTTTAAATGCTGAACTAAAATAAACAGTTCTCCACTCAACAATCTGCCTGGCTGTGGTGTGGGGACAGTTCCTGTAATTCTATGTGCCCTTGGGGTATCTTACATGGGTAGTTAAGGGCCTTGAGAGGAAAACTGTTGAGAGAGGAATGCAAAGCCTGGATTGCCAAAGAGCTGCCTTGTTCAGACCCTCTGCCCTGGCTTGCCTGGGTGACACTCAGCAGCTTCCCCTGAAGAAATAGGTCCCTTCATGAATAACTTCATGCTGCAGTGAGATACAGGGCAAATCCTTATTTTACAAAATAAACACAAAGTTGTTGGAAGGAGAGGTGTTTGGGAGGAAGCTGTGGCATCCCTGCTCAGCTGGACACGGGGCTGTCCCAGTGTCACTGCTGCAGGGCAGCTAGGGATAATTCTTGGCTTCTCTTCACTCTCTTACCTGCAGGGAGGTGCAGAAAGCTGTGAACACTGCCCAGGGGCTCTTCCAGAGGTGGACAGAGCTCTTGCAAGATCCCTCCATTGCCACAAGAGAAGAAATCGACTGGACCACTAATGAGCTCAGGAACAACCTGCGGAGCATCGAGTGGGACCTGGAAGACCTGGATGAAACCATCAATATCCTTTTTGTGGCCCTTTGGAGGTAGTTGCAGTTCTTGGGTTGTACTAAATAGCCAAGTCCCAGAGCTTGTCACTCTTTGCAAAAATCAGGACTGCTTGGGATTGAATTTTGCATTCCCATTGGCTTTTCTCAAATTGCAAATGAAAAATTAAGTAGAGGATTTTCCTTTTGCCTTTTTGTCTCCCTTTTTGCAAGGTATATTCTAAGAGGCTTTGTTCTAGAAAGCCTGTTGTGTTGTGTGAATCTGGATTTCTGCGGGGTCAGTTCATTCTCTAGGCTGCCTTCCAGAAATACTCCTTTTCCTTTGTGCTCCTCTGAGTGCTCCTGAAAACACTGCACAGCATCACAGAACCAAAGAAGCACATGGAAAAGAGAAGCCTCGTGCGTGTGCTGCACGGCACTTTGCTGCCATGTCTCCTTTTCCATCCAGTCTGCTGTTCTTTGCTAATCAGATTTTGGGAACAGGCACAACACAGCAGCCCCTTGGCACGCTCGGGGTTTGTGTATCCATGTGTGTATCCGTGTGTGTAGCCAGCCCCGCTTCCGGGGCCTCCTTGACTCGGTGCCCAGGCATCGTGGAGGCAAACCCACGGAAATTCAACCTCGATGCCACGGAGCTGGGAATCCGCAAAGCCTTCATCACCAGCACGCGGCAGGTGGTCAGGGTAAGGAACCTGCCCTTGGGCTCAGGGCCTGGGGAAGGCGTGGGGGAAATTGGTGGTTAAAAAAGGAAATCTTGTGTCTGAGCTGTGGTGGAATGGAGAGCAGAGAATAAACCTGCCACCTTCTGAGTCTCAGGCTTCCTCCTCTTCCCCGTGCTTTCCCTCCTGGAGCTGCCTGGAAGGGTTTGGGGGTGCAGGTGCCCCATGGAATTCCCTCCTTTTATGCTGCTGATGCTTGAAGTTTTCACACTGCCCTGGCAACAGTGAGCTGGGAGCCTGTGGTAGCAGGGAGGAAGAGTGAAGACCCAGCTGCAATGTGGAGCCTTGCTTCAGAGTTGAGGGAAATCTCGACTGTCCTGACCATTTGTAGCACTGGTTTTCAGCAACAGGGAGACCACTTTGAACACTGACAGATGGTTAAAGCCTGGTGCTATTGACATGGTGACTTCAACTTCCTACCCCTGCAAAATAGTCCAAACAACCACTGGATTTATTTTTAACTTGAGGAAGATTTTTTTAGTTTAAGCTTTCAGAGAAGCAAAAAGGGGATTTTAACAACTTAGTGGTAACAAATAGAGAAGAAACATCTTTCCAAAAGCTTCACTGCCTGGTAACAAGCTGCTCAAGTAGGAAGTTTTCTGTCTATTAATAGCTACACTGAGTTTCTGCTGCCCCTCAGACTCTGATGTTCCTGCAGTCCTGTGGTCTGGATGCAGTTCCTAAGGCTTGCTGCCTGGAAACTGATCCCAAAACCACACTGGCCCCAGGTAGCAGGCATATGCTTGCTGCCTTGTCCTCAGTGTAGTCCGCTCCCTAATGGGCAGGATCAGGCAAGCCTGCTCTCTAGTCCTCTTCTCCTGGCTGAAAAATGCTGGCTAATGGCTTTTGGAGCAGTGTCTCCCACTGGGAAATGAAATTTGTAAGTGGCCCTGTGCAGCTGACTTCCAGTTTCCATGGGGGAATTTGTGATGCGCTGCAGCCAGTGAGAATTAACCAAGTGGGATGTGGCGGTGCTCTTCGGTGATGTGTTGCACCTCTCTGAACAGTAAAGCACATCTGAATCCTCTGGTGGCATCAGAACTCAGCTGGTGGACCAGCCTCTGCCAGATGACGTTGACTAATTGCTAATTTATGAAAACTAGGTTATATTACATTGTGATGGGGAGCCTTCTGTGGTTAGTGACCTTCTGCAGGAACTCCACAGCAAAAATTAATTGGTAGGAGAGCACACTGACACAGTCAGAGAGGATGGCCACAGGACAGGAAATCTACCTTCTACTATGGAATATAAAAACAGATGCAGTTGGGAATAAAGCCCAGGAGGTTATAGGCTTCAAGGCCTTGACAAACACTTCCTTACATTCTGTCAACAGGAACATTAGTTTATTGCACAAATCAATGTGGTTCTGGTTGTAGTGGAGAAAAATGAGTAGTAAATGAGGAATATTTTCAAAATATCCCAATGCTGTTGATTCCAGTATTAGTATAATAATGAAACTTTCTACAGTATGTTTCCAAACTCTTCAAAAGTGTGGGTTTTCAAAGAAAATATCTCTTCCCTCTTTCCCCCTTGTAGAAGCCTTGCTGGGTATAAACAGCCCTGTAGCACCCTGAATTTGCCTGTCACCTCAAATCCAATGCTCACATGCTCCTTCTTTTGTTGAATGAACAGGACATGAAGGATCAGATGTCAAACTCTTCCATGCAAGCACTGGCTGAAAGAAAAAACAGGCAGGTGAGAACCAGAAACAGGCAATGTATTTCTGCTACAGTGTATGTCCTGTCTGGAGTCCCTCCCCTTACAAACCTTGGGTGTGGGAAGGGGCTGCAGCCGAGCTGTGTTTGAGCCGTGTCCATTTGGCTGCCCTAGGAGAGCTGGTTCTCACAGGCACGTTGCTGCCAGCCTCTCCCAAGCCTCTCTCAGAGCAGTAAGTCAGCACTCACCATCTGTCTCTGTCTTCAGAGCTGGTTGTTTACAACTGTCAGCATTGCACCATCCCATGGAAAGGGAAATCTCCCTCCTCCTCCTCCTCGGGGGGAAGCAGCTCAGAATCCATGTCAATGAATGTAATCCTGCGTTCTGCTGGATTTAGGAGCCAAGATGGTGCAATATCCTTTCATGCAGCTGCTTCTCGTAATAACCGTGTAAGAAGATGGAAAGAGCTGGAGGAGTCGCGTGTTGTCTGCACTTAGTAATCTAAGGAGTAGAAACAGATGCAGATTGTGCTCCTTCCTGGCTGATGGAGAGGCTGTAAGGAGACACTGGAGCTGACTTCCAGATCCACTCCAGTAAAAGCTGATGTGTGCTTCATACAGTTAATTGTCTGTACTGCATCAGCCTTACCACACATGGCAAAAACAACAAAGCAGAGAATGCATTCCTGAGCTTGTCACAGGGTTAATTGATGTGCTTGGCAAATACTCCCTGCAACAAAGTCCCCGACACCCTTGCTCAAACAAGTCTGTAGCTTTCCCTGCGATTTGCTGCTTTCTTTTGCATGAGGTTCCTGATAGCTGCAGGAGACCATATGGCCCAGCTCTTGTAGTGACATCTGGTCAGGAAAACTGACTTCCCCTTGCTGCCTTCCTTTCCTTTCCCAGCCTTCACTGCAGACTGCAAGGCTTGTGCTGAGCTTTGTGTCTGAGGGGCTGGCTAGCAGTGACCTGACCCTCATAGCCCAGGCTGGCAAACAGGACCTTTCTATTGAAGCTGCAGGCAAAGCTAGTGCACTGCATTAAATAAAAACGAGCTGCTCTTGCCAGAAACTGGAGGCACCAGGAGCTTGCTCAGTGTCTTGGGGGCAGAAACTGCCAGATGTCCTGCTGGCTTCCTGCATGGTCAGTCTGTCAGCTTTCCTCACCCCTCCTTGAACCTTATAAGTCAGATGAATCGTAGACACCGTCTGATTTTCAGCCTGACAGAGCAGCCTGGTCATTGTCTTACTGTTCTTCACAAATACCCAGTCATTCCATCCTGCCCACAACCAGGAGCTGCAGGATGGTCTTGTTACAAGTCAGCCTGCCTTCCACGCTGGACGGCAGAGTCTTTAACCCTTCCCTAGTGCTGCAGGGTGCAGTTCCTCACCTGCAGGTCATGTTCATTCTCCAGCATCTGTAGCTTGGGTTATTATTCCTCTTGCTGGGACCAGACATATTTGGCTGGAAAGCCACATCTTTGCAGGCCTTTCATGAGCTTCCCTGTCCAGGCTGTAGGCAGGTAGCAAGAGTAACTTTGAATGCTGGCAGCTGAAGAGCTTGCTGGAGGGATAGGCAGCCTGGATCATAGAACATAAGCATACAGCACTGCTCTGGTGATATATTGCATTATTTTACTGTCAGCTCAACTGGTTAAGTACTTCATCCAGACCCTCTTAAGCCCCTGTCATTAGCAGCAGAGTGCTCAAATGGAGCTGTACATCTGTTAACACAATATACCCAGACACTTCTCAGCTCACATGTCCTAGCACACAGTGCTGCCTCTTTAGCAGGCCTCTGCCAGTCTTTTGTGCTGTGCAGGCCTCCTGCACACACTGTCAGTCAGCCACACTCCAGTTCTCCTGCTGCTGGAGAGGCATCTCTGCAATTCCAGGCTGCAGAGACTTCCCAGGCTGGCATTTTGGCTGTGTTGGTTTAGTTAATGACAGCACTTTGGCTGAGTAGCAGCAGAGCAGGAGGAAGGGGATGCTGTATGTGTGTGTACACAAGTGTTGCCTTGTCTGCCTTCCCACCTCACCCTGTAGACAGGCTGGGAGCAGACACAAGGGTGTTGCTAAGAGCTCTCTCTGCATCTGTTCAGGCACTCCTGGGAGAGAGTGGGAGTCAGAGTTGGAGCTCTGGACCTGACAAATACAGCCGTCTGGACCGGGAGCTGCAATTAGCAAATTCACATTTCATCGAGGAGCAGCAAGCTCAACAACAGGTAAGGCAGCTGGCATCACAGACTAAATAGCTTTGCTTGCCAAATGGGTGCCAGGGGGACTGGTCTGGCTCCAGGAGCCTGAGAGTCCTCCCCTTTGCTTGTGGCATGTGTCTGTGCATTCTGTGCGTGCCATTTCCTGTGCAGCACAGCTTTGGGTGATCTCGGCACAAGGCTTTTAACCCTGGAGGTGTGGGGCTTCTGCTGTGTTTAGGAGGCAGTAGGCACAATCTGGAAAATGTAGCACACTAGGATTTAATAGTGCAAGATTGTTGAAATTCTTGGGAGAGTAGAAACACTGCAAGAAGAAAAGGGCCCGTTTGTCTTATGCAACTTCCCCTGGTTAAAAAATGTTTGGTGTTGTTTGTGTGCATCTCCCATCAGGAGAACAGGCTGGAAGCAGGAGCATGCGCCTGCTTCCTTTTCCTGCTTTTGTCACCGTAAGATTTTAGTGAGAAAGGCTGTGTGAGGGCTTGGGAGAACCCCTGGTGAGGCACTTCCCAGCTGCAATTCCCAGCTGACAGGGGGGTTTGCCTGGAGACTTGCCAGGCCAGGCACAGACTGGAGAACTGCAGGGCCTTGACACAGGCAGTGACTCGGAGGTGGCAAACTCTGCTAAAGCTCCTGACCAGTGCTGCCACCTCGGCTTCCAGACATGTTTTACCTACTGACTCCAGGGGGATAAATAGCTTCAGAAATAGGTAAGTAGGGTAAAGCTAATCCTTAGCATGACTGTGCCCTGAAAATGACTTAAAACAGCACCAGACTTATTCCTTTGGCACATTCAGAGCCAGGCTGGCTATTTTTAGTTGTAGAAGCTGCAACAGCCTTCTGCTTGCATTAACCCCCTGTTAGCTGCAGCACATTCCAGGTGGTGTTTCCCAGGCACAGCATCAATGTTCCTCCCTGGCCTGCTTACCTTGCCAAGGTTTTGATGACCAGCCCTTGGAGTTTTCCAAAGTCACTTTAGCTGTGCATGCAGCATGGATGAGCTGAGGCTGGATTTGCAGGGATGTCTGGAGGCTGCAGCCTGCTGCACCATGGGGATCCCATGCCATGGAAACTTTCCCCTGGCTGTCTCCTCTCCAGGATTTCTTAGGAATGCAGACCTCATTCCTGATGGCTTAGGCCTGAGCCCAGGTCTCACAGCTGATGTTGGCCAAGCAGCAAGTACTTGTCCACTGGATGGGCTGGCTCCAACCCAGCTGCAGGCAGCAGATCTGTAATTGCCCATTTCTCTTCTCTTTGGCCCCAGTTGATTGTGGAGCAGCAGGATGAGCAGTTGGAGCTGGTCTCTGGCAGCATCGGGGTGCTGAAGAACATGTCCCAGCGCATTGGCGGGGAGCTGGAAGAGCAAGCAGTGTAAGTGTGAGACATGGTGGCAAAAACCTGGCATGGGGCTGGCTGCAACATGGCTGGATGTCCTCACACACCTATCTCTGCCTCTAGTAGAGCCTGGAATTCACTGGTGCCTCAGGCAGCCTCTCCTTTTTCCTGTGGAAAGTATTTTGTACTGCAAGGATCCAACTGCAACCTCCTTCCTTTAGAAGCCTGCGTCTAGGGCAGGCTTAACTGCCACCTTACCCTTCTTCCTCTCCTTTTCACTTGCTCCCCGTCAGGCAGCCAGCAGATAAGGGAGGGAGATGCTGTGCAATGCAGATGCTGGCCACTTCTCCACTCCACAGGGTTTTGTGCTGCCCCTGGACAATTGCTGGGGCCAGGAGCTCTCAGCTGTGCCCTGAAACACACAGCACAGAGCTGCTCTTCATCACTGAAGTTAAAAATAACCCTCACCCACGCAAAGGGTTAAAGACCAGATCACAAAGTCATTTTTCATCCATCCATTTACATAAAAATTAGATTTCTTTCCCAGTTCTTGTCCTTTGCAAACAATTTCCCAGTTGTGCAGGCTAACAGCTATGCTTCCAGAAAGGCCTGAAGGTTCATGCCTAAAACCCTTCCTTGTTTGGCTGGTAGGAGTCTGGAGGGCCGTGGCGCTTGTGAAGTGATTTCATCTTGGATGGAGAGGAGGAACTTTCAACCTCCCTCCTGTGTCAAGCAGGAATCCTCTGCTCTCACAGAGGAGATTGATGTGGCGTGTCTGTTTCTGGATCATCACACAAGCCATCAGTGCTTGCAAGATTAGCTCGTAACTGCCACAGTGAGGTTTTCCCCACTGAATGAAGGTTTAACAAGTGCCTGGCACTCCAAATGAAGGAGTCTGTCCTTTTAAATGCATTAAGCTTTAAAGTCCCACTGGGTGGAGACAATTGGATTAGTACCTTGACTCTGGATGCGCACGGGCATTGACAAAGCATGGATTCAGGAAGGCTTTCAGATTCATTACAGTCACTGTGTGGAGGAAGTAAAAGGGTGACTTCCATGCAGAGCTTGAAAAGCACCTTAAAAGCAACTGCAGATCTCGTTCCCATTTGATATGATTTTAGTTTAAACTGCAAGCCCTGAACAAGAAAAGAGATTTAAAGTCCAAGCTGACGTGTAGGTGCTAATCACAGATTATAAATGAGACTTTCCTTTTGTAAGGAGGAAGCCCCTCCCCCAGTCCTCACCTTGCAGATATGTGTGGAGTTCAGCCACAATCACCCAGGGAGGATCAGTCTGGCAGGAATCCCAAGTTACTTCCCACCAAAGCAGAGCTGCTGTCTCAGCAGGTTTTTTCCCCTCCCTCGGGTGCTTCCAGGAGAGGAGGCCACGTTCATTTTGTCTGCCAAGGTGTGATCCACGTGTGTGAGCATGCTGCAGAAACCCCAGGGGATGTGCCACGTGCTGACCAGTGCCCTGCTTCTGTGTCCTCAGGATGCTGGATGACTTCTCCCACGAGTTAGACAGCACTCAGTCGCGCCTTGATAACGTCATGAAGAAGCTGGCCAAAGTGTCTCACATGACGAGTGGTAGGTCCTGGGAAGTGGGATCCAGTCCTGGAAAGGGACAGACAAGCCCTTGGATCTTCAGGCTGGGACACTGTGCTCCCACCCACCCAGCCAAGGGGAGGGAGCAGCTCTCAGCTCTTGAAAGAAGGGGAAGGTTTCCAAGCCCGGCAGCTGCTCCTGCCCAGACACTGCTCTGCTGCCTGTCCCCTCCCTTTGTTTTATTTACAGATGCCTTTCTATTTATGCTGCTACTGCTGGGAAAATCCCCCTCTAGCTGGTGGGTGGGGAAGCTCTGCAGCCTCCTGCTCTGCTGCAGTTTCCCGGGCTGCCTGTGGAACAAAAGCTGTCAAGGTGCCATTAAACACCGGCCACCCGTGCGCGGCTTGCCCCGCACCAGAATGCCTGCAGCAATCCCCTTCCCAAATCCCACCTGCCCTGGGGCTGTGGATGCCTGCAGGCTGTTGTTGGTCACATCTATCTCAGCTGGTAGAGGAAAGAGCTGAATTCTGTGCTGAAGCCACAGAAAAGTCCTTATAAGGCTTGTGCCTGAAGCCAGGGGCCGGCGGGGCGCCGCGGGCAGAGCAAACAGGAAGCCCCGGCCTGGCTGCTGGGAAGTGCTGCGCTGCCGACTGCCTCTGAGCCTGGCACCGTGCCTGGCCAGTGCCTCCTCCAGCACCCCTCTCCCCTGGGTGCTCAGGACCTTGGGAAGGCAGCAGCCTGTCAGGAGGAAAAGCATTGCTGCTCTGCAGGCTTAGACTATCCGAGGGATTTATGAGGTAGCAGGAATACAGCCCTAGGGAGACCACTTGGAGTGCTGGCAGTGCACTTTGGGCCAACAGTAGCTCAGCAGCAGCACTACCACGGGTGAACTCTGTGTCTCTGCCCTTTCCTGTGGGAAAACCCGTGTATCTCTGCAGAGCGTTTCTGAGTGTTGTGAAAGAGCATTTCTGCTGGAATCACCTATGCCAGGGAGAGCAGGAGGGCTCTTTCTGCTGTGCCTAAGAGTTGAGGGGGTGCCAGCAGCCCTTTCCCCACTGCTGCACCATCAACTTGAGGGGAAGACAGTGGCTCTCAGAGGTGATGTGAGCCAATCTCAGAGGTGTGTTGAGCCAATGAGGTGTAAAGATGTCCAGGGAAACCTGATTCCTGGCCCTGTCCTAAGGGAAGCCGCCACAATCTCTTCCTGGCAGAGCTCCTCAGGGCAGCTTTCACTGGATCCCTTCTTGTTCCTCTGGCAAACAGATTGCTCCAAGAATGAACAGTAAACACAGCAGCTCTCTGCTTGTTCCTCCCAATTGCTTTTGAGCCAGCTTTTCAAAGCTGTTTGAACTTGGTTGGGAAGAAGCCTCGGAATTCCCACAGCTGTTCCCAAACCCCAGTGTATCCTGGACGAGAATGCCTCACTGCAATATTCAGCACCACAGCCTTTCTCCCACAGAAACTGTTGTTTTGGCTATTTGTTTTTGGAATTTGGTTCCTAGCAGTACACAAAGAAAAACGCTCCCCCAATTATCCTTCTCAACTAAAGAAGGAATACTGATGCCTCCTTTTCTTTCCAGATCGACGGCAGTGGTGTGCAATTGTTGTCCTCTTCGTCATCTTGCTAGTGGTGCTCATCCTGTTTTTTGTCCTGTGATGACAAAAACTGAACTTCCTGGGACGCCCCCTCCCCTCCCCTTCGCCCCGGCAGCGCGGGGAAATGAAACTCTCCCCATTTCCGTCCGCCCACAGAGATCCCCGGCAGGAACACCCGCACCCAGCTCTCACCATCCTCCTCCGAGGACTGCGGCTCGGCTGCGCCGGCATCTCCCCTGGCCTCGGGGGAGAGGGGGTGGAGTGCTGGAGCTGCCTCCTCCCCTGCTGCGGTGCAGTCTGGACCTGGGCTCCGGGTCTGGATCCATGGAGCTGGAGGGGGACCTGACCCCCGCGCTTCCACCCGGTGCAGGTAGGAGCCGGTGAGAGGTGGACACAGAGCAGTGAGCCCTGAGGAGGATGGGACAGGGGGAGGAGTTACTGAATTCGCTGAGCATTACAAACTGCGTTGCCAGTGCCAGCCTCAGGCACTACTGGGAACGGCGAAACCCCCCAAGCCACAGCAAGGGAGGGGAGCCCTGGCCCTGCTCCCCGTGCCCCTCCCTGCCTTCTGTGGGCAAGCTCTGTAGCACCAATTCTCTGCCAAGAGAGCACGGTGAGTCCTACCAGAGCTTTCCTGCCTTCTACCTGGGCAGAGGGCAGACCTGTAGGGTCTCGTGTCCTGCCATCGGCCACCCAGGCCCCTCAGACACCCCAGAGCTCTAAACCTGGGGTGCTGCACACCGAGCGCTGGCAATCAGCCGTGAGCCAGAGAGGGAGAGTCTTGAAGCTTTTAAACTTGCCTCCCTCATTATACAGGCCTCTAAAGCTCATTGACTGATGCTTTCTTTGCCCTTGTATAACTGAGTCACTGCTTCTGTTTAACAGCTGCTTCCCTTTGGCAAGTGATTTGCCAAGTCTAAAATAACTTATTTTTTTTAACAAAAAAAAATTTTAAAGAT